>NW_016812606.1:0-2137 GCF_001698545.2 Rhinopithecus bieti
TTTGCTAACACTGTTTTTTTTGAATCTGCAATGGGATATTTCAGAGGGCGTTGAAGCTTATAGTGACAAAGGAAATATTCTCAGATGAAAACTAGAAAGAATCTGTGAGAAACTCCTGTGTGATTTGTGAATTCATCTCACTGAGTTACATGATTCATTTAATGGATCAGTTTAGTAACACTGTTTTTGGGGTACCTCAAAAGTTATATTTGGCAACACATTGAGGTCTATTTTGAAAATTAAATACCCACAGAAAAAAAACCAGAAAGAAGTTTTTTGAGAAAGCTCTCTGTGATGTGTAAACTCATCTCACAGAGTTACACCACTCTTTTCATTGAGCAGTTTAATAACACTGTCTTTGTGGAATCTGCAATACTTTATTTGGGAGTGCTTTGAAGCCTATGGTGACAAAGGAAATATCCTCAGATAAAAACCAAAAAGGAGTCTTCTGTGAAACTGCTTTGTGATGTGTGAATTCATCTCACAGAGTTACACCGTTCTTTTCATTGAGAAGTCTGCTAACCCTGTTTTCGTGGAATCTGCAAAGGCATATTTCAGAGTGCATTGAGGCTTAAGGCGACAAAGGAAATACACTCATATAAAAACTACAGAGACGCTTTCTGAGGAAATGCTTTCTGATGTGTTCATTCTTCTCACAGAGTTACACGTTTGTTTTCATGGAGCAGTTTCATGACACTGTTTTGTGGAATCTGAGAAGGGACATTTTGGATAGCATTGAAGACTATGGTGACACAGGAAATAACCTCAGATAAAATCTAGAAAGAAGCTTTTCAGAAAGTTTTGTGATGTGTGAGTTCATCTCACAGAAATACACCTTTCTTTTCATGGAGCAGTTTTCTAACACTGTTTTCATGGAATCTGTGAAGGAATATTTCGGACCTCATTGAGGCCTACAGTGAAAATGGAATATCCTCAGATAAAACTAGAAAGAAACTTTCTGAGAAATTTCTTTGTGATGTGTGAATTCATCTCACAGAATTTCCCTGTTCTTTTCATTGAACAGTTTGCTAACACTGTTTTCTTGGAATTTGTAATGGAATATGTTGGAGCACATTGAAACGTCCGGTGACAAAGGAAATATCCTCAGAAAAAAACTAGAAATAAGCTTTCTGAGAAACTGCTTTGTGATTGTGAATTAATCTCACAGAGTTAGACGATTCATTCAATGGATCAGTTTAGTAGCACAGTTTTTGGGGAATCTGAAAATTTATATTTGGCATCACATTGAAGTCTATTTTGAAAATTAAATATCCTCAGATAAAAACTAGAAATAAGCTTTCTGAGAAAGTTCTTTGTGACGTGTGAATTCATCTCACAGAGTTACATCACTCTTTTCAATGAGCAGTTTGATAACACTGTTTTCATGGAAACTGCAAAGGAATATTTGGGAGCACATTGAGGCCTATAGGGAAAAGTGGAATATCCTCACTAAAAACTGGAAGGAAGCTTTCTGAGAAACTGCTTTGTGATGTGTGAATTCGTGTCAAAGAGTTGCAATGTGCTTTTCATTGAAGAATTCGCTTACACTGTTTTCTTATAATTTGCAATGGAATATTTGGAATGCATTGAAGCTTCAGCTGATGAAGGAAATATCCTCAGACAAAAACTAGAAGGAAGATTTCTGAGACACTGCATTGTGATTTGTGAATTCATCTAACAGAGTTACATCTTTCTTTTCATGGAGCAGTTTGGTAGCACTCTTTTTGGGAATCTGAGAGGCGATATCATGGATTGCATTGAAGCCTATGGTGAAAAAGGAAATATCCTCAGATTAAAAACAGAAAGAAGCTTTCTGAGAAACTTCTTTGTAATGTGTGAATTCATGTCACAGAGGTACACCTTCCTTTTCCATGGTGCATTTTGCTAACACTGTTTTCGTGTAATCTGCAAAGGGATATTTGGGAGTGCATTGCAGAATATAGTGACAAAGCAAATATCCTCACATAAAAAGTAGAAAGAAGCTTTCTGAGAAACTGCTTTGTGATGTGTGAATTCATCTCACAGAGTTTTACCGTTTTTTTCATTGAGAACTTTGCTAAGAATTTTTAAGCTTAATCTGCAACAGGATATTCGGAAGCGCATTGAGGAATATGGTGAAAAAGGAATATCCTCAGAT
>NW_016812607.1:0-314 GCF_001698545.2 Rhinopithecus bieti
TGAGGTGAGGTGAGTGAGGTGAGTGAGTGAGGTGAGTGAGGTGAGTGAGGTGAGTGAGTGAGGTGAGTGAGGTGAGTGAGTGAGGTGAGTGAGGTGAGTGAGTGAGGTGAGTGAGGTGAGTGAGGTGAGTGAGGTGAGGTGAGTGAGGTGAGTGAGGTGAGTGAGTGAGTGAGTGAGGTGAGTGAGGTGAGTGAGTGAGGTGAGTGAGGTGAGTGAGTGAGTGAGGTGAGGTGAGTGAGGTGAGTGAGTGAGGTGAGTGAGGTGAGTGAGGTGAGTGAGTGAGGTGAGTGAGGTGAGTGAGGTGAGTGAGTGAG
>NW_016812608.1:0-594 GCF_001698545.2 Rhinopithecus bieti
ATCTCAATAAATAAATAAATAAATAAATAAATAAATGCAAGATTTTTTGCATTAAAACTCACAGAAGAAAACAACTATTGCATTCTTTAGGGAGGGTCATTTTGAAATCCAAATTACAGAGCAAACAGCAAATTTAAAATATCACACTTCATTGCTAGTCTTTTTTATGAATAAATTTTAATACCAAAAACTAGGAAATGTGAATTGTTTACCTATGTGTTTTCAAAGTTTAAATTCTTCAGTAGCATTTTCATAAAAACACATTTGCCAATGTCCTGCGGAATTGCACTTTTTTTTATTTTTGGTCATATGTTAAAATGAAATCAGTCCTTTCTCATCTTGCATTTGGTTTTCATATAACAAATAATACAAGAGTCATTGTTAAAGTAAAATTCGGCAATGCAATTTATAATTTCACTAGAAGAATCATGTCAGTCAATCAAACACGGGGAATGTGAAATGCTTCTTTACTAAATTAATCAGAGCTACAATTTGTGTTTCAATAATGTCTTGGGGATAAACAAACTTTTCAAATTTGTTAGCATTCTGAATACAATTCCTTATTATTCAATGTTGCAATCTAGGTAATCATCA
>NW_016812609.1:0-1456 GCF_001698545.2 Rhinopithecus bieti
GTATTTTCTAGAAAAAATCCTTGAAAACATATGTTACAGGTTGTATCTTTAAATTCATATTTAGAAAAAATGAAGAAAGAGTTTATGTTATCCATGTCACCCCTCCTTGAACCCCAGCTGACAGAGTGCAGAATGAGGTATCATCCACTTAGGATAAAGGAAGGGAAGTGATCATAAGACTTTGCCTTAGACCCCAGCTTCAGGTCCATCACACTAAATCTTAAAACCACAAAGCCGGCCGGGCGCGGTGGCTCAAGCCTGTAATCCCAGCACTTTGGGAGGCCGAGACGGGTGGATCACGAGGTCAGGTGATCGAGACCATCCTGGCTAATACGGTGAAACCCCGTCTCTACTAAAAAAAAAAATACAAAAAACCAGCCGGGCGACGAGGCGGGCGCCTGTAGTCCTAGCTACTCGGGAGGCTGAGACAGGAGAATGGCGTCAACCCGGGAGGCGGAGCTTGCAGTGAGCTGAGAGCCGGCCACTGCACTCCAGCCTGGGAGGCAGAGCAAGACTCCGTCTCAAAAAAAAAAAAAAAAAAAAAAAAAAAAAAAAAACCACAAAGCCTCCCTCAGTCTCAGACTCCAGGCTGGTACATTTGTACCGAACCTACAGACCCACTTCAGCACCAGGCAGAGTCCCACAGTCCCAAGCTTTAGGCCTATGAAGCAGAATTGATATCCAGTCCACACCACTGTCAGACCAACTTCGGCAGCCCCAGATTCTGGACAGCCCTCATCAACAGGCAGGCCTCAGCAGTTCTGAGCTTCTGGTCTGCCCCAGTGCTGCACCAACTATAGCAATCCCAAGCTTCAGGTCCACCCCAGGGCCAAACCAGTCCCAGCAGCCCCAGGCTTCTAGCCTGTCCCAGAACTGTGCCAGCCCCAGTGAACCAAGGCTTCAGGACTCTGCCAGACTGCCTGCCAAGAAACTCTGAAGGGGCTGACTGTTGAAGGGCTAACTCAGACAAGTCCAGTCTAGAAGACTAGAATAGGTATCTATTTTTTGAAGTGCACAAACATTGGCACATATCCACAAAGATCAAGAACAGTCAGAAAAACATAACATTACCAAAGAGACAAAATAAAGTGCCAGTGACTGACCCTAAAGAAATGAAGATGTATGAACTGCCTGATGAAGATTCAAAATAACTGTTTTAAGTAATGTCAATGAACTTTAAGAAAATACACGTAAACATTTTAATGAAATGAGAAAAATAAAAAGTGTCAAGAAAGAAATTTGAAAGAGAGATTAAATGCTTTTATATCAAACGGAAACCCTGGTGTTGAAAAATACAATGAACAAAATGAAAAATGCAATAGAGGCCGGGCGCAGTGGCTCAAGCCTGTAATCCCAGCACTTTAGGAGGCCAAGACGGGCAGATCACGAGGTCAAGTGATCGAGACCATCCTGGCTAACACGGTGAAACCCCGTCTCTACTAAAAAAAATACAAAA
>NW_016812610.1:0-992 GCF_001698545.2 Rhinopithecus bieti
AAGACATTCAGATGGCCAACAGGTACATGAAGAGGTGCTCTACATCACTAATCATCAGGGAAAGGCAAATTAATATCATAATGAGATATCATCTCACACCTGTTACAATGGCTATTATCAAAAAGATTAAAGATATTAAGTGGTAGAAAGTATGTAGAAAAAAAGGAAACCTTTGTGCACTGTTGGAGGGAAATAAATTAATGCAGCCATCATGAAAAACTGTATGGAGGTTCCTCGAAAATTAAAATAAAATGACCATATAATTTAGCAATCCTACTACTGGGTATATGTGCAAAAAATAGAAATAAATAAAATCAGTATCTCAAAGAGGTTCTACACTCCCATGTTCATGCAGTACTATTCAAAATAGTCAAAATACGAAAAAAACATAAGTGTTCATCAATGGATGAATGGAATAAGAAAATGTGGTATATATACACAATAAAATTGTATTCAGTCTTTTAAAAGTAGAAAATCCTGTCATTTGTGGCAATATGAATGAACCTGGAGGACACAATGTTAAATAAAATAAGCCAGGCAAAAAAGACGAATTCCACACAATCTCACAGGTAGAATCTAAAAAAGTTGAAATCATAAAATCAGAGAGTAAAATGGTGATTGGAAAGGGTTAGGGTGGAGGAGAAAGGGAGTGAGGAGATGTAGCGAAGGATATCAAATTTCAGTTAGATAGAAATATGTTCAAGAGATCTATTATACAATTTGGTGACTAGAGTTAGCAGCAATGTGTTGTATTATTAACAATTGCTGAGAGTAGATTTTACATGTTCTCACAACAAAAAAAAATGATATGCGAGGTAAAGCATATGTCAATTACCTTGATTAAGCTATTCAAAAATGTATATATATACTTCAAAACATTATGCTTTATAAAACAAATATGTACAATATTTGTTAAAATAAAATTTAAAACAAAAATGTTAAAAATTTAAAAGATAGATGAAATAATAATCTTTTTTTCCAAAAAAAAAAAA
>NW_016812610.1:1182-2960 GCF_001698545.2 Rhinopithecus bieti
TGAGAGTTATATTTTATTCTAGATTACTTGTTTCTATATTCTCAGCCTCAAAAATAGAATTTCATCATAATGAAGTATTCAGAATCACATCAAGGTCAGAGATAGCAAATTTAAGCATCAGAAAGTGTTCTCTCAAACAAGTAACACTGAAATTTTATTATTTTTTTCTTTACTTATGATCCAAACTGTTTTCACAAAGCTTAAATATTGCTTTGACACACAAGTGAATATTGGCATCCCTAAATTTAAAATCAAAATAAATTATTTGTGTCTTTGTTAAACAGATATGCTAAGATTTTAAATTGGAAAATCTTATGTAAAAACTCATTAGCTTTTTTTTAACATTATAAAGGCTTCTAAAACACTTTCAATTTATATTAGTAGAAGGTATAATTAAATAAAAGTTTGCTAAATTTGAAATAGTCTTTTAGTGGAAATAATCTAAATGGTAAATAACGTAAAGTTGTTTTATTAAATTATATTTCCTTAAAGTGAGTTTTTTAAGTAGTATTTTTTTCCAGATGAATTTATAAAATATCAGCTGTGAGGCCATAAAGACAATCACATGCACTTTAGATTGTTTAATATAGAACTTTAGAGAAATAATGAATCTTTATCACATGGTCCACTTTCTGCTTCCAGGAAGATGAAATAGACATTCTTTTTCCTATTTCTCCTGCTAAGTACAAACAAAACTCTTGAACATTATATATAAAACAAAAATAAGAAGACTGAAAGGTGAAGAAAAGAAGGCAGCCTAGCTAGGGACTTCACAAGTTGAGGGACAACACAGCAATGAGTTCCTCTGGGTTTTCATTTTGTCTCATATCCCAGACTTGAAAATGAAGAAGCCAGCATTCCAGAAATGCCACCGGGACAGACAATAAAAGTCTCAATAAAAGCCTGCTCTCTCTAGCCAAAGGACCATAAAAAGGGCAGTCTAGCAGGAGAAAATCTTTTAGCAAAACACCACAGAAAAAAATGTGAGATTACCCCAAACCATGCAAGCAAAAATTGAATGGGGAGCCTAGATAGCCACTCTTGCAAGGCTATAACAAGCAGCCTCAACACTCCCACCAACACAGTGTCTCAGAAGGCCAAGTAGGAAGCCAAGACTTTCATCTCATCAGCCAGTAATAAAACTCTCCCACCAAACACACACAGTGTCAGTAAAGGCCATATGGGGATACAAAACTCTCATCCCTACCCAGGAGTCATGAATGGCCCTCCCCATTGGTCCTCTGTCAACAGAGGCTCAATGAGAAACCTGGACTATTACCTCCACCTACAAGTAATGAGGCATTTCTCCCATTAGCTGTTGTAGTATCAGTAAAAGCCAGCTTAAAAAACAGAACACTTAACCAAGGCCCAAAGTCTCATCACATAAAGCATATATTCTGAGGTTTCAAATGAAAATCATTCATCACATTAAGACCAGAAAGGTCTCAACTAGAATTTTAAAAGACAATTAACAGATGACAACACTCAGAAAATAGAGAAATTCCAATAATCTGACAAATGTTTGAAAGTTGATATAATAGAACAATAAAATATATATAATAGTAAACAACTATGAAAACACCTGAAACAAATGAAAATAGACAACTTCAGCAAAGAAACAGAAGATATAATGAGGAACCAAATGGAGATTTTAGAACTGAAAAATAACTGAAATAAGGCCAATGGATATGCTCAACAGAATGAAGAAGATGATGAAATTAAAAAAATCAGTAAACTGGAAGGGAGAAAAAAAATACTCCAAAAAAAAAAAAAAGAAA
>NW_016812610.1:3868-12483 GCF_001698545.2 Rhinopithecus bieti
AAAAAAAAAAATAAAAAAAAAACCTAGTAACAAAAAATATGAGTAAATAGATTTCTCTATTGAGTTTTCCAGATTCTGTTTGAGAGTTTAAGCAAAAATTACAACACTGTCTGATGTGCTTCTAAATTTACATAGAGGGAAGAAAACTATAAATGTGGGAAAGTTAAGTAACATAAAAGTTGGTAGGCTTTATACACTTCACTAGGAAAAAATGATAACACTGGTAGACTGTTTTTCCATATGTGTGTGTATATATACTTCAGTGTGTGTATGTATATATATAGTCAGGCCTCTGAGCCCAAGCTAAGCCATCATATACCTACCCTGTGACCTGCCCACATACATCCAGATGGCCTGAAGCAAGTGAAGAATCATAAAAGAAGTAAAAATGGCTGGTTCCTGCCTTAACTGATTACATTACCTTGTGAAATTTCTTCTCCTGGCTCAGAAGCTCCCCCGCTGAGCACCTTGTGACCCCCGCCCCTGCCTGCCAGAGAACAACCCCTTTGACTGTAATTTTCCATTACCTACCCAAATCCTATAAAACTGCCCCACCCCTAACTCCCTTCACTGACTCTTTTCTCAGACTCAGTCCGCCTGCACCCAGGTAAAATAAACAGTCTTGTTGCTCACACAAAGCCTGTTTGGCGGTCTCTTCACATGGACACCCATGACATTTGGTGCCGAAGACTCGGGACAGGACTCCTTCAGGAGACTGGTCCCCTGTCCTCACCCTCACTCCGTGAGGAGATCCACCTATGACCTCGGGTCCTCAAACCAACCAGCCCAAGGAACATCTCCTGAATTTCAAATTGGGTAAGCAGTCTTTTCACTCTCTTCTCCAGCCTCTCTTGCTACCCTTCAATCTCCCTGTCCTTCCAATTCCAGTTCTTTTTCCTCTCTAGTAGAGACAAAGGAGACACATTATATCTGTGGACCCAAAACTCCGGCACCGGTCATGGACTCGGGAAGACAGTCTTCTGTTGGTGTTTAATCACTGCAGGGACGCATGACTGATTATTCACCCAGACTCCATTAATGTCTCAGCACCGCAAGGATGCCTGCTTTGGTCATTCACCCATGTTCCCGTTGTGGCAAGTCAATTGCATGGATGCCTGTTTTGGCTGCTAACCCACATTGCAGTTCAGGGCTGCTCACCACCCCACTTCTCTGTGTCTCTACCCTCCTTTTTCTTGGGGCTTGCCTCCTTCACTATGGGCAACCTTCCACCCTCCATTCCCCCTTCTTTTCCCTTAGTCTGTGTTCTCAAAAACTCAAAACCTCTTCAACTCTTACCTGGCCTAAAACCTAAGCGTCTTATTTTCTTCTGCAACACCACTTGGCCCTAATATAAACTCGATAATGATTCTAAATAGCCAGAAAATGGCACTTTTGATTTCTTCATTTTACAAGACCTGGATGATTTCTGTTGGAAAAAAAATGGGCAAATGGGTCTGAGGTGCCTGACGTACAAGCATTCTTTTACACATTGGTTCCTCCCTCGTCTCTGCTCCCAGTGCAACTCATCCCAAATCTTTTCTCCTTCTCTCCTGTCTGTTCCTTCAGTCTCCACCCCAAGATCTGAGTCCTTTGAATCCTCCTTTTCTACAGACTCATGTGACCTCTCCCTTACTCCCCAGGCTGCTCCTCGCTAGGCCGAGCCAGGTCCCAATTCTTCCTCAGCCTCTGCTCCCCTACCCTATAATCCTTTTATCACCTCCCATCCTCACACCCAGTCCGGATTACAGTTTCTTTCCGCGACTAGCCCTCCCCGACCTGCCCAACAATTTCCTCTTAAAGATGTGGCTAGAGCTGAATGCATAGCCAAGGTTAATGTTCCTTTTTCTTTATCCCACCTCTCCCAAATCAGATAGCATTTAGGTTCTTCTTCATCAAATATAAAAACTCAACCCAGTTCATGGCCCATTTGACAACAACCCTTAGATGCTTTACTGCCCTAGACCCAGAAGGGCCAGAAGGCTGTCTTATTCACAATATGCATTTTATTACCCAATTGGCTCCCATCATTAGAAAAAACTCCAAAACTTAAATTCCGGCCCTCAAGCCCCACAACAGGACTTAATTAGCCTCATGTTCAAGGTGTACAATAATAGAGTAGAGGCAGCCAAGTAGCAACGTATTTCTGAGTTGCAATTCCTTGCCTTCACTGTGAGACAAACCCTAGCCACATCTCCAGCACACAAGAACTTCCAAATGCCTGAACCACAGTGGCCAGGAGTTCCTCCAGGACTGCCTCCCCCAGGATCTTACTTCAAGTGCCAGAAATCTGGCCACTGGACCAAGGAATGCCTGCAGCCTGGAATTCCTCTTAAGCGATGCCCCATCTGTGTGGGACCCTACTGGAAATTGGACTGTCCAATTCACCCAGCAGCCACTCCCAGAGCCCCTGGAACTCTGGCCCAAGGCTCTCTGACTGACTCCTTCCCAGATCTTCTCAGCTTATCGGCTAAAGACTAACGCTGCCCAATTACCTCGGACGCCTCCTAGACCATCACAGACACTTTGGGTAACTCTTACAGTGGACGGTAAGTCTGTTCCCTTCTTAATCCATACGGAGGCTATCCACTCCACATTACCTTCTTTTCAAGGGCCTGTTTCCCTTGCCTCCATAACTGTTGTGGGTATTGACAGCCAGGCTTCTAAACCTCCCCAACTTTGATGCCAACTTGGACATTCTTTTATGCACTCCTTTTTAGCTATCCCCACTTGTCCAGTTCTCTTATTAGGCTGAGACATTTTAACTAAATTATCTGCTTCCCTAAGTATTCCTAGGCTACAGCCACACCTCATGGCCACCCTTTTCCCCAGTTCAAAGCCTCCTTCGCATCCTCCCCTTGTATCTCTCCACCTTAATCCACAAGTATGAGACACCTCTACTCCCTCCTTAGGGCTGATCATGCACCCCTTACCATCCCATTAAAACCTAATTACCTTTACTCCACTCAACGCCAGTATCCCATCCCACAACAGGCTTTAAGGGGATTAAAGCCTGTTATTACCCACCTGCTACAGCATGGGCTTCTAAAACCTATAAACTCTCCTTATAATTCTCCCATTTTACCTGTTCAAAAACCGGGTAAGTCTTACAGGTTAGTTCAGGATCTGCGCCTTATCAACCAAATTGTTTTGCCTATCCACCCTTTGGTGCCCAACCCGTACACTCTTTTGTCCTCAATACCTTCCTCCACAACTCACTATTCCATTCTTGATCTTAAAGATGCATTTTTCACTATTCCCTTACACCCCTCATCCCAGCCTCCCTTTGCTTTTACCTGGAGTGACCCTGGCACCCATCAGTCCCAGCAGCTTACCTGGGCTGTACTGCCACAAGACTTCAGGGACAGCCCTCATTACTTCAGCCAAGCTCTTTCTCATGATTAACTTTCTTTCCACCCCTCCGCTTCTCACCTTATTCAATATACTGATGACTCCTACTTTGTAGCCCCTCCTTTGAATCTTCTCAACAAGACATCCTCCTGCTCCTTCAACAATTACTCTCCAAGGAATATCAGGTATCCCCCTCCAAAGCTCAAATTTCTTCTCCATCCATTACCTACCTTGGTATAATTCTTCATGAAAACACATGTGCTCTCCCTGCTGATTGTGTCCAGCTAATCTCCCAAACCCCAACCCCTTCTACAAAACAACAACTCCTTTCGTTCCTAAGCATGGTTAGATACTTCTGCCTTTGGAAACCTTGTTTTACCATCCTGACTAAACCATTACATAAACTCACAAAAGCAAACCTAGCTGACCCCATAGATCCTAAATCCTTTCGCCACCCCTCTTTCCATTCCTTAAAAATGGCCCTAGAAGCTGCTCCCACATTAACTCTCTCTAACTCATCCCAACCCATTTCACTACACACAGCCAAAGTACAGGGCTGTGAAGTCAAAATTCTTACACAAGACCTGGGACTGTGCCCTGTAGCCTTTCTGTCCAAACAACGTAACCTTACTGTTTTGGGCTGGCCCCCATCCCCATGACTGTATCTCTCTGATCCACCTGGCATTCACTCCATTTCCCCATATTTCCTTCTTTCCTGTTCCTCACCCTGATCACACTTGGTTTATTCATGGCAGTTCCACCACACCTAATTGCCCCTCACCAGCAAAGGCAGACTATGCTATAGTGTCTTCCACATCTATCATTGAAGTACTGCTCTGCCCCACTCCACTACCTCTCAGCAAGTCAAACTCATTGCCTTAACTCGAGTCCACACTCTCACAAAAGGATTACACGTCAATATTTATACTGACTCTAAATATGCCTTCCATATCCTGCACCACCATGCTGTTATACGGGCTGAAAGAGGTTTCCTCACTATGCAAGGGTCCTCCATCATTAATGCCTCTTTAATAAAAACTCCTTAAGGATGCTTTACTTCCAAAGGAAGCTGGAGTCATTCACTGCAAGGGCCATCAAAAGGCATCAGATCCCATCACTCAGGACAACAATTATGCTGATAAGGTAGCTAAAAAAGCAGCTACAATTCCAACTTCTATCCCTTATGGCAGTTTTTCTCCTTCTAATCGGGCACTCCCACCTACTCCCCTGCTGAAACTTCCACTTATCAATCTCCTCCCACACAAGGCAAATGGTTCCTCGACCAAGGAAAATATCTCCTTCCAGCCTCACAGGCCCATTCTATTCTGTCGTCATTTCATAACCTCTTCCATGTAGGTTACAAGCCACTAGCCTGCCTCTTACAATCTCTCATTTCCTTTCCATTGTGGAAATCTATCCTCAAGGAAATCACTTCTTTGTGTTCCATCTGCTATTCTACTACTCTTCAGGGATTGTTCAGGCCCCCTCCCTTCCATACACATCAACTTCGGGGATTTGTCCCTGCCCAGGACTGGCAAATTGACTTTACTCACATGTCCCGAGTCAGGACACTAAAGTACCTCTTGGTTTAGGTAGACACTTTCACTGGATGGGTAGAGGCCTTTCCCACAGGGTCTGAAAAGGCCATCACAGTCATTTCTTCCCTTCTGTCAGACATAATTCCTAGGTTTGGCCTTCCTACCTCTATATAGTTCAACAATGGACCGACCTTTAATAGTCAAATCACCCAAGCAGTTTCTCAGGCTCTTGGTATTCAGTAAAACCTTCATACCCCTTACTGTCTTCAATCTTCAGGAAAGGTAAAACTGACTAATGGTCTTTTAAAAACACACCTCACCAAGCTCAGCCTCCAACTTAATAATAGAGGACTCTGTCAAGGATAGAGCCCCAAAACTTGCTAACCAAGCAAATAATCACACTAAACTCCCTTGGACACTCTCTAATTAAATGTCCTGGGTCCTCTTAATACCCTTAATACCTCGGTCCTTTAATACCTGTTTCTCTCATTATCTTATTCGGACCTTCTGTCTTCTGTTTAGTTTCTCAATTCATACAAAACCGTATCCAGGCCATCAGCAATAATTCTATATGACAAACGTTCCTTCTAACGACCCCACAATATCACCCCTTACCACAAAATCTTCCTTCAGCTTAATCTCTCCCACTCTAGGTTCCCACGCCATCCATAATCCCGCTCGAAGTAGCTCTGAGAAACATTGCCCATTATCTCTCCATACCACCCCCCAAAATTTTCGTGGCCCCAAAACTTCAACACTATTTTATGTTATTTTTCTTATTAATATAAGAAGACAGGAATGTCAGGCCTCTGAGCCCAAGCTAAGTCATCATATCCCCTGTGACCTGCGCATATACATCCAGATGGCCTGAAGCAAGTGAAGAATCACAAAAGAAGTAAAAATGGCTGGTTCCTACCTTAATCGATGACACTACTTTGCAAAATTTCTTCTTCTGGCTCAGAAGCTCCCCCATTGAGCACCTTGTGACCCCTGCCCCTGCCTGTCAGAGAACAATCCCTTTGACTGTAATTTTCCATTACCTACCCAAATCCTATAAAACTGCCCCACCCCTAACTCCCTTCACTGACTCTTTTTTTGGACTCAGCCTGCATGCACCCAAGTGAAATAAACAGCCTTGTTGCTCACACAAAGCTTGTTTGGTGGTCTTGTCACACAGACCCACGTGATATATATATTCTAGTGTATATATATATAAATACACACACATAACAGAACCATCAAAATTGATATACAAAGAGATACTCAAAAAACACTATAGATATATCAAAACGAAACTCTAAAAAACGTTCAAGTACCCCACAAGAAGGCAAGAAAGGATGAACAAAAAAAGAAACAAAGAACACTCTGAAGCAAACAATAAAAGGGCAGGCTTATAAGCCCTAACATGTCAATAATTACATTAAATGGAAATAAAATAAATACACCAAATAAAAGAGAGATTGATAGAGTAGATTAAAAAACATGACCTAACAATATGCCACCTACAAGATAATCACTTCAAACATAATAAACAAGTTGAATGTGAAAGACAGAAAAAGATACAACATCCAAACCTTAACCAATGGGAATCAGGAGTGCCTATATTGATATTAGCTGAAGTAGATACCAGAGTAAAGAAAATATGAGAGACAAAGAAGAAAATTATGTTATTATAAAAGGTCAATTCACCAATAAGACTCAGCAACCATAATTGTGAATGCACCAAATAATATACCTTTAGAATGTGTGAAGCGAATACGGACAGAATTGAAAAGAAAAATAGACAAATCTTACAATTTTAGTTGGAGACTTCAACACCCCTCTCTTAACAAGTGATAGAACAATTATAAAATAAACAAGGATATAGGAGAATGCAAGAGCACTACAAATCAACAGGAATTAATCAATATTTATTTAGAGTAATCCACTCCAAAACAGAATACACATTCTTTCAATGTACCAACAAAATATATGTCAATATAGAACATTTCTGGAACACAAACTAACTTCGAAATATTTAAAAGAATTGAAATCATACTAAGTGTGTTTTCCAACCACAATGGAATCAACCTAGAAATTGATAACAGAAAGATAATACAAAAATCTACAAACACATTGACATTAAAACAACAGTCTTCATATTCCATAAGTCAGGAAGAAAATCTCAGAAGAAATAAAATACATTGAACTGAGTAAAAACAAAAATATAACATCAAAATTCCTAAGATACTACCCCATTCTCTATGCCTGTATCAAAACATCTCTGGACTTGGATTAAGATGTCAGATAGGTGGCAGAACTAGCTTGCAGCTCCTACTCAGATAGACAAAGCAGCATGTAGAGACTGACATTGCGAACTTTCATCCAAGAACTACCACAGAAGCATACCAGGAAAGCCAAGAAACCACAGACCCTTTGAAGGAACTAGGTCCCTGCTACAGGCTCTCTAAAATGCCAGAAAAACTGTGAGTCTGCTTGCTTTTTCAACAAGGAGGCTCGTGGTCTGGGGCAAGTTCTCAGTCTTGGTACACTGGCTGCCTGGAAATAGACTGGTGCCCTTGGTGGGGAAAACAATGAAAGTGAGACTGGCCTTTGGGAATGCAGACTGTGTGGGAGCAGGGTGAGGCCTGTGACTGCCAGCTTTCCCCCACTTCCTGACAACTGTATGACTCAGCAGAGGCAGCCATAATCTCCCTGGGAATATAACTTCAGTGGACTGGGAACCATATTCCCATCCCCCACAGCAGCCACAGAAAGCCAACCCCAAGAAGAGGCTGAGCTGAGACATATCTATCCCCGCCACAACCTGGTGGTCTTTCTCTACCTACCCTGGTAGCCAAGGACAAAGATCATAATCTCTTAGGGGCTCTACGGCCCTACCCACCACCTGAAAAACCTGAATACTTAAACCAGGTGTCCCTAGGGCAAGTTTGCATCCTCCCTATAAGACTGGCAACTCCTGGCTGGAGGCCAACCAACATAAAACCAATGCATTAAGCAAAAAACCAAGAACCATCACAGAGTCCTCTTCACTCTCCTGCTACCTCCACTGGAGCAGGTGCTGGTATCCACAGCTGCAAGACCTGAAGATGAATCATGTCACAGCATTCTTTGCAGACATTTCTCAGTACTAGCCTGGGGTTCGGCAGCTTTGCTGCATGACTAGACCCAGAAGAGCAAAAGCAACCACTACAATTCGGTTTTAAGGAAGGCCCTTTCTTAGGGGAAGGAGGAGAACACCACACCAAGGGAGCACCCTGTGGGACAAAAGAATCTGAACAGCAGCCCTTAATTCCAAATCTTCCCTCTGACATAGTCTACCCAAATGAGAAGGGACCAAAAAATCCATTCTGACTAATATGACATATCAAGGTTCTTTAACAGCCCCAAAAGATCATACCAGCTAACCAACAATGGATCCAAAACAAGATTAAATCTCTGAATTGCCAGAAAAAGAATTCAGAAGGTCAAATATTAAGCTAATCAAGAAGGCACCAGAAAAAGGTGAAGTCCAACTTAAACAAAAGCATTATACAAAATATAAAAGGAAAATTCTTCAGTGAAATAGCATAAATAAAAAAACAATCACAATCTTGTTTTCTGGAAATCAAGGACATACTTTGATTAAATAAAAAATATGGGCCGGGCGCGGTGGCTCAAGCCTGTAATCCCAGCACTTTGGGAGGCCGAGACGGGCGGATCACGAGGTCAGGAGATCGAGACCATCCT
>NW_016812610.1:12973-16795 GCF_001698545.2 Rhinopithecus bieti
ATACAAAAACAAAAAAAAAAAAAAAAAAAAAAAAAAAAAAAAAAAAAAAAAAAAAAAAAAAAAAAAAAAAAAAAAAAAAAAAAAAAATTGAACTAAATCTCCAGGAAGTTTTGGACTATGTTAAACGTTCAAATCTAAAAATAATTGGGGTTCCCAAGAAAGAAGAGAAATCAAAAGTTTGGAAAAAAACTATTTGAGGGAATAATCAAGAAAACTTCCACAGCCTTGCTAGAGATCTAGACATCCAAATACAAAAGCTCAAAGAACATCTGGGAAATTCATCACAAAAAGATCATTGCCTAGGCACACAGGCGTCAGGTTATCTAAAGTTAAGATGAAGGAAAGAATCTCAAGAGGTATGAGACAAAAGCGTCAGGTAACCTATTAAAGAGAACCTATCAGATTAGTAGCAGATTTCTCAGCAGAAATCATACAAACTAGAAGGGATTTGGGTCCTATCTTTAGCGTACTGGAACAAAACAATTATCAGCAAAGAATTTTGTATCCAGAAAAACTAAACCTCATAAATGAATGAAATATACAGTACTTTCCAGACACACAAATGCTGAGGCAACATGCCACTACGAAGCCCCCACTATGTGAACTGTTAAAAGGAACTCTAGATCTTGAAATAAATCCTCAAAATATACCAAAACAGAACCTCCTTAAAGGTTCTGAATAAAACAAACAAACAAACAAAAGAAAAAAAACAAGGTATTCAGGCAACAAATAGCACAATTAATAGAATAGTACATCATATCTCAATACTAACTTTGAATGTAAACGGCCTGAATGTTCCATTTAAAAGATACAGAATAGCGGAATAGATAAAAATTCACCAAAATTCACCAAGCAAGTTTCTGCTATTTTCAGAAAACTCCCCTAACACGTAAGAATTCACACAAACTTAAAATAAAGGAGTGAAAAAAGATATTCCATGCAAATGGATACCAAAAATGAGCAGGATTACCTATTCTTATATCAGACAAAACAAACTTTAAAGCAACAGCAGTTTACTAAGACAAAGAAGGAAATTATATAATGATAAAAAGGTCTCACCCAACAGGAAAATTCTAAATATATATGCACTTAACACTGGAGCTCCCAAATTCATAAAACAATTACTATTATAACTAAGAAATGAGATACATGGCAACACAATAATAATGGGGGACTTTAATAATCCATTGACAGCACTAGACAGGTCATCAAGACAGAAAATCAACAAAAAATAATGGATTTAAACTATACCTTACAACAAATGGACTTAACAGACAATTATAGAACATTCTACCCAAATATACATTCTATTCATCAGCACTTGGAACATTCTCCAAGATATAACATATGATAGTCCATAAACAATTCTCAGTATATTAAGAAAATCAAAATTGTATCAAGTATTCTCTCAGACGACAGTGGAATAAAATTGCAAATCAACTCCAAAAGGAACTTCCGAAACCATGCAAATACAGCAAATACATGGAAATGAAATAACCTGCTTCTGAACAATCATCGGGTTAACAATGAAATCAAGAAGAAAATTTTAAAATTCTTTGAACTGAATGATAATAGTGACACAACTTATGAAAACCTCTGGGTTACAGCAAAAGTGGTGCTATGAGGAAAGTTCATAGCGTTAAATGCCTACATCAAAAATCTCTGAAAGACCACAAATAAACAATCTAAGATCACACCTCAAAAAATTGGAGAGAAAAGAAAAATCAAAACCCAAAGCCAGCAGAAAAAAAGAAATAATGAAGATCAGAGCAGAAATAAATGAAATTAAAATGAAAAAATTACAAATGATAAATGAAACAAAAAGCTGGTTCTTTGATAAGAAAAATTGACAGACCATTAGTGAGATCAACCAAGAAAAGAAGAGAGAAGATTCAAATAAGGTCAATAAGAAATGAAATGGGAGATATAAAAACTGATACCACAGAAATATAAAACATTATTGAAGGCTACTATGAACACTTTTACATGCATATATTAGAAAATCTAGAGGATATGAATAAATTCCTGAAAATATACAACCATCCTAGATTAAACTAAGAACATACAGAATCTCTAAACAGGCCAATAACAAGCAGCAAGATTGAAATGGTAATTTAAAAACTGCCAATAAAAAAAGAGTCCAGGACCAGAGAAATTCATAGCTGAATTCTATGAGATATTCAAAGAAGAACTGATAACAATCCTATTGACACTATTCCAAAACACAGAGAAAGAGGGAATCCTCCCTAAATCATTCTAGGAAGCCAGTATCACCCTAACGCCAAAACCAGGAAATAACATAGAAAAAGAAAATTACAGACCAATATCCCTGACAAACATAGATGCAGAATCCTCAACAAAATACCAGCAAACTGAATCCAACAGCAGATCAAAAAGATAATATACCATAATCAAGTGGATTTTATACCAGGGATGCAGAGATGGTTTAACATATGTAAGTCAATAAATGTGATACACCCAATAAACAGAATCAAAAACAGAAATCACATAATCATCTCAATAGACACAAAGAAAGCATTAAAAAAATCGAGCAACCCTTTACAATGAAAACTTCCAGGAAAACTGGCATAGAAGATGGACATACCTTAATGTAATAAAAACCATCTATGACAAACCTACAGCCAACACTATAATGAACAGGAAAAGATGAAAGCATACCCACTGAGAACTGGAACAAGACATGATTCCCACTTTTACCACTTCTATACTTCTATTCAACACACTATTGGAAGTCTAGCCAGAGAAATCAGACAAGAGAAAGAAATAAAGGGCATCCAAATCAGTAAAGAGGAAGTCAAACTGTCACTGCTTGCTGATGATATAATCATACACATCGAAAACCCTAAAAACTCATCCAAAAAGCTCCTAGCACTAATGAATGAATTCAGTGAAGATTCAGTATAAAAAATTAATTTATACAAATCAGTAGCTCTGCTATACACCAACAGCGAACAAACTGAAAATCAAATCTATAATTCAAGCCCTTTCACAAAAGTTGCAAAACAAACAAACAAACAAGCAAACAAAACTAGGACTATACCTAGCTAAGAACATGAAAGACCTCTACGAGGAAACTATATTACACTGCTGAAAGAAATCATAGATGACAAAAACAAATGGAAACACATCCTATGCTCATGGATGGGTAGAATCAATAATGTGAAAATGACCATATTGCCAAAAGCATTCTACAAATTCAATGCAATTCGAATCAAAATACCACCATCATTCTTCACAGAACTAGAAAAACCCATCCTATTCCAATCAATAGAAAAAGAAGGAATCCTACCTAACTCATTTTATGAGGCCAGCATCATCCTGATAACAAAGCCTGGCAGAGATACAACAAAAAACGAGAATTTTAGACCAATATCCCTGATGAACATCAATGCCAAAATCATCAATAAAAGACTGGAAAACCAAATCCGGCAGCACATCAAAAAGCTTATCCCCCATGATCAAGTTGGCTTCATCCCTGGGATGCAAGACTGGTTCAACACATGCAAATCAATAAATGTAATCCATCATATAAACAGAACCAAAGACAAAAACCACATGATTATCTCAATAGATGCAGAAAAAGCCTTCGACAAAATTCAACAGCCCTTCACGCTAAAAACTCTCAATAAACTAGGTATTGATGGGACGCATCTCAAAATAATAAGAGCTATGTATGACAAACTCACAGCCAATATCATACTGAATGGGCAAAAACTGGAAGCATTCCCTTTGAAAACTGGCACAAGACAGGGATGCCCTCTCTCACCACTCCTATTCAACATAGTGTTGGAAGTTCTGGCG
>NW_016812610.1:19733-22040 GCF_001698545.2 Rhinopithecus bieti
CCTGCCACATTTTCTTTTTCTTTTTTTTTTTATTATTATACTTTAAGTTCTAGGGTACATGTGCATAACGTGCAGGTTTGTTACATATGTATACCTATGCCATGTTGGTGTGCTGCACCCATCAACTCGTCTACAATTGCAAAAATATGGAACCAGCCCAAATGCCCAACAATCAATGAGTGGATAAAGAAAATGTGGTAAATATATAACATGGAATACTACTCAGCAATAAAAATGAATGAAATAATGGCATTCACAGCAACCTGCATGGAAGTGGAGACTATTATTTTAAGTGAAGTAACTCAGGAATGGAAAACTAAATATCAGTATGTTTTCACTCATATGTAGGAGCTAAACTATGAGGATGCAAAGGCATAATAATAATATATTGGACTTTGTGGACTCAGGGAAAAGGGTGGGGGATGGCAAGGGATAAAATAATACACATTGGGTACAGTTGACCCGACACAGATGATGGGTGCACCAAAATCTCAGAAATCACTACTAAAGAACTTATTCATGTAATCATATACCGCCTGTTCCAAAAAATCCTATGGAAACAGAAAATAACAAAAAATAAAATCTCATGTACTCTCTAAATATATAAACCTACTATGTACCCCCCAAAATTTAAAAACTTTGTAACGTAAAAAATACATTGTAAACATTTATGGAAAGTAAAATAAATCCTGAGACACAATTAATGCAGTGCTGAAAGAGAAATTAATAGCACCAATTGAATAAGCCATAAAAGAATAAAAGTCTCAAGTTCATAATCTGAGTTTCCACCTCTAGAACCTAGAAACAGAACATAAACCCAAAACAAGTGAAAGAAAGGAAATAGTAAATAAAATCAGATAACTTAATGAACTTGAAGAAATTATTTTAATATTAGAGAAAAATCAATTAAATATCTGGTTCTCTGAAAATATCAATAAAATTAGTAAATCTCAGTCAAGATGGACAAAGAAAACATAAAACCACAACTTATTAGTATCAAGAATGTAACAGGGGATGTGACTATAAAACCTCCAGACATGAAAACAATAATATGGTAATACTATGATGAGCTCTTCACACAGACATCTGACAACTTAGGTAAAATAAACTGTTTATTTAAAAAATACAAACTCTCACAAGAAATTCAATATGAAATATATTATTAGAATAGCTCTAGAACCCTAGAGAAAATTGAATTCATAATTGTAAAACTCCCAAAAAGAAATTTCCAATCACAGATTGTTTCACCAAATCAGTCTACCAAGTATTAAAAGATTTATAACCAATTCCTTATAATCTTTTCCAGAACGTAAAGAACTCTTTCCAATTCATTTTGTGAAGCTACTATTTCACTGATATCAAATTTAGAAAATAAAACAGTACAAGAAAACTGCAGACCAATATCCCTCATGAACAAAATACAAAAATTATTTAGCACACTACTAGCAAATAAAATTCAGCAGAAAATTTTAACATGTATCATGACCAAGTGGGCTTCATTCCAGTGGTATAAGACTTGCTCAATATTCAAACATACAGAAATCAATGTACTTCACCATATTAACAGGCTAAAGATGAAAAAATATATATACAAGCATATCTCAGATATTGCTGTTTCCGTTCCACACAACTGCCTAAAGCAAATATCGCAATAAAGTGAGGAACAAAAATTTTTCAGTTTCCCAGTGCATATAAAAGTTATGTTTATACTACACTTCAGTCTCTTAAGTGTGCAACAGCATTATGTCTAGAAATGTACATACCTTAATTTAAAAATACTTCATTGTTAAAAATGCTATCTGAGCCTTCATTGAGTTGGAATGTTTTTGCTAGTGGAGGGTCTTTCCTCGATGTTGATGGCTGCTGACTGATCAGGGTGGTGGTTCCTGAAGGTTGGAGTGCTGTGGCGTTTTCTTAAAATAAGACAACAATGAAGTTTGCAACATCAATGGATTCTCATGCAAGATTTCTCTCTAGCATGCAATGCTGTTAGATAGCATTTTTATTTTATTTTATTTTATTTTTTTATTATTGTTATACTTTAAGTTCTAGGGTACATGTGCATAACATGCAGGTTTGTTACATATGTATACGTGTGCCATGTTGGTGTGCTGCACCCATCAACTCATCAGCACCAATCAACTCATCATTTACATCAGGTATAACTCCCAATGCAATCCCTCCCCCCTCCCCCCTCCCCATGATAGGCCCTGGTGTGTGATGTTCCCCTTCCTGAGTCCAAGTGATCTCATTGTTCAGTTCCCACCTATGAGTGAGAACATGCGGTGTTTGGTTTTCTGTTCTTGT
>NW_016812610.1:26342-28184 GCF_001698545.2 Rhinopithecus bieti
TTCATAAAGGAAAATTGATAGACTGAATTTTATCAAATATAAAGTTTTGTTCCATGAAATACCCTGTTAAGAAGATGAAAGACAAACTACAGGTTAGAAGAAAATATTTAACTGCACATCCAATAAAAGACCAGTATCTAGAAAGTGCTCTCAAAACTCAAGAGTAAAAATAAATCAAATTAGAAAGTAAGCAAAAGGCATGAAAATACATTTTAGCAAAGGGGATATACAGATGGCAAACAGGCACATAAAAAGATGATCAACATCACTAGCCACTAAGGAAATGCAAATTAAAAACACAAATGAGATATCACTGCACACCTGTCAGATGGGCTAAAATACAAAGTAGTCCAATAAGCACAGGTAAAGATGCTCAGCATCATTACTCATTAGAGAAATGCAAACCAAAACCTTGAGATACACTTAATGCCCACTAGGATGGCTATTAACAAAATGATAATAACAAGTGTTGACGAAGATGTGGAGAAATTAGAACCCTTATACATTTGCTGGAGGGAATATAAAATGGCGCATCTGCTTTGCAAAATAATCTGACAGTTTCTCAGTAAATTAAATATAAAGTTAGCACATGACCCAGCAATTCCACTCCCTGGGTGCATACTCACGAGAACTGAAATCATATGTCAACAAAAAGACTTGTATAAAAATGTTCATAGCAGCATTATTCATAACAGCCAAAAGACAGAAACAACCCAAATGTTCATTAACTAGTGAATCAATAAACTACATGTAATACATCTATAAATGGAATAGTGTTTGGGCATTAAAATGAATGAACTACTGATACAGGCTACCACATGCATAGATCTGGAAAACATATGAAGTGGAAGAAACTAGTCACAAAATACCACAAATGTTATGATTACATTTAGATGAAATGCTCAGAATAGACAAATCTGTTAAAACAGAAAGTAGATTAGTGGTTGCCTTGGGCTGGAAGAAATGCGTTGATTAGGGGATGATGGCTAAGAGATGCAGGATTTCTTTTTGGGGTAATGAAAATGTTCTAACATGAATTGTCATAATGGAATCATAACTTTGAAAACATTAAAAGCCACCAAATTGTACACTTTAAGCAGGTGCATTGTATGATGTATAAATTATATCTCAGTAAAGCTGTTCCCAAAGTAAAATATAATGATGAAGGCAACAATAATCTGGTGGCTAATAAGAATATTTTAGTCATTATGTACTCTAGGAATATAATGAAGGAGGTAGTTTGTGTTGAATTGTACTAGTACCTGAATTAACCCTGAAGTACTGGCACCATGGTGAAACTAGACGTTTCAGGCAAAAGCTGAGGCAAACCCAGAAAACCTTGAAGATATGTCCAGTCAGCATCACATAACGATGTTTTGGTCAACAATGGATCACATATATGTTGGTGGTCCCATAAGATTATAATAGAGCTGAAAAATTCCCATCACCTAATGACTCTGCAACCATTATGACATTGTAGCATAAGGCATTACTCATATGTTTGTGGTGATGCTGGTGTAAACAAACATACTATGCTGCCAGTCACACAAACAGAGAGCATATGCAATTATATACAGTAAATAATACTTGACAATGATAATAAACAACTATGTTACTGGTTTATGTATTTACTTCACCATACTTTTTATTGTTATTTTAGAGTGTACACTTTCTACTTTTTTTTTTTTTTCCCACATTTTTTTTTTTTTTTTTTTGTGGGTGCCCTTTTTTTTTTTTTTTTTTTTTTTTTTTTCTTTTTTTTTTTTTTTTTTTTTTGTGTTACCCTTTTTTTTTTTTTTTTTTTTTTTTTTTTTTTTTTTTTTTTTTTTTTTTTTTTAAGTT
>NW_016812611.1:0-2140 GCF_001698545.2 Rhinopithecus bieti
CATTTGTTTGCGTCAATGTAAACTTTACACAGTTCTCTTAAAATTCCCACCGTTAACACCTCTTAGTAATTTGTGCCTGTGCCCCACTCGGCAGTTTAGTCTTGATATCACTATGATTACATGAACTTAAGAAAACCTTTTTTTCATTGGTAGCATTGATTTGCCTGTAGTTACAGATGAATCTGCACAAATAGCACTGATTGGTTCCTTAAAACAGGAATGTTTGCATAGGTAGCCTTGAATGGTTCCTAGACTAATGGTACATTTGTAAACAAGCCTCTGATTGGTTAATAGAGTAAGACTATATTTGCTGCCTATGGGCAGTAGGAAGGGGACAGCTCCTTACTGCAGCTGGAGGAGGCACCTCTCCCTCCTCTCCCAAGTTTGGCCAAAGTCACAGAAATTTTTTTTTTTTTTTTTTTTTTTTTTAATTCAGAGTCTTGTTTTGTTGTCCAGGCTGGAGTGCAGTGGTGCAATTTCAGCTCAGTGCAGCCTCTGCCTCCTGGGTTCAAGCAATTCTCCTGCCTCAGCCTCCCGAGTTGCTGCGATTACAGGCATGTGCCGCCACACCAGGCTAATTGTGTATTACTAGCAGAGGCGGGTTTCACCATGTTGGCCAGGCTGGTCTCAAATTCCTGACCGCAGGTGATCTGCCCACCACGGCCTCCCAGAGTGCTGGGATAACAGGCATGAGCCACTGCGCCCAGCCAGAAATGTATCTTATTGGTGAAGTTGCCTGTGCTGCTCTCTGAGTCCCATCAGTCCTCACTTTGCCAGCACAGTAGACCCCATGGTGGAAGGGCAAAGGGGGCATGTAAAGGGAGTGGGGCAGGGACAGGGGGAAGTACAGTGTGGTCGACTCACCTGCCAGGGCCAGCTGTTGGGCGTCGCTTCTTCACCTCCAACCACCCTAGTCACAGAAGGCAGGTAAGTGGGGACCCCACAACCGAGCGCTGTGAAAAGAGAAAGGGTCTTGAGTCCAGGAAGCAGCGACCCACACAATTTAAACTACACTTGCTGCATTCTGAACCCCCAAATAGAAAAACCTTGTTCTCAGGAGGCTGAGGCAGGAGAATGGCGTGAACCCAGGAGGCGGCGCTTGCAGTGAGCCATGATCCCACCACTGCACTCCAACCTGGGTGACAGAGTGTGACTCCGTCTCAAAAAAATAAATAAAACCCTTGTTCTAGAAGGATCCCAGGAGGTCATAGAATCCTACTCTTTTCTCCAATTCTGTGAAACTCCATTCCAGTTTTCTTATGATTACGCGTCTGAATGCAGTGGGGGTTCGGTGGGGGCAAGACGGGAGGACAGGAAGATCCCATTCCCAGCCACACCAGGAGATGGGAAACCAGTGGCTCTGGGTGACAGGGCTTA
This sequence comes from Rhinopithecus bieti, assembly GCF_001698545.2. NCBI lineage: Eukaryota > Metazoa > Chordata > Mammalia > Primates > Cercopithecidae > Rhinopithecus > Rhinopithecus bieti. The sequence goes on from NW_016812611.1 coordinate 1,378, forward strand.
CGTCCAGCCACCAAAGCAGACAGCAGCAGGGTCCTAATCATGGCGTGTCCGTGGGAGTTCTGTCAGCGTGGCCCTGGATAAGGCCCTGGTTTTATGAGTGAACTTATCAGTGAGAGATACACTAGGAGCACGCAAGATGGGGATTTTCTCAAAGCCCAGTGGAAAAAAGAGCTTGTGTCCAGATACCTTTTTTCCCCATTTCCTCCCAACTGTCACCCTAGAAATACTTTGAAAAAGATGCCAAGGGTAGATATTGGAATATGGGTTCCATCCGTTTTGAAGAGATTATGTTGTGTGTTAGGGAAGGAAGAAAAATACTAAGTGTTGGTCCTTGGAGTTGTGTTTTCTTTTTTTTTTTTTCCCTCCCTGTGTAAGACTGAGGAGAGGAGTTGTGTTTTCTTTCTCTCTTTTTTTTTTCTTTCTGAGATGGAGTCATGCTCTGTCACCCAGGCTGGAGTACAGTGGTATGATTTCAGCTCACTGCAACCTCTGCCTCCTGGGTTCAAGCAATTCCCTTGCCTCAGTCTCCCTGGCCGCTGGGATTACAGGTGTGTGCCACCATTCCTGGCTAATTTTTGTATTTTAGGAGAGACGGGGGTCTCATCCTGTTGGCCAGGCTGGTCTCGACCTCCTGGCCTCAAGTCACCTGCTCACCTCGGCCTCCCAAAGTACTTGGATTACAGGCTGAGCCACCGCGCCAGGAGTTGTGTTTTCAATGAAAAGATTAAGGTGGCATGCTGAACCCACAGCGTTCTAAGGCAGT
>NW_016812613.1:0-320 GCF_001698545.2 Rhinopithecus bieti
TGAGAAAGAGAGAGAATGAGAGAGAGAGAGAGAATGAGAGAGAGATTGAGAGAATGAGAGAGAGAGAGAATGAGAAAGAGAGAGAATGAGAGAGAGAGAGAATGAGAGAGAGAGAGAATGAGAGAGAGAGAGAATGAGAGAGAGAGAGAATGAGAGAGAGAGAGAATGAGAGAGAGAGAGAGAATGAGAGAGAGAGAGAGAATGAGAGAGAGAGAGAGAGAGAGAGAGAGAGAGAGAGAGAGAGAGAGAATGAGAGAGAGAGAGAATGAGAGAGAGAGAGAAGGAGAGAGAGAATGAGAGAGAGAGAGAGAATGAGAGAG
>NW_016812614.1:0-318 GCF_001698545.2 Rhinopithecus bieti
TATCTTCAGGTAAAAACTGGAGAGAAGCTTTCTGAGAAACCTCTTTGTGATGTGTGTATTCATCTCATAGAGCTGAACGTTTCTGTTGAGGGAGCACTTTGGCATCACTGTGTTTGTGGTGTCTGAGAAGGGATATTTGGGAGCATATTGAAGCCTATGGTTTAAAAAGTAAATACCCGCATATAAAAACTAGAAAAAAGCTTTTGGAGAAACAGCTTTGTGATGTGTGAATTCATCTTACAGAGTTACACCATTCTTTTCCTGGAGCAGTTTGGTAGCACTGTTTTGGGGGAATCTGAGAAGCGATATTTTGGATTG
>NW_016812615.1:0-318 GCF_001698545.2 Rhinopithecus bieti
CGCTTTGAAACATTCCATTGCTGATTCCAAGCAAACTGCTCAATGTAAAGAATAGTGTAAATCTGTGAGGTGAATTAATACATCACATAGCAGTTTCTCAGAAGTTCTTTTTGATTTTTATCTGAGGATATATCCTTTGTCAGCATAGCCTTCAATGCACTCCCAAATATCCTATTGCGGACTCCATGACAACAGTGTTATCAAACAGCTAAGTGAAAAGAACGGTGTAACTCTGTGAGATGAATTCACACATCACAAAGCAGTTTCTCAGAAAGCTTTTTTCTAGCTTTTTTTCTGAGAATATTTCCTTTATCACCA
>NW_016812616.1:0-587 GCF_001698545.2 Rhinopithecus bieti
TTTTTTTATAGCCATCAAAGGGCTCCCAAACATCCCTTCACACATCTACAAAACGAATGTTTCCAACTTGCTGTATCAAAAGAAAGTTCTAACTCTGTAGATGAATCCAAACATCTCCAAGCAGTTTCACAGACAGTTTCATTCTATTTTATCTGCGGATATTCAGTTTTCCCCTTATTCCTCAAGGGGCTTTCAAATGTCACTTCACAGACTCAACAAAAAGAGTGTTTCCAAGCTGCTGAATTGAAAGGAAGGTTTAAATCTGTGAGATGAATGCATACATCACCAAGCAGTTTCACAGATGACTTCTTTCTAGTTTTTATCTGGGGATATTCAATTTTCCCTCATAGGCCTCAATGGGCTTCCAAACGTCCCTTTTCAGATTCTACAAAAATGATGTTTGCAACCTGATGAATCGGTAGAAAGGTGTAACTTTGTGAGATGAATCCACACATCACAAACCACTTTCACAGATAGCTGCTTTCTAGTTATTATCTGGAGATTTTCTGTTTTCTTCCTAGGCCACAATGGACTTCCAAATGTCCCTTTGAAGACACTACAAAAGAGTGTTTCCAACCTGCTGAATC
>NW_016812617.1:0-470 GCF_001698545.2 Rhinopithecus bieti
TAAACATTTAAAGAGGAATTAATACCAACCCCTATCAAAATTTCAAAAATTTGAAGAGAAAAAAGTTTCCAAATTCATTTTATGAGGCTAGCATTACATTGGTATCAAAGCCAAAAACACTGTAAGAAAATAAAACTACAGGCAAATATTTCTGATGAGTACAGATGTAAAATCCTTAAGAAAGCACTAGCAGACTGGATTCAACAACAAATAAAAGTGATCATATACCATAACCAAGTGGGATTTATTCTTGGATGTAAAGATTGTTCAACTTATGCAAATCAGTAGATGTGATACACCACATTCACATGATGAAGAGCAAGAATCTTATGATAATCTCAAAAGATTCAGAGAAAGCATTTGACAAAATTTAACATCTTTTCATAATAAAAAGAAAACTCTCAGCAAATTAGGTACAGAAGGAATGTAAATGGATACCCAAAAAAAAAAAAAAAAAAAAAAAAAAAAAA
>NW_016812618.1:0-1904 GCF_001698545.2 Rhinopithecus bieti
AAAGTGCTGGGATTACAGGCTTGAGCCACCGTGCCTGGCCAAGACTTTATTTTTAAAGGATAATTTTCTAGAAATAAGATTTTAGGCTGATAGTTCAACTCTTTAAAGATGCTAGTCTCCGATAGGCTGTCTTGTACTGTTTTTAATGACACGTTAGTAGTCATTTTCTTAGTCTGTTTGTGCTGCTGTAAAGGAATACCTAAGACAGGGTTATTTATAAAGGAAGAAAGATTTATGGCCAGGCACGGTGGCTTACACCTCTAATCCCAACACTTTGGGAAGTCAGGGCAGGCAGATCACTTGATGTCAGGGATTCAAGACCAGCCTGGCCAATATGGTAAAAACTCATCTCTACAAAAAAATTAGCAAGGCATGGTGGTGCACACCTGCAATCTCAGCTACTCGGGAGGCTGAGGCATTAAAAATGCTTGAATCCTGGAGGCAGAGGTTGCAGTAAGCCAGGATTGTGCCACTGCACTCCAGCCTGGGCAACAGAGTGAGACTCTGTTTAAAAAAAAAAAAAAAAAAAAAAAAAATTATTTTGCTCATGATTCTGATAGCTGGAAAAGTTCAAGATTGGTGACCTATATCCAGCAAGGGCCACAAGCTGGTTCCAGTAATGGTGGACGGAAGGCAAAGGGGAGCTCGTGTGTGCAGAGATAACATGGCAAGAGAGGACGCAAGGGGCGGTTGAGGTGCCAGGCTCTCTTTAACGATCAGTTCTTATGCAACTAACAGAGGGAGAACTCACTCACCACCCCACAGAGAGGGCATTAATCCATTCATGAGGGATCTGCCCCCGTGACCCAAACACCTCCCACTAGATCCCCACCTGTAATATTGGGATCAAATTTCAACGTGAGGTTTGAGTGGGACAAACATCCAAACTATAGCAGTAATTTTTACCTTTGGAAAATGTTCAGGCATTTTTTTTTTTTTTTTTTTGCAAATGTGTCCTCTGCTCTGGACTCTACTCTCCTTCTATGACCCCAGTTACCACTTGATAATATTTCAACCAACCACTGCAATTCTTCATTTTTAAGAAATCTCTCTTCTCTGTATTTAAATTTAGATTTTCTGTTGCTCTATATTTAAGTTTTCTGATACTTCCTTCTGCATGTTTCAATCTGCTATTCAGCCCATCCAGTGAATTTTTCATTTCTGACTTTTTTTAGTTCCAGATTTTCCATGTATTTAATTTTTACAGTTTTGATTTCTCTGCTGAAATTCATCTTTTCACTATAAAAAAAAATGCTCATGCTATTAATCCTCAAACAAATTTATAATACTCTTGGAAAATTTATATTTCATAATTTCATCATCTGGGTTATCTCAGGTCTGTTTATTTCAACTTTATTTTCTCCTGGGTATTGGTCACATTTTCTTACTTCTTTGCATGTCTAGTAACTTTCATCGCATATGGGATATTGCAGCTGCTATGTTGCTGAGAGTTTGGATTTTGTTGCCTTTCTTTAGTGTTGAGTTTTATTCTGGCAGCAGTTAATTTACTTGTGAATCAACAGACTTTAGGCTTTATTAGGTAGCATTTACCGTATGGTTAGTAAACCACTATTTTTTAACAATTTGATGGTTTTAGTGAAATTATAGAATTGTGTCACCATCACCACAATCCTGTGGAAGAACATTTCCATCATCCCAAAAGTTCCTTCACGCTATTTCGAGTCAATTCCAATTCTTATCTTCAGCCCAGACAACCACTGATCTGCCTTCTGACTTCATAAGTTTGCCTTTTCTAGACATTGCATATATATTTAATAGATTTTTGTGTCTGGTTTCTTTCACTTAGCATTTTTTTTAGCTTAATACATCTTATAGCATATACCAGTAATCATTCTACTTACTTGCTGAATATTCAATTTCATTGTATGGATACACACACTTTT
>NW_016812619.1:0-595 GCF_001698545.2 Rhinopithecus bieti
GGGCACAGAGCTGACTCTGTCACTCAGGAGCCATGGCATGCTATACTGCCCCAAGTACCTCCAGAGAGGCCCCCTGCCAACCCTCAAAAATGGCAGAGCCCACCCCAGCCCCCTTTCCAAGCTCCCTTGCTTGGGCAGGGACCTCCTGAGCCTGGCACTCTCCCTCCTGAGAGGCGCAGATGGTATTCAGCAAGTGCAAAGCCAAGGTTTCTTGGGCCTCTCACATCAACACCTCCCAGTCCCGGGTTCTGTGTTTTCCTGGAGCTCCACTCCTGCTATGGCCCCCTCCCCACAATGAGATATTCATCAGGCTGGTGTCTACAGCTGCTGAATACCCTCGGTTGCTGGGAGCCTTTGTCAAGAATGCGCAGGAATCGGGAGGGCATGGGACCAGGCCATCAGCAACCCTTGCGCACTCTATAGTCCCACATTACTCAGAGCTTCCCCGTGCCCCAGCAATATGAAGGACTAGATTGAATGGGCACCAGCGTACCAGGCTGGCAGTGCCACAAAGGCAAGTGGGGAAGAGGCTACGTGGGCTATCTGGCCCACTCAGGGAGGAGGGCAGGACTGGGGACTGTCTTGACAGCAGCCC
>NW_016812620.1:0-593 GCF_001698545.2 Rhinopithecus bieti
ACATCCAGATTTTGCCCATTCAGTATGATATTGACTGTGGGTTTGTCATAAATAGCTCTTATTATTTTGAGATACTTTCCGTGAATACCTAGTTTATTGAAAGTTTTTAGCATGAAGGGGTGTTGAATTTTATCAAAGGCCTTTTCTGCGTCTATTGAGATAATCATGTGGTTTTGTCATTGGTTCTGTTTATGTGATGGATTACATTTATTCATTTGTGTATGTTGAACCAGCTTTGCATCCCAGGGATGAAGCCGATTTGATTGTGGTGGATAAGCTTTTTGATGTGCTGCTGGATTCGGTTTGCCAGTATTTTATGGAAGATTTTTGCATCGATGTTCATCAGGGATATTGGCCTGAAATTTTCTTTTTTTGTTGTGTCTCTGCCAGGTTTTGTTATCAGGATGATGCTGACTTAATAAAATGAGTTAGGGAGTAGTCCTTTTTCTGTTGTTTGGAATAGTTTCAGAAGGAATGGTACCAGCTCCTCTTTGTAGCTCTGGTAGAATTCAGCTGTGAATCCATCTAGTCCTGCGATTTTTTTGGTTGGTAGCCTATTAATTACTGCCTTAATTTCAGAACTTGTTTTGGTC
>NW_016812621.1:0-595 GCF_001698545.2 Rhinopithecus bieti
CCGAGGAGGTGGACTTGCCCAAGGCCAGAGCTGCCCCCAAAACACTGCCCACGGTCCCCCAACAGCATTGCTCCAAGTGTCCATCTCCCACCCTGCACCCAGGCAGCTCCTAACTCTCTTCCCATCCTGTCTCTCTGTGTCTCAATCTCTCTTTGCAGAAACCACCCACCTTCACCACATCTGACAAGGAAGTATGAGAACCAGCTGGTGGCTCCCCCCTGCCCAGCTTGGGACCCTGGCCCCTTGGCTTGTGTGGAGCTGGATCACACACTAACTTGCACAAGTCCAAGCAAAGCCCAGCCTCACCACCTCTCTCTCTCTCTCTCCCCCTGCCGCACAGTGAACAGGTGGAGGGTAAAGGGTAACAGCCATTCTCTTTTTACTACCTGCTCTAGATGGAAGGGTCACACGTGGGCAGGGGGCTGGACTATGCATGCCATGTGTCCCCTTGGCAGCACTACATCAGTTGTATCCTATGGATGACTTCAGAGTGACCCCCTGAAAACAGCTGTCTGACTGGGGGCCTCGTCTTTTCCCTGATGTGTGGCCACACAGTCCTGAGGGGCTTGTAGGGATGGGTCAGGCTCCAGTACTT
>NW_016812622.1:0-596 GCF_001698545.2 Rhinopithecus bieti
AGACAGTCACAGCTCTCTGACTCCTTCCTCACCACGTCCAGGACCCAGTCGACCAGCTCGGCTCCCTCTGGCCCAGTTATTCCCAGCTCTGCTCTGGCCTGCCTAAAACATGTCATTTTGACTATGGAGGAAAAGGTAGGACTGGTCTTAGACTGGCAGATTCTTCCCTTTTGAATACTCTTCTTTTACCTAAAGAAATATTTTTATTTTTCTTTTTTGTTTCTTTTTGAGACGGAGTTGTGCTCTGTCCTCCAGGCTGGAGTGCAGCATTGCAATCTTGGCTCACTGCAACCTCTGCCTCCCAGGTTCAAGCAATTCTCCTTCCTCATCCTCCCTAGTAGCTGGGATTACAGGCACCTGCGACCATGCCCAGCTGATTTTTATATTGTTAGTAGAGACAGGGTTTCACCATGTTGGCCAGGCTGGTCCCAAACTCCTGACCTCAGGTGATTTACCCACCTTGGCCTCCCAAAGTGCTGGGATTACAGGCATGAGCCACCTCACCTGGCCGGAAATATTTTTATATGTCAGTGACTCTCAAAAACACTCGGGATCATAATAAAGTTAGAAGTTTAGCAAATCTGAGGCCATTGATT
>NW_016812623.1:0-776 GCF_001698545.2 Rhinopithecus bieti
TATACATCCAACAAAGAACTAATATCCAGAATCCACAAGGAACTCAAACAAATCAGTAAGAAAAACCAAACAATCCCATCAAAAAGTGGGCTAAGGATATGAATAGACAGTTCTCCAAAGAAGATATACAAGTGGCCAACAAACATATGAAGAAATGTTCAACATCACTAATGATCAGGGAAATGCAAATCAAAACCACAATGTGATACCACCTTACTCCTGCAAGAATGGCCATAACACCCCACCCCCACTCCCACCCCCACCCCCAAAAAATTAGATGTTGGTGTGGACGCAGTGAAAAGGGAGCGCTTCTACACTGCTGGTGGGAATGTAAACTAGTACAGTAATTATGGAAAACAGTGTGGAGATTCCTTAAGTAGAACTACCATTTGATCCAACAATCCCACTACTAGGCATCTACCCAGAGGAAAAGAAGTCATTATTCAAAAAAGATACTTGCACACGCATGTTTATAGCAGCACAATTTACCATTGCAAAATTGTGGAACCAACCCAAATGCCCATCAATCAATGAGTGGATAAAGAAACTGTGAGAGATACATATATATATTTGGTGTGTATATGCGTGTGTGTGTATATATACACCAAATATATACCAAAAAATACCATACCAAACTGATATATATATCACAGTTTATTATATATAATATACATACCAAATAACACCATATTACCAAACTGTGATATATACATATGACAGTTTATTATACATATCACAGTTTATATATAATATATATACCAAATAATACCATATTA
>NW_016812624.1:0-271 GCF_001698545.2 Rhinopithecus bieti
AAAAAAAAAAAAAAAAAAAAAAAAAGTCACATATCACAGACCCACAGCTAGTATTTTCTCAATGCAAAAAGTTGAAAGCTTTTCCAATAAGACCAGGAAAAAGACAAAGATGCTCACTCTTGCCACTTCTATTAAACATAGCACTGAAAGTGCTAGCTAGAGCAGTCAGGCAAGAAAAAGAAATAAAATACACACAACTTAGAAACAAAGAAATAAAATAGTCTCTGATGGCTAATGGCATTATCTTATATGTAGAAAACCCTAAATATTC
>NW_016812625.1:0-317 GCF_001698545.2 Rhinopithecus bieti
AGAAGCTTTCTAGGAAACTACTCTGTGATATGTGTAATCATCTTACGTAGATAAAGCTCTCTTTACATTACACAGCTTGGAAACTGTCATGGACGGATACACGAAGGAACTTTGGAGAGCACATTTTAGACTATGGAGAAAAAGGAAATATCTTCAGATAAAAACTGGAAAAAAGCTTTCTGTGAATGTGCTTTTTGTTGTGTTTATTTATCTCACATAGATGAAGCTTTCTTTACATTACGCAGCTTGGAAACTCCCTCGTGGATGGATCCACAAAGGGTTATTTGGGATCATATTCCGGCCTATGGGGAAATAGC
>NW_016812627.1:0-776 GCF_001698545.2 Rhinopithecus bieti
AAATATCCTCAGATAGTAAGTGGAGAGAAACTTACTGAGAGATTGCTTTCCGTTGAGTGACTTGATCACACTGAGCTCCTCACTTCCCTTCTTGAAACAGTTTCCTAAGTCTGATATCTTATGTTCTGCAAAGTGATATTTGGGAGCTCATTGAGGGCTATGGTGAAAAAGAAAATATCCTCAGATCAAAACTTGGAAGAAGCCTTCTGAGAAACGCATTTTGATGTGTGAATGCAACTCACAGATTTACATGTTTCTCTTCAGTGTTCAGATTGCAAACACAGTTTTCTGGAAATCTGCATTGGTCTAATTCTGAACGCAATGAAGCTTGTGGTGACAAAGGAAATATCCTCAGATGAAAACTAGAAAGAAGCTTTGTTAGAAAATTTTTGGTGATGTGTGAATTCATCTCACAGAGTTACACTTACGTTTCATGCAGCAGTCTACTATCACTGTTTTTGAGGAACCTGAGAAGGAATTCCTTGGATCGCATTGAGGACTACACTGATAAAGGAAATATCATCAGTTCAAAACCTGAAAGAAGCTTTCTGAGAAACTTTTTTGGAATCTGTGAATTCCTCACACAGAGGTACAGCTGAGTTCTCAGGAAGCAGTTTGCTAACACTCTTTTCGTGGCATCTGCAAAGTGAGATTTGATAGCCCATAGGGGCCCATGAAGAAAAAGGAAATATCCTCAGGTAATAACTGGAGAGAAGCTTACTGAGAGACTGCTTTCGGTTGAGTGACTTCATCACACAGATTTCCACACTTCCCTT
>NW_016812628.1:0-776 GCF_001698545.2 Rhinopithecus bieti
CTGTGGTATATCAGCCCTGGGTCTGCGGGGTAATGGTGCAGGGATCCACTTTCTCATCTCTCCACCACCAGACACTGACATGGCTTCTGTTTGTAAGTCCCTATTAAATGTTACTTTCTTGTTTTGTTTTTTTGAGACAGAATTTTGCTCTTCTTGCCCAAGCTGGAGTGCAATGGCGTGATCTCGGCTCACTGCAGCTTCTGCTTCCCGGGTTCAAGCAATTCTCCTGCCTCAGCTTCCTGAGAAGCTGAGACCACAGGCATGCACCTCCACACCCGGCTAATTTTCTGTATTTTTAGTAAAGACGGGGTTTCACCATGTTGGTCAGGCTGGTCTCCAACTCCCGACCTCAGGTGATCTACCCACATTGGCCTCCCAAAGTGCTGGGATTACAGGAGTGAGCCACTGCGCCCAGCCACTTTCTAAGGGATAGGATTTGTCAGCCACTTTCTTCAGCCTTTCAGCTTCCTTGTACTTTGGGGGTAGGCTAGCATAGATTTGCCTGCCGTGGAACAACTATGATTTTTTTCTGAAAGAATGGCACTGTTATAGTTGTGGAATACCATAGTCATATTACATTTAGGGAGTGCCAGCCCATGCTGTATTTCAGATGTAATTTCATTCCTCCCTATAGGCTGGTGAGGCTGGAAGACTTTGGGGTTACATCATTGTGTATTTTGTTGGCATAGGAGAAGGTAAAAATATTTGTGAGTCTTGGGGTTTCAGCATGTAACTGAGAAAGGGAAGCTCTGTGAAGAGGAGAACAATGGTAGGGT
>NW_016812629.1:0-426 GCF_001698545.2 Rhinopithecus bieti
GGCGACACGCGCCGGTGCATCCCCGCGCGGCCTGGCTCTGGGCCCGTGGACGCCAGGGTGATCGGGGCGGGCGGAGGGACCTCGGGAACGCCGGGTGCGCGGCGCTGAGGTGGCGACCGGTCCCTCTGCGTCCCCGCGAAGGCTCCCGACTCGCATGCCCTCTGCCGGGTCCCGCGGGGTCCGACCGCAGGCCGAGGGGATGCGGGGCGCGCGTGGGCGCGGGCGTGCACGGAGGCGTCGGAGCGCGCGGCGGCGGGAGGGATTTCGTCCTGGGATCCTCCGCAGGGCAGGGGAGACTTCCGAGCCTTCCCCTGAGGCCGCGGGGCGTCCGCGCTCGCTGCTCCGGGGCCCGCGGGGCTGGAGGCCTTCCCAGCCCGACCCCAGCAGGAAGCGCGGAGGCCACTAGAGGGCGGCCCGGGATGGGAA
>NW_016812630.1:0-775 GCF_001698545.2 Rhinopithecus bieti
GATAATTCTGCCCATCGCCAACAGAGGGAGATAGATACTGGGATCTGACATTTTCGTCTCAAAGTTTTTAGGGTAAGACAAGGACTGAAACTCACTTAAGAGGCAGAGCAAGACAGACGGGCAGATTTTTCAACCATGTCTGTGGGCCATAGCCCACATATCATCTGCTGGAATGTGTAAAAAAAAAAAATCAATCTGAAATAAAACATTTTATCCTCCTACTTTGACAAGTATACATTTATAATGACAGAAGCAAAACATAACTGTCAAGCTGTGTTTTACCTATGATTAAAAGTCAGAAAACGATCAAAGATGAGGGAATTTAATTATTATTGCATATGTCTGGGTGTGGTATTGCTGGGCCTCTGGTATTATTAGTATGAGTAACAAACATAATAAATTATTATATATTTGTTACATAACATTTCTTTTTTTGTTGTTGATTTCAGCAAAATCACTAAATATGTAGTGATCAAGTTTTTATATAATTTATATTCTACTGACCAGGATGTGGCAATTTTTTTTTTTTTTTTTTGGTAAAGAGTCAGGTAGTACTAGGCTTTGTGGTCCGTACATGCTCCTTTGTTTTACAAATCTTTAAAAATATAAAAAATGAGGCCAAGCATGGTGGCTCATGCCTATAATCGTGGCATTTCAGAAGGCTAAGGTGGGAGAATCACTTGAGCCCAGGAGTTTGAGACCAGCCTGGGCAACAGAGCAAGACTTCATTTCTACAAAAAATAAGAAATTAGCTGGGCGTGGTGGCACATAAATA
>NW_016812631.1:0-317 GCF_001698545.2 Rhinopithecus bieti
GGGGGAGGGCTTGCACTGGGGAGTTATAGATGATATAAATGATGAATTTATGGGTGCTGACAAGCTGATGGGTGCAGCACACCAACATGGCACAAATATACATATGTAACAAACCTGCACGTTATGCACATGTACCCTAGAACTTAAAGTATAATAAAAATAAATAAAAAAAAAAGGACTAATACCAATCCAACTCAAACTATTTTGAAAAATAGAGGAGCAGGGAAGAGTTCCAAACTCATACTATCAGGCCAGTATTACCCTGACACCAAAACCAGACAAAGACACATGAGAAAAAGAAAACTACAGGGCAAAAC
>NW_016812632.1:0-3099 GCF_001698545.2 Rhinopithecus bieti
ATATTTTCCATCTTTAAAATACATTAAAATTACAATTTTGAAAATAATAGCGTTTGCCTCATAGTTTATAAATATTTTATTTGCTTAAACATCTTGGGTCTGAAAGTTCTTGGCCAAAGAAATTGCTTACAAAAAGAGTATTAGAAGAATCAGGATTGTGGAACCATTTGCAAATAATATGTTGGCTTACCTATAACTGAAACTAGAGAATCTTACGTTATCAGTTTTGAACAAACATCCAAATGAAATACTATATTCCAACCACATTGTAATGAAAACCACTTACTACAATATGCAGACAAGGATATGTTGTGTTTTTAAAAGTTATTTATATAAATTATAATTTCAATGTATAAAACATGGGCAATTGTATTAGATTATACAACATGTTCTAATATTGGCTCTGACACCTAATTGCAAAAAACAATAACCTAACCCAAATTAGCTCCATTCTGAAAACTTCTAGGAACCCAGTATGTTTGGCATAGTTAAGGTCATATGCCCTCTTGGACTAATAATTATGGCTACAAAAAGAGAATCTGTGGTAAAATGACTTCATTCCTTTGAGTCACAAATTTAAAAAAGAAAACATCTATGTAAGATATTAGGTGGGGAAACAGTTGCTGCTTTTATGAGAAGTGAGAGATGATGAACTGATGAACAAATGTCTACTGTTCTCTCTACTGAATATTTATTGGGCATTTTTTATTACAGTCATTTTTTAAGGTGCTTTATAATATGAGGCAGGGTATAAAGAACATACCATGTAACTTGCCCTCCAAGAAATGACAATCTAGTAATACAAATTTATAAAATTTGATTGACATCAAACTTTATAGGTTATCCAGATATTCTGTTATTGAACATCAAATCAATCTAAAAACAATTAACCATAAAATCAAGAGGTGTCTATTCTCAGTTACTTATGCAGCTTTAGAACATCACACATGATTGTTGTTGAACTCAGTCAGTGTGACTGTAGACCTTCTGTACTGTATAGTAAGCAATACGAACTCTTACCCCAAAATGAGAGAGACACTTATCTTACTCTCACAAAAATTCTGGTAAAGTCAGGAAGGAAAAACGTGTTCATATATAACTATCATATAAGGCAAAGTATAATTTATTTTAAGAGACAATGGCAGGAAGATTCAAAATTTGTCTAAAAATCTTGGAGTAATTTAAGAATCCTTAAACGGAGAAGATGAATGTGATTTGGCAAACCGACTAGAAAAATATAGGTAGAATTTCTTCTGATTTTTTTTTTCCATTTTTTGTTATGTACAATAAGAATAACTTGAAAAGACAGGCACATGAAAAGCAATTAAATATTTCTTATTTTATTGACATTTCAATTTGTATATGTTAATAATCTATCATATGCTAGATACTGTTGTGTTATGTACAATCAAATAAAAAATTCAAACAGATAAAGATAAATATTATTCAAAAGGATTATTGCAGTGTGTAGATGACTATTGCAATAGAGAGACGAGGAACTATTGCAACAGTGTGAACAATCTGAACATAAGATCTGCAAGTATCTCAAATTTAGGTGGAAAGGAATTTTTCTTTTACTAGAAGGAGTGAACAAGGATAGAATGAAATGGGTTTGGGGAAGCACTAGTGGTATATATGAGATGAAAAGGTTGAGAAAAAATGATTAGAAAGATCAGAGGAAGTTTTTTCCTGAGGTCAGTCTTTTCTAGAGAGGAGACATTAAGGAGGGTGTCGAATGCTGGCTAAGGCTGAGTTTGGTTCAAAGTTCAAGGCCCTGGGAGAAGGAAATAATTTTATCTAAAGTTTCATTAACAAGCAATTTGTTCTAACTAATCAGTGTGGAAAAGTAGTTCAAATAATCATTTATAAGAATTGTAATTTGGAAAGTTGGTGTCTGATCACAGGTAAAAATTGGGAGTATCCATGAGTCTTATCTAAGTCATGTAAAGATGAATGGTTATTTTCAGCAAACCTTTTTAGGGAACAAAAGTGTGATAAGGTATCCTAACTATCACTGTTTTCTAGGAGCATGGGGAATGGGTAAACTTTAACATTGTCAGTACAGAAAAATGAGGTATATTTATTTCATGCTATTTAAAATGTATGTAACTGTCAAAATATTACCTAACTTCTCTGTGCTTCCTTTACCTCATTTATAAAATAAAGGTAATAATATAATCATATCATAGGGTTTTGTAATAATCAGATGTGTTAATATGTTTTAAATGCCTAGAAGATTTTCTAGCACAATATGAGAGCTCAAAGTGATGTTTTGTTTTGGCTATTTTTGTCATAATTACGTTTGTCATTATTATTGTTATTTTAAGGGGCCAATAATCTATGGGGAGACAGGGCTTACATAAAAAATAATCAGATAACTCTACAGAATATACTTGACTTTAGCAAAGTACTGTACTGTTTGTATTGAAGTAGGCTATATTTAAATAGGAAAGTTAGGAGTGGAATTACATTGAGAAGGCCTAATACCTTCCTGACAGTACTGAAATACATGATTTACATCTTTTTTTTTTTTTTTTTCTTTTAACTATAATGACTTTAGTTGATTACTGCAGTCATTATCTATTGAGAATCTACTTTGGCCAGTCAGTACTGTTGATTATCAAGCACTCTCCCTTCTCCCACAGAGTTCACAGTCTAGTAGAAAGGTTCTTAAATAGATCATAATTGATTGATCAGTTGATAGATAAAAAATTGTTCATATCATGACACATTACTAGTTCAGATGGTTAACTTTCTGTCTTGTTGAGACCTCAGAACATTTGGGACTTTTTCTGATATATAAGTTTATTTTTCTAGGGTCCTGCTTCTCTTTTCAAAACACATTTTTAAGCCTTTAATTTATTAATCCTTTTGTTTTACTGCAGACTCATTTTGCTTTTGGTAATTTTCTGCTGGATTTTGGCCACATTAGCAAACCCACTACCCACCTGATTACACTTATTCCAGTTTTCTCTACAATATTTTCATTTAATTTATTTGAAAGGGAACATCTTAGGTCAACTATACTTAAAACTATCATATTAAGGAAAATTAAAATGGTATGCTCATATGCTTCTCCCTATTTACTTATATCTAAAA
>NW_016812632.1:5403-9152 GCF_001698545.2 Rhinopithecus bieti
CCTGCACGTTATGCACATGTACACTAGAACTTAAAGTATAATAAAAATAAATAAATAAATAAATAAATAAAATAAATAAATAAAAGTGTTTGTCTTTATCGTATATATTTCCTTCAAAGGAAATGACATATCAATAATTTTTATTTGAAATAATATTACTTCATAATGTATACCCTTTATAAAATAAAGATGATAATGCTGACATTAAATCCACGGTTTGTTGTGGCAGATGAAAAGTGACAATAATTTCCAGTAGTTCTGCAAAATATAAAGCTACCAATGCAAAGTATTATTTCTTTTTTATTATGTAACCTGATTTCAGTGTTTGTCATTCAGTAAAAAGGAGAACATCTTTATTTTCACAATTGTTTAGATAAAGAAGCTAAGTCTAGAAGTCAGAACCGTAGCATCTATTTTGTTTTGTAGTTTGTTTGTTTTTGTCTTTTATCTTTTCTTTTTTTAATTTTAAGTTCAGGTGGTATAGGTGCAACTTTATTACATGGATATATGGCACATCTTGAATATTTAGTTTCCAGATTATTTTGTCACCCAGTTAATAACCATAGTAACTGATAAGTAGTTTGTCAATCTTCACTTTCCCCCACCCTCCACCATCAAGTAGGCCCCATTTTCTATTGCTTCCTTTTTTTAAATCTGTGTATGCTCAGTATTTACCTCCTACTTGTAAGTGAGAACATGCAGTATTCGGCTTTATCTTCCTTTGTTGACTTGCAATAATGGTCTCCATCTCCATTCATGTTGCTGCAAAGGACATACTTTCTTTTGTTTTCGGTTTTCATAGTATTCCATGGTGTATATGTACCATATTTTCTTTACTCTGTCCACATTAATGGACATTTAGGTGGGTTCCATGTCTTTACTATTGTGAATAGTGTTGTAATAAATATATATATATGCATGTGTCTTTCTGGGTGTATTACTCTGTTCTCACACTGCTATAAAAAACTACCTGAAACTGGGTAATTTTTGAAGAAAAGAGGTTTGCTTGACTCACACTTCCTCAGGCTGTGTAGGAGGCATGGCTAGGGAGGCCTCATGAAACTTATAATCATAGAAGAAGATGAAGGGGAAGCAAGCATGTCTTTACATGGTTGGCAGGAGAGACAGAGAAAGTCAAAGGGGAGGTGCTACACATCTTCAAAGAATCAGATCTTGTAAGAACTCTATCAGGAGAAAGCACTAGGAGGTTGGTGTTAAACCTTCATGATCACCACCCTCATGATCCAATCACCTCCCACCAGGCCCCATGTCTAACACTGGGAATTACAGTTTAACATAACATTTGGGTGGGAACACAGAGCGAACCATATCACTGAGGGAATGATTTATATTCTTAGGCGTAATATACTTAGTAATGCGATTGCTGCAGTGAATAGTAGTTTTCTTATGACTTCTTTGAGAAATCTCCAAACTGCTTTCAACAGTGGATGAAATAGTTAGCACTGCCACCAACAGTGTATAAGCATTCCCTTTTCTACACAACCTTGCAGAATCTTTTTTGTTTGTTTGTTTTTTGTCATAACCGTTCTGATTGGTGTGAGATGGTATCTCACTGTAGTTTTGGTTTGCATTTCTTTCTTTCTTTTTTCTTTTATCTTTTTTTTTTTGTTTGTTTTTTTGAGGCAGAGGTTTGCTTCTTGTTGCCCAGGCTGGAGTGCAATGGCACAATCTTGGCTCACTGCAATCTTCCCCTCCCAGGTTCAAGTGATTCTCCTGCCTCAACCTTCGGAGTAGCTGGGATTACAGGCATGCACCACCACGCCTGGCTAATTTTGTAATTTTAGTAGAGATGGGGTTTCTCCACGTTGGTCAGGCTGGTCTCGAACTCCTGACCTCAGGTGATCCACCCGCCTTGGCCTCCCAAAGTGTTGGGATTACAGGCGTGAGCTACTGCGCCTAGCTTTGATTTGCATTTCTTGAATGATTAATGGTAATTATTTTTTCATACGCTTTTTGGCCATATTTATATCTTCTCTTGAGAACTGTCTGTTTCTGACCTTTGCCCAATTTTTAATGTAGTTGTTTATATTTGTTTGTTAATTTGTTTAAGTTCTTTACAGATCCTGAATAATAGACCTCTGTTGGATGCATCATTTGCAAATATTTTCTTTCATTCTATAGGTTTTCCATTTACACTGTTGACAGTTTATTTTGCTGTGTAGAATCTCTTTCATTTAAATAGGTCTCACTTGTTAATGCTTGGTTTTGTTGTCATTTGCTTTCAGAGCCGCAGTCATGACATGTTTAATAGGTCTTTTGTCCAGAATGGTATTTCCTAGGTTATCGTCAAGGGAGTTTATAGTTTTACGTTTTGTATTGCAAAGTTTTTAATCTATATTCTCTTATTTTTTTTTTAATATGGGGAAAGGAAGGAGTCTAGTTTTAATCTTCCGCATATGACTAGTCAGTTATGCCAGCACCATTTACAGACTTTTTAATCTTTTCCCTATTGCTTGATTTTGTCAACTTTGTCAAAGACAGATGATTGTAGATGATTGGGTTACTTTCTGGGCTCTTCATTCTGTTCCATTGAATTATGTGTGTTTTTCTACTGGTACCATGCTCTTTTGTTTACTGTAGCCTTGCAGTATAGTTTGAATTCATGTAGGAAGATCATTTTGAATAGGATTGATTTGGATATTCGGGCACTTTTTTTTTTTTTTTTTTTTTTTTTTTTTTTTTTTGCTTCAGTTTGAATTTTAGAATAGTTTTTTTCTAATTCTTTGAAAATGTATTTGGTAGTTTGATAAAATAGCACTGAAACTGTCAATTGTGTTTGGCAGAATGGCCATTTTAATAATACAGATTTTTCCTATCAGTTTGCATAGACTTTTTGTCTCATCTTCATTTTATTTCAGCAGTGTTCTGTAATTCTCATTGTAGAGATTCTTCACCTCCCTGATTAGCTGTACTCCTAGGTATTTGCGTGTGTGTGTGTGTGTGTGGGTGTGGGTGTGTGATTATTGTGAATGGAATTGTGTCTTGATTTGGCTTTTGGCTTGTATGTTGTGGTGTACAGAAATGCTACAGATTTTTGTACATTGATTTTGTGTCCTGAACCTTTGCCAAACTTGTTTATCTTATGTAGGAGCCTTCTGGTGAAGTCTTTAGGATTTCCTAGGTATAGAATCATATCATCAGCAGAGAGATATTTGCCTTCTTCTTTTCCTATAAGAATGCATTTTATATCTTTATCTTGCCTCATTGCTCATACTGGAACCTCCAGTATAACAGTGACTAGGAGTGTGGATAGTTGGTATCCTTGTCTTTTCCCAGTTCTCAAGAGGAATGGTTTCAACCTTTCACCAAATTACTATATACTATTACTTGATGTTGGTTGTGGGTTTATCATAGATGGATTTTATTCTTTTGAGGTATGTTCCTTTAATGCTTAATCCACTGAGAGTTTTCATCATAAAAAATATTAAGTTTTATTGAATGGTTTATTTCTGTATTTTTTGGAGATAATAGTATGGTTTTGCTTTTAATTCTATTTATTTAGTGAATCACATTTATTAATTTGCATATGTTAAACCAGGCTTGTATCTAAATAATAAAGCTTATTTGGTTGTGGTAAATTAACTTTTTGATGTTCTACTGGATACTGTTTGCTAGTTTTTTGTTGAGGATTTTTTGGATATAGAATTTGTGGGGTCTTTAATGAATTTTATGGAAAATTTTAGTAAAACTATATTGGACTGGAGATTAGTTTTCCTGGTAATGTTTAA
>NW_016812632.1:10174-13159 GCF_001698545.2 Rhinopithecus bieti
ACTGGAGATTAGTTTTCCTGGTAATGTTTAAATACAGATTTAATTTCTTTGATTGAAAGTTATTAATATGATCTAATTTTTTAATAGTTAATGAATTTCAAGATATTGGTCTATTCCACCTAAGTTACAGTATTTATGTATATTGTGTTATTTTTACTATTTTATTATGATTTTTTAAATGTGTGAGTAGTCTTTAGTGTTGGTCACTATTGTATGTCTAATAATGATAATCTGTGTCTTCTCTTTGATGATTTTCTTTATCAATATTTCTAGATGTCTATTTATTTCATGGATCTTTTCTTATATGACCAGTGCTTTGTTTCATTGATATTTTGTATTTCTCTGTGTTAATTTTCATTGCTTTCTATTCTTATGTCACTTTCTTACAGATTATTACTAGGTTTAGGTTGATTTTGATTTTACTTTTTCAGTATTGTAAGGTGGAAACAAATTAATTTGAGACTATTCTTCCTTTCTAATGTATATATTTACAACTGACTTTTCCTTCTGCACATTTCTATACTGCATTCCACAAACACTGATGTTATACTTTTTATTTTGTATTATCTTAGTGCATCCACTAAATTTTTACTTTGGTTATGGTATTTTTAGCTCAAAAGCTTTTATTTGTTGTTTTCTTTTTTGTATTGAGACAAGTTGTCACTCAGTCACCCAGGCTGGAGTTCAGTGATGTGATCATGGATTACTGCAATCTCCTCCTCCCAAGTTCAAGTAATCCTCCCACTTCAGCTTCCCAAGTAGTTGGAATGCCACCACACTGGGCTAATTTTTGCATTTTTCATAGAGAAGGGGTATTCCCATGATGTCCAGGCTAGTCTCAAACTCCTGGACTAAAGTTTATCCCAGAGTGCTGGGATTACAGGTGTGAGCCACTATGTCCAGCCTATATTTAGGTATTTTTTAGTAACTTCTGTATCTTTGCTAGAATTTTCTGTCATTCCAGTTTGTTACGTGTGTTTTCTCACACCCTTAGAGTATGATTATAATAGCTGCTCTAAAAACCTTATACAATAAGCCCAATATCTTGACAATTTTTTATTGGTATCTTAATGTATTTTTTCATTTTAGATCTTGAGATTTTATTAATTATTTTCAGGCTAAGTAGTATTTATTACCTTTGGGACATTTTCTATATTATAGCATATTATTCTGGCTCTTGTTTGAATATTATTAAAATTTTACTTTCATGTTATTTTACTTTTAGCAATTAACTTGGTTAAATCAAAACTGCCCAATGATCTCAGGGGAGCAGGCAGGGGTACCCAGCAGTGACACATACAAACTAGTTCTAGGTTACCAAGCCAGTCCTGGCTGCAAGTCTCATTGCCCAGGAGCAAATGTGGTTGTAGCAGCTCTCTGCTCATCACAGTTCTATGATGAGGGAGAGCACAATTCCATCACCTACTTGTGTGGAGCCTTCCACAGTTATGACTGTGGAGGTGCCTACCCACTCTAGGGCAAGCATTTTGTGGCCAAATACTAAAATGTTTTGTTGGGCATACTCCTGGGTCACCCAATAACTTCTTTTGTATGTACCCAAATTGAAAATAGTGTGCTCTCCATCTCAGATCTGGAAAAATTTCTGCAGCTATTTTCAGTGACTTTTGCTCCTAGCATCTCCCAGACTCTTTGGAAATTAGCTCTAGGGCTTTTGAGAAACAAAGTGCTCTTCTTTGTCCTGAGTTGCTTAGATCTCCAGTGGAAAGGTAAGTCACAGGGAAAAGCTGTCTGTCTCTCACACATTTTGGGGTTTCACTCAATTTTATTAATCAGATGTTGTCACAGGGTCTATTTCCTCATGGTCTCCTCACTGAGATCTCGGCCATACTTCATGACTATGAGGAACTACCAATTTACTTTTTGAATTAAAGTTTGCAGAGTTGATCTTTTTGTACTATTTTGATATTTTCAAATGGCTGAGTCATGCTAAAAGACTCTAATCCACCATCTCAGAGCAGCTACAGCTATACCCTGCATTAACCGCCAGGAGTAGCCACTACACACTCCAAGGATTAGCCCATTGCCTAAAAGAACACAGAGATTTTCTCAGTGAACAAGGATCAAGTATATACTCACCCCTTTCTCAGCTGCCAACTCCTACCTACAAGGACCACCTACTGGCTTGTGGCTGAAACCTTACAGCACAATATATAACCTCTCAACAAAACTGCTTCGCCCTATAGAAGCAGAGCCAAAATTCCCTACCCAACATTACAGTCACATAACGTGGGTATGGAAGAAAGACGAGAAAATAAAGTCAAAATATCATGGAGAATAAAGAAAATATTTGTTCACATGAAAATAAATATGAGAATTAGAAATTCTCCAATGTCCAGATGAGCAGGAACCAGTGTAAGAATCCTGGAAGCACAATATATATATATATATTTTATTATATTACTTTAAGTTATGGGACACATGCAGAATGCGCAAGTTTGTTACATAGGCATACATGTGCCATGGTGGTTTGCTGCACATATCAACCCATCATCTACATCAAGTATTTCTCCGGTCCCGGAACAAGATGGCCGAATAGGAACAGCTCCAGTCTCCAGCTGCCAGCGCGAGCGACACAGAAGACAGGTGATTTCTGTAGTTTCAACTGAGGCACAGACCGACACCCCACACCTCATACAATGGGGTACACCCCTGAGACGCAGTGTCCAGAGCAATAATCAGACAGGATCACTCACTGTTCAGCAATATTTTATCTTCTGCAGCCTCCGCTGCTGATACCCAGGCAAACAGCGACTGGAGTGGACCTCAAGCAATCTCCAACACACCTACAGCTGAGAGTCCTGACTGTTAGAAGGAAAACTAACAAACAGGAAGGACACCCACACCAAAACCCCATCAGCACGTCACCATCAACAAAGACCAAAGGCAGGTAAAACCACAAAGATGGGGAAACAACAGGGCAGAAAAGCTGAAAATTCAAAAAATCAGAGTGCATCTCCCCCTCCA
>NW_016812633.1:0-594 GCF_001698545.2 Rhinopithecus bieti
CAATGCACTACAAAATATCCCATTGCAGATTCCAGGAAAACAGTGTTAGCAAACTGCGCAATGAAAAGAAAGGTGTACCTATGGGAGATGAATTCACACATTACAAAGAACTTTCTCAGAAAGTTTCCTTCTAGTTTTTTTTTTTTTTTGAGACGGAGTCTCGCTCTGTCGCCCAGGCTGGAGTGCAGTGGCCGGATCTCAGCTCACTGCAAGCTCCGCCTCCTGGGTTTACGCCATTCTCCTGCCTCAGCCTCCCGAGTAGCTGGGACTACAGGCGCCCGCCACCTTGCCCAGCTAGTTTTTTGTATTTTTTTAGTAGAGACGGGGTTTCACCGTGTTCGCCAGGATGGTCTCGATCTCCTGACCTTGTGATCCGCCCGTCTCGGCCTCCCAAAGTGCTGGGATTACAGGCTTGAGCCACCCCGCCTGGCCTCCTTCTAGTTTTTATCTGATTATGTTTCCTTTGCCACCATAGGCTTCCATGCGTTCCAAAGTATCCCTTCTCAGATTCCCCAGAAACAGTGCTACAAACTGATCCATGAAAAGAACCATGTAACTCTGTGAGAAATTCATACATCAAAAGTAGTTTCTGAG
>NW_016812634.1:0-2812 GCF_001698545.2 Rhinopithecus bieti
TTATTAACCTGCATATTAGATACCTATATGAAATAAAAAAAAAAATCAATGAAGTGAACAAATGTATACCAACTAAAAACTTCTGAGAAATAAAGATATATTACCTATCCTAGAACGATGACTTAAAATTCGGCTTCCTTCTGAACAGAATCCATGAAGAATCAGAGAAAATGGAGCAGAATCTTCCCAACGCTGAAAGAAAAAATATAACTTTCAACCCAGATTCTATATCCAGCAAAATTATCTTTACAAACTGATTAGCCACATAAACAAACCTGAAATAATGTATTGCTTGACAAGCTATAATTCATGTTGCTACCCTCAGGAGATGGAAAATTGAGAACGAAGAAAATTCGAGAAGAGCACGAGGCTCGAGGGCTACGGTGGCGCCCTCTGCTGGTGGCTGTTGCTAATGGCAGTCGGCTGGAATTTTAGCATAGCAATTTACCTATAGCATCACAACTGCTACCTTAGGTTGGTTACGAAAGGGCCACTAAGCTTGGTCCAGAATCCCTGTGTGGCCATAAACCCTATCTCTTGAAGGCAGAGGGTATAAAAAATGTGTGCGCATGTTTATAATTTGCAATAAACAAAATTTAAAGGAGGAAATTAAATTGAATTAAAATATTAAATAAACACAAACGTAGGCATGAAAGGAGAAATAGAGAAAAGAGATGGAAAAAATAGAAAATAAATGGCAAAATTGTCAAGTTGAAATCAAACTATACTAATAAGAACATTAATTTTAAAAGCTTAAACATTCCAACTGAAATGCATAGGTTTTGAGACTAGAAAAGAAGCAAGTCCCAATTATTTGCTGTTTATATGAGAGGCAATTCAAATTGAAAGAAACAGTAAGGTTGAAAGTAATAGTATAAAAAATAATGTGCAATGCAAAATTAAGCATAAGAAAACTGGAACGTGTACATTAACGCCAAACAAAGTAGACGTCCAGGAAAGGAAAGTAACTAGAGATAAAGAAGAACATTTCATTATCATTAAAGGATCTGTTCATCAGGAATGGAAGAAACACAGTATTTACATATGTCATCATTACAGAATCTGGAAACAGAGACAAAATATAAGTGATTATATGTTAATAAATTTGAAATTATGTAAAATGTAGAACTCTGGTTAAACCCAACTTAATGAAAAATAAAACTGAGCAAAACTGCATAGTCTTATTAAGTAAATTACATCTATGACGAAAAATTCCCTATAAGTGAGTCCTCTGCTCTGGGGATTGAATTGGTGAATTTCCCCCTACAACTGAGAAATACATGACATGAATCTTATACAAAATTTGCAGAAAATGAAAGCAGTAGGCAACTCCTCTAAACGATTTACGAGTTCTGGGCCGGGGCGGTGGCTCACGCCTGTAATCCCAGCACTTTGGGAGGCCGAGGCGAGTGGATCACCTGAGGTCAGGAGTTTGAGACCAGCCTGACCAATATGGTGAAACCCTGTCTCTACTAAAAATACAAAAATTAGCTGGGTGTGGTGGTGCACACCTGTAGTACCAGCTACTCAGGAAACTGAGGCAGGAGAATTGCTTGAACCTGGGAGGCAGAGGTTGCAGTGAGCCAAGATTGTGCCACTGCACTCCAGCCTGGGCGACAGAGGGAGACTCCATCTCAAAAACAAACAAACAAGCAAAAAAAGAGATCTGTATAAACTTTACACCAAACTGAAAAAGATATCACATGAAAAGGTTATATATACATATACACACACACACACATATATCTCAAGAACAAATGAAAAAAAAAAGTTTAACAAACTGAATCCAAAGTTACATCAAATCTGATACACTATAAATAAATAAGGTTTTATCCCAGAGTGAATTCTTGTTGCATTAACACTTTGAAATCACAAAAGTTCAGTAAATCATAGAAATATATAACAATATTGTGATTATTATAAGTGCAAAAACTAACATATCCACTTAATATTAGGAAAAAATCATAAAATTGTAGTTAATATCATAATCAGTGTTGAAATATTCAAATATTTCCCTGAGATCAGGAATGAGAAAAAGACTCCTACTGTCTTCTATTATCTAGGCAATAATAGAAGAAAAAGAAAAAAAAAAGACATACGGATGGGAAAGGAAGAAATTAACTGCCATTATTCACATGCTGAATGTTTATATTTCTAGACTAACATCAGTGTATATATTATATGTTAGAATTAATAAATTTAGCAATTACTGGATATATGGTTAACATAAAAAACTGTAACAGTATTTCCAAATTCCTGCAACAAATAATTAGAAGATTAAATTAATTAAAGACACCATTTACAATGCCAAGATTATCAAAATCTTAGGTAAAATTTTAATGAAAGCTGAGCAATATATTTACATACCAAACTATAGAAAATTATTCAGATGAATTAAATTGAGATATTAACAATTGAATGGTGAATGTTTATTAAATGGAAGACATAGTTTTTTGTAAGGTGATCAGTTCTTCCCACTTTGAAGCATATGCAATCCCATTCAACATGAACCCAAGTCAAATCAAAGCAGTAATTCAGCATATTCTATAAATCATCAAATTTAAAAATTGGACTAATGGAGAGAATTAACAGAAAGTTCGATTTCAGTCAGATAGAATGAAAAAAGACCTGTTGGTGAACGATTAGGGCAATTTGGGACATTGTGATTTCCTGCCACTAGAGTTGGTGCATGACATTAGAGACAGGATGATGACTTGTGACAGCTACACTTTGTATTTTAACATCTGAAATCATCTACTGAATTTTTGTACACTCTATTATTCAGGAATGATTTTTTTTTTTTTTTTTTTTT
>NW_016812634.1:5087-13565 GCF_001698545.2 Rhinopithecus bieti
AATCATTTTAATTTGTATACAATTCAGATCTTTTTGGTTACTGTAGTATTTTAATTTTAATTCACTTTAATTTTTTTAGAGATGAAGTATGCCTATGTCACCCAGGCTGGAGTGTATTGGTTATTCACGAGTGCATTTGAGGTCACTGCTGCCTCGAACTCCAAGGCTCAAGTGATCCTCCTGCCTCAGCCGCCCAAGTAGTTGGGATGACAGGAGTATGCCACCGTGCCCAGCTTAAGATTTTAAAAATTGGAATAATAAAATAATAATTTTAATTGGAATATTTTTGACTTTTATAATATTTTATTCTAACTCTTATTCCTTTTACTTGGCTTTCCTTCTATTGTCATTCAAATGAAGTATCCTTTGCCTTACATAGAAGAAATAATTTTAATTGAAAACTACATTTTGAAGTTTTTGAGTTATTTTATTAGAAATACATGTTTGTTATATATTTGAAATATAAATAATATTAATAAAACAACAAATATATTTCCACCAGAAAGATAATATGACCAAGGCCTTAGGGGACACATGTATGTACTTTCCCAATTATATCACTCTGCTTCCTCCTAGAAACACATACGCAAACACAAACACACACACACACACACACCCCAAAATTTTGGTGTTGATCATTCCCTTTTTTTTTTAGGTTATATTTACTGTGACTGTATGTCATCTTTATTTATCCTTCAAATCATAATACAAATGGAGTAAAGTGAAAACCTACCAACTGACCAGATCCATGTAGTTAGCCAAAAGAACCTAGCTGTATAAATAACACCCAGATGGAGAATGAAACAGTCAGACTTCCAGAAGGATAAAAGAAATAAATCCTTTTTGCCATCTCCCATCATTATGGCTTTCCTTTTCCTTATAGTTAACCACAGCTCTGACTCCTAACAACTTGAACTGACTTTTCCTGCTGTGAAGGAAAGGAGTAAGAGCAGGCTTGTAACTAACTATTCTTTAACAGGAACGCCTGAAAAAAGTTAATGACTTCCTAGTAAAGGTGCTGACATAATAACTCTTTGTAAACATGCTAATAGATATTACTATTTTACCAGGATGTACTTTGTCTGTCTAGGTTGTTTATTATAAACAACCCTGGAAGTTATGGATCTATGCAGATTCGCTGGCTGAAGAATAACATATAGTGTAATTAATGGAGACTGTGTAATTAACAGTGTAAAATGGGATGAGCCAAAAAATTAAATGACTCCCTTTTATAAATAATATTTTCTCAAACATTATTCAACACAACTCATCTTTTATTGTAAAACAAAATCACATCCTGATGTGGAAGAAAAATGGCACCAGTCGGGACTGTTTCTGATGCTTTCATGACCTCCAAAAAATATGTTTTATATTTTGACTGGATGTTTGCCTCTATTACTTAAATTACAAATAAAATGTAGTGTAAGAGCTACCATTCATGTGAGTCTGATTTCAAAACACAACTCTTTGTAACAACACACCGGTTTTGGAAACTCATATAAATAGTTTCAGACAATATTATTTTTGTATGTGTGAATTCCTTTGCTCAACGTTATGGCCATGAGATTTATCTAAGTCGTATACAGAAGTTTGTTCATATTCATTGCTGCATGGTATTACACTGTGTGATATACCATATTTTACCCATTTTTAGAGATGGTGATTTAATTTCTAGGTCGTGTCCAGTTTGGGCTATTAGGAATTAGTGTTTCTATATGCCTTTTGGCATATGTTAATTTTTAGGATCATTATATGTCAGAGAGAATTACTGTGTCATACTGAATGCCCGTATTTAGCTTAACGGAACCTGCCAAAACTTTGCCAGAGTCCTGACTCCAATTTCTCCTCCCACAAACAATGTGTGAGAGTTTCTCACAGACATAAGGTATTGTCAGGGTTAGAGCCTCATGTTTGCCCAGGAACTACGGGTGGGGAAAATTCTCCTGTGGTAGGGAATGTCAGACCAAGAAGAGCATGGCGGTTTAACTGCACTGATGAGACAGAGATGGAAATTCGGGGGCTGTTCATGCAGCTGTGATTTACCTGGTAGCGCACTGAAGATGGGGGAGCTTTGCACAGAACAAGGACAGAAGTCAATGTGGGAGTTCGAAATAGGTCCTTGTTAAAGGGCTAGGCTGCACATGTGCACAAGACTCATCAAGGCCCAGCAGGGCATGAATGTGAGGTTAAATGAAGAACAAAAATACCAGAGGTCTTGCAGTGTTCAAAGACTGTGGGGTTTTGGCCTAGCCAGAGTAGAAAAAATATCTGGTCATTTAACATATGTTTATGTAGAGTGCAAGTTGAAGAGGTACAGGAAAGAAACAGAAAAAAAATATGTGTTTTGAAGAAAAGTGGCCAAATATTCCTTTGTTTTGTTAAATAAAGCCAAACTGCAGATCCAAGATCACTGAAATCGAAGCATGTTAAATAGAAATAGATGTGCACATGGGTACTCATATTTAAACTGAGAGACAAATATTTTTAAGAAATTAAAATTTCGAGAGGAATTCAGATAAATTTCCTACCTGGGAATGATGATTTAAATTTCCTACCTGGGAATGATGGCTTCTGGTATAGTTCGGATCTGTGTTCTCACCCAAATCTCATGTTCAACTGCAATTCCCAGTTTGGAGGCGGAGCCTGGTGGGGGGTGATTGGAACATGGGAGCAGAGTTCTCATGAATGGTTTAGTACCGTCCCCTCTGGTACTATATAGTGACTAAGTTCTGAAGAGATCTGATTGTTTAACAGTGTGTGGCATCTCCCCTCTCTCTCAATCTTACTCCTGCCATGTGAGACTCCTGTTCTTGCTTTGCCTTCTACCACAAGTCAAAGATCCCTGAGGCCTCTCCAGAAGCAGATGTTACCATGCTTCCTGTACAGCCCACGGAACCGTGGGCCAATTAAACCTCTTTTCCTTATAAATTACCCAGTCTCAGGTATATCTTTATAGAAATGCAAGAACGCACTAATAATGGCTTCCCTCTCAACAGAATCCATGGAGACTGGAGAAAATGTGGCAGCATTTTTCCAGTGTCGAAGGAAAAAAATAATAAAACCATCAACTCCAAATCATCTAGCAAAATTATTCTTCCAAACTGAGACTGAAATAAGACACATCCACACAATCAAACCTGAGACAATTTGTTGCTGGACGACCTGAAATATAAGTAATACCACAGGATCTTCAGGATGAAAGAAAATAACAACTCACGGAAATTAAGAACTACAGAAAGGAAAGAGGCGCCCTGGAGAGGGTAAAAGACAACTATTCTTTACTTTTGCAATGTATCCGACTCTATGAAGCAAAAATGGTAAATAGTATTGTATATGTGAAATATATGACATAGCATACGTGAAAGGGGATTAGTCGAAATGTAGCGCTGTGAGGCTATATTTACATGGGGTGGTATTATCATAATTCAAAGTAGACCAAAATAATATAAAGAATCATATGCCAATTACTGGAGCAAGAGTTAAATATGATACAAGAAGGTGTAAGTTCCTTCTAATACTGTGGCTACATAGAAAATTACCCCAAACTTGATCTTTAATGAATACTCCTTATTTACCCATATTTTTTTCACTAGGTTGTACGTCAATGAAACACTAACATCATATGGTCCATACCAGGCACATGTTGTGAACTGAAGAAATATTTATGGAGTAAATAATGAAATATTTAAATGAAGTAGAATGAAATGAAAAATGATGCTCTCCTTGGGACAATTATTTGTCCTAAAATAACTTTACATATATATACACACACACACACACGAGATATATATATATACACCTTATATATGTACTTATATTATATATATACACACACACATGTGCATACACTTGTGAAGCAATATCCACAATGAAGAAAATGTGGGCCGGGCATGGTGGCTCATGCCTGTAATCCCAGCACTTTGGGAAGCTGAGGTTGGCAGATTGCCTAAGGTCAGGAGTTCGAGACCAGACTGGCCAACATGGTGAAACCCCGTCTCTACTAAAAACATAAAAAAATTAGCCAGGCTTGGTGTCATGCACCTGTAATCCCAGCAACTCAGGAGGCTGAGGCAGGGGAATCTCTTGAACTGAGGAGGCGGAGGTTGCAGTGAGCCAACATCACACCAGTGCACTCCAGCCTGGGCGACAGAGAAAGACTCTGTCTCCCAAAAATAAAAAAATGAACATGTGAACATCTAGCTCACACGTCCAAGATTCCTTCAACATCTTTATAAGAAATATAGATTATATATATATATAAGATGTTTATATATAAAGATAATTATATATTATATAGATATATTATAATTATGTATTATATACATATGTTATATTTTATATATAATTACATATATAGGTATATGGGTAATTAGCTATAGGAAAAAATGACTACAAATTATAAACATATTTTATGAAATAGTGGTTGTACAGATCTTACAGCCCAACCATGCCGAGAAAACTAGGAAAGGGAAGCTTCAAAACACGTGTTAGAAAGCACCACAAAGGCAAGAAAATAAGTATTTAAAGAGACAGGGTCTGAATTAGAAGATAATTCCAGGTGGGGATACTCAAAATTGGTAACCCTTTTATGCTCAACAGTTTTGCTAATTCAAAGGTGACTGAGACGCTGAGATACTAAGCAATAAGTTGAAGCTGAGAAGCTAAGCAGCTGGTGAGAGCTTTTAGCAGTTTCACCATCCCAGGAGACACACTTGGACCTGAGGGTGCACCAATGAGAAGAGGTTCTGAAAAACACAGTGGTTCACTTGTCATCCCTGAGGGGCCATGACCTAAATGTCTATGTGTGTCAGAAAGAGAACATTCCCGACAAAATCTGAGACCTAGGTTCTCAATTACTGATTACTATGAGGTAAACTATTTCCATGTTAACAGGCTCTCAAAAGCAAAAGTATTATATATAACTGCTGACCTCCAATTATCTCCATAGTATTTAATACAGATAATTCAGATTGCAATCCAAAACAATCATACATGCAAGATATAAATGGGAATTAAAGGTTTAGCATCAGGCCTGCAATCCATTTTTTCCATTTATTGGTATGCCTGGGAAAGAAAGAACAATTTGGAGTGACAATGAGATATCATTATACACTCAGAAGAGGTACAGTTAAAAATACCGACCATCATGTTGTACACCTTAAATTTATAAAATAAAAAATAATATTGAGCATTGAGAGTCCTGGCAAAGATGTAGAGCAACTGCAAGTCTCACATACTGCTGGTCGGGTGTACCATGGTACAATCACACAGCAAAACACTTTGAAGTTTTCTAAAATAATTTAAAGATGCACCAATCATATGCTCTGGTCATTCCATTCCTTGAAGTGTATCCAAGCAAAATAAAATTACATGTCCATACAAAGACACTTGTAGGAATTTTAACTCATGGGAAAGGGGTGGGGCTTGAGCAGGACTAAGAAGGGAGAAATATAAAGATGTTGAAGGAATCTTGAATGTGGGAGATGTTCACATTTTCTTGATTGTGGATATTGTTTCACAAATATATGCCCATTTTAACACTTAAATTGTTAATTTAAATGATGCCCAGATTATTTTAGGTCAAATATGTCTTCATGAAACTGTCACAAACTGTGTGTAGAATGTACCAAAATATATGTCTAAAGGAAATTATACAGCACTTAATGCCGGAGAAGAAATCTGGAAAATTTAAGATCTAATAATCAGCCTTAAAGAAATGAAAAACAAGTGGCAATTTAGTATCGAAAATAATACAAATGAAACAGTAACACAAAAATAAGAGAAGAAATTTTGAACAAAATTACAAAGAGAAGAGCTGCACATTCAAATGTTGGTTTTCAGCCGGGCGCAGTGGCTCACACCTGTAATCCCAGCACTTTGGGAGGCCGAGGCAGGAGGATCACGAGGTCAGGAGTTTGAGACCAGCCTGGCTAATGTGGTGAAACCCCGTCTCCACTAAAAATACAAAAATTAGCCGGGCTTGGTGGCGGGTGCCTGTAGTCCCAGCTACTCGAGAGGCTGAGGCAGGAGAATTGCTTGAATCCGGGAAGCAGAGGTTGTAGTGAGCCAAGATCGTGCCACTGCACTCCAGCCTGGGCAACAGAATGAGACTGTCTCAAAAAAAAAAAAAAAAAAAAAAATGGTTTTCATTTTATAAAATGGTAAAATAGATAAATAAATGAAGATAAACTCTTGGCAAGACTGGTCAAGAAGCAAAGAAGGCTCACATAACCAATACGTAGAAGGTAGACAGGATAAATATTACTAAACCTGGAAATGTACACATAATACATAAGCAGATTCACTTCAATATATTTGAAATTACACAAAATGATGAAATTCAGAGTTAAACACATATAAGATTAAAACCCTTAAGAAATACAAATAGTCCAATATCAATCAATGAAATTTTGCATAGTGAAAATCCTTCCTAAAAATAATTTCCATTTCCTGGTTCCCTAAGCCGTGAACTTTTCCATACAACGAAGAAAGACATAAAATAAATTTTACACAAGATCTTCCTCAGGATACAGAGGGCAAAGGCACACCCCAAAATGTTTTATGAGATCTACATAAACTTTACACAAAACTATAAAGCACATTATAAGAGAAGATAAACTTCGCTTTATATCTCTTGTGGTAAACAGTAACAAGGAAAATTACTGTGATTTCTTTACATTTATCATTGTTTACAAAACCTCTGGAAAAAAAATTTATTTCTGACAAACGAAATCCTAAAATACATCAGACATGATGTATCTTACAGCACTGTTCATGCGACCTGACAATTTGGGTTTAATAAAAAACTGAAATTATTATAGATTTAACACTTAGATACCAAACAATTTTAACAAAAAAGGAACATAATTGTGTCACATAAATATAGAGAAACCATTTGACAAATTTTCCCAGTCACTTATTATTTAAAAAATAGCCTGAAGAACTAGAGAATATTATGATTAGTGTTGAAATACTGAGAACCTTCTCCCTGAGATCAGGAATGATAAAAGGATACCTACCATCACCAGTTCTATTCAACATTTTATAGAGGTCATTTCCTGTAAATGTGATCTTACAATAGGACAAAAACGCAATACATATAAAAATTTGTAAGGGAGAAATGAAATCAACATTATTCACAAAGAGCATGATGGTGTTTATAAGCTAAAAGGAACCTGTAGGTAATAACATTAGAATTTCTTAGATAATTTAGCAGATTTGTTGGATTCCATTCAGTTAAACATAATGTTCTAAGAATATTAATTCTTACCAAACTTTTATACACAATATAAGAAATGGCATGAATACCTTACAAAATAAGGCCATATTTTTTCTATATACTTATCAGATAAAACTTTAAAGTTATTATAATCCTGATTACTGTCATCATTTTTTTCTGATAACATGGTAACAGAGGCTCTGGTATCTTATTAACAGAGGCTCCCCGGTATTTAAGACACAATTTGCAATACATTTGATACTTAATCTAAGTGGAACAATAAAAAGCATTATGTGTGACAATTTTACCTATGGCCATGTTTAATGATCTCACTGACTCACCACAGGTTCAGCCTGTTTTCAGTGATTCGCAATTCATTTTTTTCTCCACATATCTTTTCTTGTATTATTTCTCAGCATAAGTTTTTCTTTTTAACTCTTTTCTAAATCTGTGTATGAGACTAACTTCTGGTCAGGCCTGGTGGCTCATGCCTGTAAGAGGTTTAGGAGGCCAAGATGGGAAGACCACTTGAGGCCAGGAGTTCAAGACCAGCCTGGGCAACATAGCGAGACACTATCTCTACAAAAAACAAACAAACAAACAAAAAACCACCACCACCAACAACAAAACAGTTGTGGTGGTGCGTGCCTGTACTATCTACTTGGAAGGCTGAGGTGGGATAATAGCTTGAGCCCAGGAGTTCGAGGCTGCAGTGAGCTAGGATGTCAGCACCGCACTCCAGCCTGGGTGACAGAGAAATCCTGTCTTGAAAACCCCACTAATTTCTTATGCTATTGTATACTACTCTGAAAGCAAATCAATGTAGATCTTTCAAACTATTATTAGTAATAAGTCATCACATGACTATTTGTTACTTATACCTTTTATTGCATACAATTGCATATGATGTGCTCAGTGTAAAATTTTCAGAAAATGCCAATGCATATGCTTTCTGAAAGCAATTATGATTAGCACTATAGTGTGTATATAAAAATACATACACACGTATTTAAATGAATCATATATTTAAATATTTGTACACATGCCTGTAAGAATTTGCTTCCATTCTATTAGCAAATTGTCTTGTAAATATATATTTAATATTTTAAATAATTGTATAGTTCGTAGTATTAATACTACGAACACAGCATAATTTATCTAAAAATTGGGTTTTGCCTTACTGCTTACCACAAACTTAGTGGTTTACAACAAAGCAAATTTATTATCTTATATTACTGTGAGTCAAAAGTTAAAAGCAT
>NW_016812634.1:15005-21502 GCF_001698545.2 Rhinopithecus bieti
TTTCAGCTTTTAGAGGCTTCCTGCATTCCTTGGCACATCACCCCTCTATCTTCAAAGCCAGATGTGTCTTTCTCACCTCATTGTGACCTCTGCTTCTGTATTCACATCATCACTGGCCCTGACTCTCCTATCTTCTTCTTTCACATTATAAGGTCCTTTGTGATTATATTAGATGCACACAGATAACAATCTTTCCATCTCATGATCTTCAGTTAAATCACAGCTACCAAATTCCTTTTGCTGTATAAAATAATATATTCTCAGAGTCAGAGGATATTCCCGTGGATATCTTTGGGGAGCTGTTTTTCTGCCTACCCCAAAAAGGTATGTATTTTTGTTTCTTTTTGATTTCAGATAATTTCTGGCCCTTCCTTCCCCACTCTCACTTATCAGCAGGTAATCATTGTTAGCCAAATAATGTGTATCCTCTTAGATTATTTTTATATGTAAATTTAAACAGATAGGTAGATACTTATTATATCATGGAATCATTCATTCTGTTATTATACTTAAATTTTCCTTGAAATATATATTCTGAATAATTTTCAGAATTTTTATATAGTCCTCCTGTAGGTTTATGAACACATTTTAAATTGATGGTTGCTGCCAAATTGTTCACAGAAATGTTTCAAAATTTGAAACCCACCTCCTGTGTCTGAGGGTAGTTTTTCCTTCACTTGGAAAGCTTGGACATTATTATTCATTATAATATTTGTATATTTGGAAACATTGCTATCGTTGTCTTTACATTTCCATGATTGCTACGGAATCCAATTATCTCTTCATAAATATTGTGATAAAAAAATCTAAAAAGAAAATGTGACAATTGCTGTGTGTTCAAAAGAATTGCCAGAAATTAAAAGCTTTTAAAAACAACAACAAAAAATTGGATTTTGCCTTTTTTGTCCTTTTAGTTTTTTAAAAAATGAAGTGAAATTATATAATAAAATTAACCACTTGAAAGTAAGCAATTCAGTGGCATTTTCTGACCTTTTTGGACCATATTTTAATGCACATGTGTAACTTCTGTGAGATACAGTAAAGGAAAATTACTATCTAAACCATAGGTAAGTTTATGATCTAACAAAAAAAGAAAACTTTCTGCAAACTCTACCATTTTGTACTCCTTCAGTAATCTGCTAACAAGATAAAAAGGGTTATCTCATTAAGTAAAATTTTTACATTAAGTATTAAGCATATTTAATACACTAGTGGCCCATTTATATTTATGGTCCTTTTATCTTGGATACAAACTACTAATTCTATTTCTTAAAGTCTATCATTTCATAATGATTTGAACACCAAATTATTTGAATAGTTTTATATATAGAGAGAGAGAGATAGTCTAATATAACTGCATATACATTATACACACATATATACATAAATTCATATTAATTTATATTCTATACATTACATATTCCTTTGTGATATTTTACTGTATTTAATTTTTCATATAAAATATATTTGTCAAGGCAGGAAAATACTGTATTTTTTATAAGTACACTAGATATAAAGTATTTGTGATAGTTAATACAAGTGTCACATCAATATTCTTTTTTAAATAATTTTTTTTTTAGAGAAAGGGTCTCACTCTGCCACCCAGGCAAGGGTGCAATGCTGCCATTATAGCTGACTGCCGCCTTGAACTCCTGGGTTCAAGCAATTTTCCTGCCTCAGCCTCCCAAGTAGCTGGACAACAGGTGTGCACCAACATGCCCAGCTAATTTTACCACATCCAGGTCAGATCAGAAATTGTAATAACAAACTTTTTTTCATATTTTGCATCTGAATGTGCTTAAATTATCTTAATTTGCATATATCTGTACAGATTTTTTACATATTTTAATAATAATGGAGTTTTTGGTGCTTTGCATGCATCTTTTTTGCTTTTATTTCTCTTGTTGATTAAATAAGCTATTTTCTTATAAACAGAATAATTTTTATTGTTAAAATAGCTGGTTAAGTTTTTGAAATATTTACTAATAAACTATATATTGGGTATGTTTGAAATATAAAGTATATTAGTGATTTAACGAATATATAGCCACTAAAATATTCAACGAAATAAGTGTACATTATCTCACTGGGAACAATGACTTAAATGATGGCTGCCTTCTCCACAAAATCCATGGAAAAGTAAAGAAAGTGGAGCAGAATTCCTCCAATGACAATGGAAAAGATGATAGCACTTTCAATCCATATTCTATATCCAGTGAAATTATCTTTTCAAACTGAGAGTGACTAAGACATTTAACTAAACCTAAGAGAATGTGTCACTGGCCAATCTGTAACACAAGCAATACCAAAGGAAGTTCTTCAGGCTGAAGGGAAATGACATGTGATAGAAACTAAGAACCATACGAAGGAAAAAAGAGCATGGGATAATATGTGCCTAATTAGAAAAGACTAACATTTTCTATTATTTATTTGAAAGACTATTGATTGTTTAAAGCAATGTGATAAATGATATTTTAGATGCAAACAGTACAACAAGAACACAAAGGAAAAGGGAATAAAGAGAAATGTTCTGTTGTAAGATTATATTTACAGGAAGTAAATATATTTAAATCTAAGTAGACTGTGAAAGTAAAAAATTCAAATATGGATCCCTTGAACAAGCACCAAACATAATACAAAAGTACAAATAATATTCTATTTATTATAACTGCATTACACATTTACATTAAGTGTAAAGCATACATTAAGTGTAAGGCATTTATATTTATTTTTTGTATACCCTTTGATGGATGTTACTAATTCCACGTGTTAATTATTTACTCATATAATAATTACTTGATAGCAAAAATTATGGGCTTAATGTTTAATAACTTTGGTAGTCAAGTAATTATTGACAGATAATAGTACACAAACACTTATGCTCTATTAATATATATTGCACGGTACCTAATTGATTCTGATATGTATTATCTTCATATAAATCATTTGTATGTAAAACATATTTTGCCAAAGCAGAATAGTATGGATATTACAGGCAGAGATGCTATATACTTGCAAGTAGAACATGAAAAGTAAAGAGTTCGAAAAACAGCACAAAAAGATATGGGTAATATTCTAGTTATATTACTGGTTAGTAAATTACCACTAGAGTTATCTTCTATTATACATTTCATATTTACTTGTCTATTTTCCCATTACGCTCTCTTTCAATAAAGTAATTCAGCACATGGTCCACATCTGGCACATATGTTGGGAATTTGAAAACGTTTATGGGATGAATGAAATAATTAGCTTGAAATAAATTAAGCAACTAATGGCAAAAAAAATCCACTATTTTTGAAGGTCATTTGACTAAAAGAATTGTTGGCCATCTGCTTCAAGATGCCTCAAGAAGATGGAGTAGACATAATTTTTTTTCTATTTTGCCCTCTAAGTACAACTAGAAACCTTGGATGTTATACATAAAACAAACATTACAAAACTCTGAAAGATGGAGACAGGGAGGAAGACTGGTTAGAGGCCTCAGGACCCAAGAAACAATAGGATGGTGACTTCTCTGCTTTTGTTTTTAATTCTGTCGCTGTGTTTTGGTTTTGTTTGGTTTTGCTTCATACGTCCCAGAATAAAGCTGACATACCTGGCAACCTTTAAACAAAAAAGGGTGCATACGAAAAATTCCTCCCTTTTCTCCCATAAGCCTAATCTCTCTAGTCGAAAGACAAGGAAAAGGACAGCTTAGCAAAACAGAAAACTTTAAGAAAATAAGCATCCTACTTCAGCCAGTATGACAGACAATATGGAGATCCTATTTTCACTCATGCCAGCAGAGACCACGTGGGGAGCCTACGCTCCCACACTTATGCTGTAACTAGTAACTCCTAACTGCCTACCCCATGATGTATGTCAGAGAAAACCAAGTAGGGAGCTAGGACTTTTATGCCTGCTGAGCAATAACAAGGACTCCCGCACAACAGTGTCAACAGGGAACATTTGGGGAGCATGGACTTCCACTCTCTGGGAAGTAATACTGTAACCTTCCCCTCCTTATTAGGGTGGTCTCAGAGGAGATCTAGTAGAGATTAATGACTTCCATTGCAACTCATGGTAAGGAAACCACTCTGCGCGAGTGTCACTGCAGTACACAAAAGGAGCTGTAACCTGACGTTCCTCTTCCTCCTATCAGGAAGAAATTAGTGGAGGCCTAATGGGGCATCAGAACTCCCAACTTTGCTCAGCAGTAACAAGGAGCATCCTCCAGTCCTTAGTAAAGAGAGGCCAAGGGAGAAACTTGAATACACCAATTGCATTATTGGATATTTACCCCATAATCTTTACAAAAATAAAGATTATGTTCACATGGAAAGCTGTACAGAAATGTTGATGGCAGATTTATTAGTGTCCTCTGGAATCTAGCAATAAGAAAACAATCTTCAAAGAGTGAATGATTAAACAAACTGTAGTACATCTATACCATGAAATACTACTCAGAAAGGAAAAGGAAGTACTGATCTAACAACCTGGATAAATCGCTAGAGAATTATGTATTCTGAAAAAAAGATAATCCCAATGATCACATACAGTATGATTATATTTATACAATAGCCTAGAAATGAAAATGTATAGAAATAAAGAACATATTTGTGGTTGCCAGAATTCAGGGATGAAGGTGTGCCTTTAAGTGCAACAAAGGGCGTCTTTGTGGTGATAGAAATGTGCTATATCTTGACTGTATCAATGTGAATATCCTGAGGTAGATACTACACTATACTTTTGCAAGATGTTAATATTGGCTAGAAATAGGTAAAGGGTACATGGTATATCTCTGTATTATTTCTTTTATTTAAAAGTGAATGTACAATTATCCCAAATAGTAAGTTTAATTAAAGTTGTTTATCTCCTTAATTTACAGATTGGGTTAATTCAATATAGCAGGCAAAACACAAAGTAAAACATATTTAAGAAATAGTGTTTTTGGAGATACTTTCTTTTTAGCAATGTCAGACCAGATGTTTCAGCCCAAGAACTCTACTGAGAAAAACTCTGAAAGATGAAAAATATAAAAGACATCATTTTAAGTTATCGTGAACCCAAATAAGCAAACATTGAAGAGACAAGATCTCAAGTAAAAGAATAGTAAAAGGGATGAGAAGCAAATTGGGTACTGTTTTCCCCAGATGATACCCCTCCTCAAATGAGAAGTTTGAAACCAAGTTTCTAAGCAGAAAAGTGTAGCTGAGAAACTAGGCGACTGAGTGACATTTCCAGCAGACTCACCAGTCCATGGAACACAAAGAGAATTCCAGTCCCCCTCACCCCCAAAGAGGAGAGGATATGGAAACACAAGGCTTCATTGGATGTAGACCTGAGGAGCTATGCCGTAAGTGTCCTTATGAATAAGAAATAGAAAACTACTCACAAAACCAAGCTTCAAAAAGACTCAAATCTTGATTGCAATGAGATGAATTGTCCCCATCTTAATGGCCTGCTGGAAGCAAAATAAAATGTTCCCTGGAGGAAGATAAAATCACCTAGAGCTTCCAATTATTTTATAGAAATCATACACAAATTTTCGCAAACAATAAAAAATCATATTTGCAAAATTTGAATGGTACAGAAAGAGCTTCAAGCCTGTGATTTATATTCTCCATTTACTGGGGATATCTTCAAAAAAAGAACTCAGAACCATACAATTCAGAGCAACAATGAAATACGAGTGCACACCTATTAGAAGAGCTAGGTTAAAAAGACTATATGAACCATACCAAGTGCATGCAAGGATGTAGAGCTACTGTGACTCTAATCGACTGCTGGTATTTTGGAAAACAGTATAACCACATTGCAAAATATTTTAACATATTCCAAAATAAACTAAAATGTATGAAGCATGTAATGCAGCTATTTCATTCTTTAATGCTAATTCAAGAAAAATATATTTATATTTGTATATCCTTTAATGCATGTTAATAATTCCATTTTCTCAACAGTCCAATACTTCAAGATAATCTGAATACTAACATTAGTATACATTAACACACACGTATAGATACATACATATGCATATTTATATGTACATGTGTGTATAAACTATTAATACTTTCACTTACGTTATATATATTGCCTGGTAGCCATTTCATTCTGATAGGTATGACATATAAATCATTTTCCACATAAAAATACTTTGCCAAAGCAAAATATTGTATTAGAACAGTAGATATAAAATAAAACATTTTATGATAGTTAATACAGTGTCACTTCATTATTTTTACCAAGAGATTTTAGCTATTTTCATACTCTCATCCAAGTAAACATTAGCTTCAAATCAGCAATTAACAAACGTTTTTACTTTTGTTTGTGAGTATGCTTAAATTCTTTTAATTTGTATATTATCTGTCCAGAGACTTTCATATATTTTAAAAGGAAATAAAAGATAGATTTGGGCTACACTTAATGCAGGTTTTTTTGCTTCTGATTTTGTTATTATCAACAAAAGTCATCCTTTTAAAACATATATAGAAACATATATCGAATAATTTTCA
>NW_016812634.1:24667-33985 GCF_001698545.2 Rhinopithecus bieti
TAAATTAGCCAGGTGCACTGGTGCATACCTGTAGTCCCAGCTACTCAAGAGGCTGAGGCAGGAGGATCCTTTGAAGTTAGAGAGTGCACTGAAGTATGATTGTGCTACCAAACTCCAGCCTGAGAGACAGTGAAACCTCATCTCCAAAAAAAATTGTGTAAAAACTTTTTATTTAGTAGAGATGTTAAATATATATATATATATATATAGTTTGCTAACAAAATATTTCAAATCTTCAGTAGCTATGTTATAAATGAAAATGATTCCATTTACATAAAAACCTTAACTTGATCAATAGGAAATAAAGGAAAGCAGAAATATGCTGTGTGATAAATACCATAACCAAAAACACCCTATTGTTTCTTATTAAAACGTACAAATACATCTCTACTGCTTATATAAAAATTAAAATAATTTCAGCACATTTACAAGAAAAATATCAAAAACTTTTAAAGTTACTATTTTTAATCTGATGCTAATAGTGATCTGAATGTGATAGTGTATGAAAAGAGCCAAAATCTCTCAGTAAAGAGTAATGAAATGACACTTGTATTAACTCTAACAAAATATCTTATATCTACCATATTTCTAATAAATACAATTTATTTTATAGCAAAACAATTTATATAAGACATACAGTATGCATAAGAATCTATTTGGTACCATGCAATGTATAGAACATAACTGAAAGCAATAAGAAGTTATGCATATATATGTACATGTATGTATATATGGACAATGTATAATAATTTTGGTTCATAATTGTAATTATTATGAAACAATAGACTATGTAACAGAATTAAAATGTATCAAATAATATATGAAAAATAAATATATGATGGCATACTATCCTAGGGTTGCTTAATACCTTGTGTAAGTAATTTAAGTAACGAACTACTCCTTTTAAATCTTGATACTGGGGTATCACAGGGGCATAAAGTGGTAATGAGTATTTGGAAAGTAATTTGTTGTTTTTTGACAGAGTTGTGAATTTACCTACAGTTTTACACAGTAATTTGTCATCTAAGACTGTATCTGACATAGCTACTTACACATGTGCATTAGCGTATGGGCACAAAAAAACGTTAAAACAGCTATTTAGGTTGGTGCAAAAGTAATAGCTTTTATACTATGTAGCTTTTACAACCAATTAGGTAGATATAAAATACTTACAAAGGACATCTCCAGGTGTGTTAGGCCGTTCTTGCATTGCTATAAAGAAAATACCTGAGACTGGGTAATTTTTATTATTATTACTATTATTATTATTATTATTATTATTATTTTGAGACAGAGTCTCACTCTGTCTCCAGGCTGGAGTGCAGTGAGGCGATCTCAGCTCACTGCAACCTCCAACTCCCTGGTTCAAGCTATTCTACCTTAGCCTCCCAAGTAGCTGGGATACAGGCATGTGCCACTGCACCCAGTTAATTTTTGTATTTTTAGTGCAGATGGGGTTTCACCATGTTGGCCAAAATGGTCTCGATCTCCTGACCTTGTGATCCGCCCACCTTGGCCTCCCAAAGTGCTGGGATTACAGGCATGAGCCACCGTGCCCAGCCGAGACTCAGTAATTTACAAACAAAAGAGGTTTAACTGGCTCGTGATTCCATAGGCTGTACAGGAAGCATAACAGCATCTGCTTCTAGAAAGGCCTCAGGAAGCTATAATCAAGTCAGAAGGTGAAGGGGAAGCAGACATGTCACATGGCAAAAGCAGGAATAAGAGAGTGTGGGGCAGGAGGTATCACATACTCTTAAATGACCAGATCTTGTGAGAACTCACTCACTACCATGAAGACAGTACCAAGGGGATGCTATTAAACTGTTCATGAGAAATCCACTCCATGATCCAATCACCTTCCATCAGGCCCCACCTGCAACTTTGAGGATTACATTTCAACATGAGATTTGGGCGAGGACAATAATCAAATTATATCATTC
Source organism: Rhinopithecus bieti (assembly GCF_001698545.2). NCBI lineage: Eukaryota > Metazoa > Chordata > Mammalia > Primates > Cercopithecidae > Rhinopithecus > Rhinopithecus bieti. The sequence goes on from NW_016812634.1 coordinate 26,611, forward strand.
TGCTCCAGCTCCTCCCAAATCTCATGTCCTCATATAGCAAAATACAATGATCCCTTCTCAGTGTCACTCCCACCTCTGCCTCCGAAAGCACTGGGATTACAGGTATGAGCCACAATGACCAGTCAAATGTAAAGTATTTGCATGAATTGAACAAATGTATATCCACCCATAACTTCAAGGAAATAAAGATACATGATCTACCTGGGAATGGTTATTTAAATATTGGCTGCCTTCTCCACAGAATCCACAGAGAAGCAAATAAAAAGGAGTATCATTTCACCAATGCTTAAAACCATAATTCTATATCCAACAAAGTTATTCCTCCAAACTGTGAGTGAAATAAATCACATCCAGATAATCAAATCTGAGAAAATTTATCAGTAGCCAAACTTTAAGTAATGTTAAAAGAATGTATTTGTTTCCTAAGGTTTCTATAATAAAGTATCACAAACTGGGTGGCTTTGAAAAAACAGAAATTTATCGTCTCGCAGTTCTGGAGGCTAGAAATCTGAAATCAAGGTGTCAGCGGGGCCATTCTCTCTTTGAAATCTGCAGGGGAATTCTTCCTTGCCTGTTCTTAGGTTCCGATGATTTGCTGGCAATCTTTGGCATTCTTTCCCTTTTAGACAGATCAACCCAATCCTCCATCTTCATATGGCATCCCCACTGTGTGTGTCTTCACACAGACTTCCATCTATGCATGTCTCTGTCCAAATTTCCCCTTTTTAAAAGGACCAGTCATATTGGACTAGGGCCCACTCTAATGACATCATCTCAACTTGACCACATCTGCAAGGATGCTATTTCCAAATGAGGCCACAGTCTGAGGTACTGGAAGGTAGGACGTTTTCGGTTGATGCAACTCCACAAATAGCAAGGAAGTTCTTCAAACCAAATGGAAATGACACCTGATGGAAACTAAGAACTACAGATAAACAAGATGTGAAGAACACCAGATAGAAAAAACATGTGCATTAATATAAAAGACTAATATTTTCAATTATTTATTTGAGAAATAACTGACTCTTTAAAACAAAAATGATAAATAATATTATTGATCTGAACTATGTAACAAGATGACAAAGGAAAGGGGGAATAAATTTAATTGTAGTGAGGTTACATTTCTAGGAAATAATACTATCTATGCCTATGGAGATGATGAGAGTAAAGAATTTATGTATCAATCCTTTGAACAACTACCAAACATAACACAAAATACTCTAGTTAATACTCTAGTTACCATAACAAATTATCACAAAACTTATTTTCTATAATATACACTATATATCCTTGTCTATTTTCCAACAAGTCTTTCCCTCAACAATGTAACTACAGCATATCATCCGTACTTGCCACTTTGAAATTGAAGAAATCTTTGTAGAATGAATGCAATAACTACATTGAAAGAAATTAAGCAAAGGATGGCTACAAAAAAAAAATTCACTGCTTATTTAAAAGATCATTTGGTAAAAAAAGAAAATGATGTCTGCTTCCAAAACGTTGGAGATTTTCCCTATTTATCCCCTAAGTGTAACAAAATTCCTGGACATTACAAATAAAGTGAATATAGGAAGACTCTGAAAGGTGAAAAAAATAAGGAAAACTAAATAGGTATCTTAGAAACCAGGAAACAACGTGGTGGAGTTTCCACATTTTCTTTTGTTTGTTTTATTTTCTTTCTACCTCATGCATCCAATACCTAATACAGAAAATCCAGCAAGCAGAAAATACCAAAAGTAAAGAACATAATACCTCCAACAAAAGACTGCTCTCTCTAGACAAAGGACTAGAAAAGGCACAGACAAAAAAGGATAAAACTCATAGAAAGACAATAACTGCTCTAAGCTAGACAAACACCATCCTCATCCACACCTGCAGAGGCCCATTGGTGAACCCAGACCCTCACTAGAACTCCCAAGTGTCACCTTAAACTGTCCCTCTCTATCATGATTTATTCTTTTTCCATTTACTATGTATGCATTGGGAAACGAAAAACTATGATTTTATTACACTAATTTAGATAAAGAGGGAGATACCACTAAGCACCTATTAAAAGAGCTACAATAAAAAATCATGACCAGTATAAGTGAGGACAAAGATGGAGAGCATCTGTGACTGCTGGTAGGATGTAAAACAATACAATCACTTTCCAAAACATATGACATATTCTGATATAATTTAAAGGTACACATATCATGTGATCCAACTGTACCATTCCTTCATGCTCATCCAAAAAAAAAAAAAGATATGTTCATACAAACACTTGTACAATAATGTACACATCATGGGAAAAGAGGAAGTACTGAGTAGAAACTGGAGGGGGAAATACAAAATCGTACAAGAAAACTTGAGTAGAGGGAAGCTTATGTACCTTATATCACTTCTGGTGATGATTTTACAAATAAATACGTCAAAACTTACATTGCTTAATTTAAAGTTGTAACGTTTACTTAAAATCATTACATATAAATGAAGCTATTAAAAGTGTGAGATACAATATGCATGTCCAAAGGTATATTTGTGGCAATAAATGCAAGATAAGAAACCCTGAAATTTTTGGTCAGAAAATCTATCTCAAAACATTGGGAAAAAATGTTAGTAAGTTAATGTGAAACCAATAGCAGAAATGAAACAATACAATGATCTGTGATATGTTCTAAAATACACAAAGAGCAATGAAAATTTTAAACCCATTTTGTTTTGGAAAAGAGTAACACAAACCCCTACTAAGACTAAGGAGGTGAAGGGGAATGAAAAAGTAGTAGAAGACATTAATTATCAACAATGTGAAAGAAATCCTCATGTCATATCCTGGTGATACATGTATAAAAACAACTTCATGCTAAGAACTTTAATATTACACAAAAGAAAAAAATCCAAGGAAAACACAGCTTAAAATAATAAAACTATGGACCGCATTTTGGAGGTTCTTCAAAAAACTAAAAATTGAGCTACAATATGATCCAGCCATCCCATTGCTGGGTGTCTACCCAAAGGAAGAAAATCAGAATATCGAAGAGATACCTGCACTCCCATGTTTGTTGCAGCACTGTTCATAATAGCCAGGATTTGGAAGCATCCTAAGTGTCCATCGACAGATGAATAGATAAAGAAAATGTGGTACATATACACAAAGGAGTACTACTCAGCCAAAAAAAGAATGAGATCGGACGGGCGCGGTGGCTCAAGCCTGTAATCCCAGCACTTTGGGAGGCCGAGACGGGCGGATCACGAGGTCAGGAGATCGAGACCATTCTGGCTAACACGGTGAAACCCTGTCTCTACCAAAAAATACAAAAAAAACACTAGCAGGGCGAGGTGGCGGGCGCCTGTAGTCCCAGCTACTCAGGAGGCTGAGGCAGGAGAATGGCGTAAACCCGGGAGGCGGAGCTTGCAGTGAGCTGAGATCCGGCCACTGCACTCCAGCCGGGGCGACAGAGCGAGACTCCGTCTCAAAAAAAAAAAAAAAAACAGAATGAGATCTTGACATTTGCAAGGACATGGATGGAACTGGAGATCATTATGTTAGATGAAATAAGCCAGGCACAGAATGACAAACATCATATTTTCTCACTATTTGTGGCATCTAAAAATCAAAACAATTGAACTCACGGACACACACAGTTTTCCAGCGTCTGGTAACCATCCTTATGGTTACCAGAAGCTAAAAAGAGTAGTAGGGGATTGGACAGGTGTGTGGGGGGAAGTGGGGATGACTCATGGATACAAAAAACATAGTTAGAAAGAATGCATAAGACATACTATCTGATCACACAACAGGGTTACTATAGTCAATAATAACTTAATTGTACATTTTCAAATTACGGAAAGAGTGCAGTTAGATTGTATGTAACACGAAGGATAAATGCTTATGGGGATGGATACCCCGTTCTCCATGATTTGGTTATTTCACATTGCATGCCTGTATTAAAACATCTCATTTACCCCACAAATATATACACCTACTATGTAGCCACAAAAAAATAAAGAATTCAAAATGTCAAAAAAGAAAAAAAAAAAAAAAAAAAACTAAGAGAACCTCAATTGTCCTATATCCTGTAAATAAATTGTGAAATATCTTCCTATGAATGAATCCCTTGCACTGGTGCCCGAAGTAGTGAGTTTTTTCGTATAATGAGAAAAGAAATAAAACCAACTCTGCACAAGCCTTTCCATGTAATAGAAACAATAAAAACGTTATCCCAAAATTCTTTGTGAAATGCCTATAAACTTAACATCAAAATGATATAGAAAACAGAAGAGAGGAAAATCAATGATGTACATATGTCCCTCATCAAATCCTTGGCTCCCCCATCCCCACTTGCCAAAACACAGCTCATGTGTGATAAACAGAACCCAAAAGTACTTCAACTATAATATTCCATGATCATTATGGGTTTATCCAAGAATATACTCTAACGGGATAAACATTTTGGTATCAAACAAGTATAACAAAACAAAGGGCAAAATCATGTACCTATCACATTAGAGAGAAACAATATGACAAATTTTACCATCCAATCATAAAAAACTCAAAAACTGCAGCAAATATACTTAATAGTGAAATATTAAAAACCTTTCCCTGTGATAATACATTGGAATTAAACAGTAAATTGAGCAAGACTGCGGGATTCCATATGGTTAAATATTAACAATTTTTTTCTAAGAACAGGAATTGTTACCAAACATTTTATGCATAAGAAATGGCAGAAAACCCTTACATTACAAGGTCATCCTTTTACAGCTTTTTTCATATACTGATCAGATAAAACGAGATAATTTTAATCCTTAATACTGTCACTTGTTTCATAGTACTATCATGGTAATAGAGAATAGAGAACTTGAAATATAAAAGAAACTTTATTATACATTTGACATTTAACTCTAGTAGAACAATAAAAGATGATTCTTTGTTACCATTTTACAAAAGGTCCTCCTTGTGGAGTAATCTCACAGACTAGGAGTTTAACTTCACAATTCAATTCAATAATTTTTGTGTCATTACTTGCTTATTTATTTACTTATAGATGAAGTTTTGCCCTTGTCACTCACGCTGGAGTGCAATGGCGTGATCTCGGCTTCCTGCAACCTCCGCCTCTCAGATTCAAGCGATTCTCCTGCCTCAGCCTCCCAAGTAGCTAGGATTACATGCACCCACCACCACACCCAGTAATTGTAAAGTAGCAGTGAAGGATGTATACCAGCAGACGTAAACATAGATTTATATTTACATGAATAATGTATTTACCTAACTGTACAAATATCCGTATATAAATTATAATTTTATTTCTTATCATTGGCAATATACCTTGAGGATGTATTTTGTAAATATTTAACATATATCTAATTGGCTTTAAAAGCTTCATAGTACAGAATGAACATAGCAAAATTAATAAAAAAATTGAAAATTGCTGTTTTGACTTTTGGTGCTCATAATTTAATACATATGTGTGAGAGCTGTAGCAGACACAGTTCTGGAAGGTGAATTATGGTGTAAAACTATAGGTAAGTTTACAAATTTACTAAAAGGTATAAAATTGTTTTCCAAAAAGCCGTTTACATTTTATACTTTTTCAATAATCTGGTTTAAAAGTAAGAAAGTATCTGGTTACCCAAATAATTTACACAAAGGCTACATTTACCAAAACAACATGGTACTGGTATAAAAGTAGACACAGAGACCAACAGGACAAAACAGAAAACCCAGAAATGCCAAATACTTACTAACAAATTATCTTTGACAAAGCATACAAAAAACATAAATTGGGGAAAGGATACCTTATTTCAAAAACAGTGCTGAGAAAATTGGCAAGCCACATGCAGAAGAATTAAAATGGATCCCTATCTCTCTCACTGTACACAAAAATCAACTCAAGGTGAATCAAAGACTTAAATCTAAGGCTTGAAATCATAAAATTCTAGAAGATAACTTTGGAAAACTCTTGTGTACACTGGCCTATGCAAGCAATTCATGACTAAAACCCCAATAGCAAATGCAACAAATACAAAACTAAATAAATGAGACCTGATTAAACTAAAAGGCTTCTGTACAGCAATAATAATGATGATAATAATAATAATAATGATCAGAGTAAACAGACAACCCACAGAATAGGAGAAAATATTTGCAAACTATACATCCAACAAAGGACTAGTATCCAGAGTCTACAAGGAACTCAAGCAAATCAGCAAGAAAAAATAAGAATAATCCCATGGAAAAGTGGGCAAAGAACATGAATACACATTTCTCTAAAGAAGATATACAAATGGCCAACAAACATTTGAAAAAATGCTCAGTATCAATAATTGTCAGGGAAGCACAAATTAAAATCACCACGAGATACCAAGTTACTCCTGCAAGAATAGCCATTATTAAAAATTCAAAAAACAACAGATGTTGGTGTGGATGTGGTGAAAGGGGAATGCTTACAAACACTGCTGGTAGGAATGTAGATTAGTACAGACTCTATGGAAAACAGTATGGAGATTCCTTAAAGAATACTCTAAGTAGACCTACCATTTGATCGAGCAATGCCACTACTGGGTATCTACCCAAAGGAAAGGAAGTCATTATATTAAAAAGACACAGGTACATGTATGTTTATTGCAGCACAATTCACAACTGCAAAGACAGGGTACCAATCTAAGTGCCCACTGACGAATCAGTGGAAAAGAAAATGTGTAGTATGCATACACCACAGAATACTACTCAACCATAAAAAGGAATGAAATAATGTCTTTTGCAGAAACGTAGATGGAGCTGGAAGCCATTATTCTAAGTGAAGTAACTCAGGAATAAAAAACCAAATACCATATGTTCTCACTTATAAGTGGGAGCTAAGATATGAGTGCACAAAGGCATACAAAATAATGCAATGGACTTTGGAGACTCAGAAAGGGAAGGATGGGAGAGGGGTGCGGGATTTTAAAAACCCACATATTGGGTACAACACACACTTCCTGGGTGATGGATGCACTAAAATCTCAGAATTCACCACTATATAATTCATCCATTTAACCAAAAACTACTTGTACCTCAAAAGCTATTGAAACTTAAAAATTTTTAAATAAAATATGTTTCAATAAATAAAGCAAATAAACTAAAGTACAGTGTACATTCCTTCTTAAGGCTCAGTTTATACACAGTAAGATTTGCCCTTTTTAGTGTATTGTATAGTTTGACAAATGCAAACTGTTGTGTAATCACAGCACAGTTGATATACAAGTGTTTCATCACTCCCAAAAACTTCCTCCATGCAATGCTTTGGTCAATGCCTCTACTCACCCCCAACTCATCAATGATCTGATCTCTGTTCGTAATAGATTTGCCTTTACCAGAATTTATATAATTGGAATTTTCTTTTTTTTTTTTTTT
>NW_016812634.1:34190-48697 GCF_001698545.2 Rhinopithecus bieti
TTCATAATAAACTTTATTGTGACAGGCGGGGCTGATCCCTCCCATGTTGGGAGACACCATGTGGCAAGTGACAAAGCTCTGAGCCCGCCCCTTTTGGGGCCACAGTGGTAGGGATGGGGGAAGGGGATGGACCCCATGGCTGGGGTAGTACCATGACTGGAGGCAGGGGAGGCAACCAGAGGCCTGCTGCTTTGGGGAGGTGCATTCCCCCAACCATGTCCTGACACTTCTGGAGTTCAGGCAAGGACCTTCCAGTCCTACTTGTCCTGCATCTTCTCCAGGATAGGCACAATCATGTCAAATCATACAGTAAAAAAAAAAAGTACACTAAGTAGAAAGCCTACTTAATAGGTAATTGCCCATTTAAATTTATTTTTGTATATCCTTTGATAGACATCATTAATTCCATCTCAGGTACTCCATCATTTCATAATTACTTCATTACCAAAATTATTATACAGTACTATACATTAAGCCTATATACATATTTATATATATACATGATTAATAGGTATATAAATATAGATAGATAAATAAGCCCTTCTTCCATTCACTTATGTTCTACATATTGCATGTTACCTAATTGATTTGGATATGCATTATGTTTATATAAATAATTTTGCATTTAAAATATATTTGGACAAAGCAGAATAGGATTGCATGTTACAGGAAGCAATCCTATATAAGTCTAAGTAGAAGATGAAAAATATTCAAACACTGATTGCTTGAGAAAGTACTAAACATAACACAAAAATATACAGTAATATTCTAGTTACTATTACTGCACAACAAATTACCACAATATTTATCTGCAATTATATACTCCATATGTAATTATCTGTTTTCCCACTAGGCTCTCTCTCAATAATGTAAATGCAGCACATAATCCACACCTGGCCCATGTTTGGGAACTGAACAAACATTTATAGGATAAATGAAATAATTAGATTGAAAGAAATGAAACAAAGTATGGCAAAAATAAATATGCTGATTATGAAGATCATTGTCTAAAATTTATGTTGGATGTCAGTGTCTTAGAAGATGGAGTAGACATATCATTCTGATTTATTTCTTAATGTAACTAAACTTTTAGTATAACTAAAATCTTGATGTTACATATAAAACAAACATAAGAAGGTTCTGAAAGGTGAAGATGAGAGACTGGTTAAGCACCTCAAGACCCAGGAAACAACACAGTGTTTTCTCTGGGTTTGGTTTTCTGTATTGTTTTGTTTTGATTAAATCCCAGATCTGTAGCTAGAGAACCTCACAATCCAGAAATGCCAAAAGTGTTGGCAAAAAAAAAAAAAGCCTCAACAAAAGCTTGCTTTCTTTAGATAAAGTGCTAGAAGAGAGACAGGCTGATGATACAGAAAACTTTACACAACAGACACAGCACTACAGTCAATCATTATCCTCACCATGACAGCAACAGCCAATTGAGAATCTAGATCTCCATCTTTTCCAGCCTGTAAGGAGTCACCCCAAAGTGCACCTAATGTTGTCAGAGATGTCTCAATAGAGAGCTGGGACTTTTATCCTCGAAAGATGATAAGGCACACCCTCCTTAGCACTGAGTTAATGGATCTGTAGCTAGGTAAAATGTGGGGAGTCTTGACTTCCACCCCACTGGGAAGTGATGAAGTACCTCTTTCCTCCTTACTGGGGTGGTGTCAGAAGAAGCCTGATAGAGATTAATGATTACAATGAACTAAATTTAATACATATGTGTGAGTAGCTGTTTCAGACACAACTCTGGAAGCTGAATTATGGTGTAAAATTATAGGTAGATTTATAAATTTACTAAAAGATACAGAATTGTTTTTCAAAAAGCCATTAACATTTTACACACTTTTTCAATAATCTGATTTAAAAATAAGAACATATATGCAATTCATATTTTGAAGCCCTAACCTCCAGTATGATAGTATTTGGAGTCTTTGGGAAATAGTTTAGATGAAGTATTTAGGGTGGGGCCCTCGTGATGGAACTAGTGCCCTTATAAGAAGAGACACCAGAGAGTTTGTTTTCTCTCTCTCTCTCTGTCCTTCCCTCCTTCCATGTGCCCTCACACCCCTTTTCCTTCTCCCTTTCCCTCTTCCTCTCCTTCTCTTTGTCTCTGGCAGCAAGATCAGAAAGCCAGGAAGAAAGCCCTTAACAGAACTCAATCATAATGATAAGCAGATTTTTGCTCCCCAGCTTCTAGAAACGAATTTCTGTTATTTAAGTCACCCAGCCTCTGGCATTTTGTTATGAAAGCCCAAGCTGACTAAAAGGATTTTTATCACCCCTCAAAGGAAGTCAGAAAAGGGAAAACAGGGAAACAAAAAAAGAGAACAAACAAAAAAAATTAAATGGCAGACTGAAGACCTATTAGATAGATAATAACATATATGTAAATGGTTAAAAGGTAATGCCAATTAAAACACAGACATTGACATAGTGTACTAAAACCCCTATTTGCTGTCTACAAAAAACACTTTAAATATAATAAAATGGGCAGATTGAGAGTGAAAGGATGGGAAAACACATATTATGACAAAAATAATCAAAAGAAAGCAAAAATTGCTATATCAATATCAAATAAAGTATAACTGACAGCAAAGAAAATTCTCAGATAAAAAGAGGGACATTATATAATGGCACAGTGTTCAATTCAATAATAAGACATAGCAATCCTAAATGGGTATGTACCAACCCACTTATTTGCAAAATGTATGAAGCCAAACCAATACACCAAAAGGGAGAAATAGAAGACTCTATCATGATAACTGGAGATTGTAACTCCCTTTTCACAACAATTCATAGAAAAACTAGGCAGATTCAGCAATAATATAAAATATTTCAATAATCCCATCAACCAAGATACCAAGATCTCAACAATACCATCAATAATACCATCAACAACTCCTAATTGACATTAATAAACACTTCTCTCAATAGCAGCAGAATATTTATAATCATCAAGTGTCCATAAAACTTGGTTTTGGTAAACAGACCACATCCTGGGCAGAAAACAAAGCCCAACAAACTTAAAAGAATTGAAAGCACAGAGAGCTTGTTTTCCATTACAATACGATCAAGCTGGAAATCCCTAACAAAAAGAGAAAAGAAAATCTTCAAATATTTGTAACAAAACAATGTACCTTAAATAACCCATGAGTCAAAGAGGAACTATCAAAGAAAATCACAATATACATTGAAATAGATAAAAATGCTAATGTAGCCAGGCAGGGTGGCTCACGCCTATAATCTCAGCACCTTGGGAACCGAGGCAGGTGGATCATATGATGTCAGGAGTTCAAGACCAGCCTGGCCAACATGGGTGAAACCCCGTCTCTACCAAAAATACTAAAATTAGCCAACACCTGGTGGCTAACAACACTGGTGGAACATGCCTATGTTCCCAGCTACTCGGGAGGTTGAAGGAGGAGAATCACTTGAACCCGGGAGGCAGAGGTAGAAGTGAGCCAATATCCCGCCATGCACTCCAGCCTGGGGAACAAGAGCGAAACTCCATCAAAAAAAAAAAAAAAAAAAAGCTACTGCAACATTTCAAAATTTAAAATAAAAAACAGAAATAAAACTGAGCAAATAGAAAAGAGAAAACACTTCCCAATTCATTTTATGGAACTATTATTCCTTTGATAACAAAATCAGCCAAATAAGTAAAAAAGAGAAAACTACAGACAAATTTCCATTGAATGGAGAGACACAAAATCCGTAACAGAATATTAGCAAATAGAATTCATCCATATAAAAATATTACACACCTTGGCCAAGTGGGATTAATTCTAGAGATATCAGGTTGGTTCCATATTTCAAAGCCAATCAATGTAATCTACCAAAAAGATAAGCTAAAGAAAAAAAATCAAAAGATCCTATCAATTAATGAAGGAAAACAATGAACAAAATTCAACATCCATTCATAATTTTTAATAAAATACTCATAAAAATAGGAATAGAAGAAAACTTTTTAGACTTCATAAAGAGCATCTAGACCGAATCTATGGCTAACATTCTACTTAATTTTGAATGGGTAAAAAAAAAAAAACAGAAAGAATAAATGAGACCTAGTATTTGCTACCACAACAAGGTGATTATAGTCAAAAATAATTTAATAGAAAAGCTGAATGCTTTCTCTCTAAGTTCAGGAACATGAACAGTATGTCTCTACTTCCTCTTCTCTTATTCAACATAGTGCTGGAAGGTAAGCTAGGGCAGTAAAGGAAAAAAAATCCATATAAAAGGCATGTATAAAATTGGCTCTATTTGAAGAAGTCTACATAAAAAAATACCAAGAAATCTACAAAAAATCTCCTAGACATAATGACTGAGTTCACCAAGGGTGCAGGATATAAGACATACAAAATCAATTGTTTTCCATATACTAGTAATGACCATATAAACACTGATATTAAAAATACAATAAAACTTACAATTGCTAAGAATGGAATAATTTGATGTAAATCAGATGAAACATGTACAGGTCTTCTGTTCTGAAAACTTCATCACACTCATTTTTAAAAAATCAAAGTAGAGCTGGGAGTGGTGGCTCATGCCTGAAAACTTCATCACACTCATTTTTAAAAAATCAAAGTAGAGCTAGGAGTGGTGGCTCATGCCTGTAATCCCAGCACTTTGGGAGGCCGAGGTGGGCGGATCACGAGGTCAGGAGATCGAGACCATCCTGGCTAACATGGTGAAACTCCATCTATACTAAAAATACAAAAATTAGCTGGGCGTGGTGGCAGGCGCCTGTAGTCCCAGCTACTCCGTAGGCTGACGCAGGAGAATGGCGTGAACCCAGGAAGCAGAGCTTGCAGTGAGCAGAGATCATGCCACTGCACTCCAGCCTGGGCGACAGAGCAAGATTCCGTCTCAAAAAACAAAAAAAAAAACAAGTATCAGCCAGGCATGGTGGCAGGTGCCTATAATCCCAGCTACTCTGGAGGCTAAGGAAGGAGCTAGCCTCACTTGAACCCAGGAGGTGGAGGTTGCAGTGAACCGAGATTGTGCCGCTGTACTCCAGCCTGGGTGACAGAGCAAGACTCCATCTCAAAAAAAAAAAAAAAAAATCAAATTAAATAAACAAATAAATAAATAAAATAAAATAAAAAATCAAAGTAAATCTAAAAGATGAAGGGACATACTGTGTTAATGGATGGGAAGACGAAACACAGTGGGATTTCAATTCTCCCCAAATTGATATACAGATTTAATACTTTCTTAACAAAATTTTAATAGTATTTTGTTTTAGAAACAGACGGGATGGTTCTAATAGATATGGAAAGAAAAAGAAAACAGGATTGTAAAAATAAAGTAGAGGTTCCTCTTCAAAGACTTTCCTCCCCACTTAATTAGAAAAAATAGTAACTTCTCTTAGAAGCAAAATTTATTCAAAGACCTGTGCTAGCATTCTTAAGTATCTGCTAGCTGTGATAAAGAAATTATTGTACTTTATGTTCTTAGCTCCCAGAATTTAGCCTAAATATTTGCCCTGGCATTCTTATACTGGTTTAAGCAAGCATTAGGTCATAGTCTGTTCCTCTCCCTTATTTAAAGGTGTTTTTAACTTTCTCAGCATTCCACAAGTTACTTCCTCCTTCCTTTGCTCTCCTCTACCTTTGCCTCTTTTAAAAAGTTCTAAGTTGCTAGCCAATCAGGACAGATACAGAATGTGAGGTCCCATTCCAGCCAATGGAAACCAGACACAGCAGTAGGGTGGATGTGTCAGGTTATAAATGACCCTGTCTTCTTTGTTCAGTGTACTCTTGTGGCAAAACTGCTGGTGAGTGTATCCTTTCTGCAGGAAGTAAAAATGGCCTTGCTGAGTAAATTAAATTTATATTCAAGTGCTATTTCTTTACTGCACCAGTAGGTCATAGTCTGTTCCTCTCCCTTATTTAAAGGTGTTTTTAACTTTCTCAGCATTCCACAAGTTACTTCCTTCTTCCTTTGCTCTCCTCTGCCTTTCCCTCTTTTAAAAAGTTCTAAGTTGCTAGCCAATCAGGACAGATACAGAATGTGAGGTCCCATTCCAGCCAATGGAAACCAGACACAGCAGTAGGGTGGATGTGTCAGGTTATAAATGACCCTGTCTTCTTTGTTCAGTGTACTCTTGTGGCAAAACTGCTGGTGAGTGTATCCTTTCTGCAGGAAGTAAAATGGCCTTGCTGAGTAAATTAAATTTATATTCAAGTGCTATTTCTTTACTGCACCAGGAAACAAGCATTTCAAACAAGGATGATGAAACAATTTTGAAAATTACAAACAAAGTTGAAGGAAATCACAGTATCCCATTTCAAACTATAGAAATGATCCCTGAAAGTATAGTCTACAGTACCCCATTTCAAAACATCTTGTATAGCTACACTAATCAAGAAAATGTGATACTGGTGGATAGACACATAGATCAACGGGACAGAAAGAAAACTCATAATAGTACCACAGTAAGGACAACTAATTTTTGATAAAGCTGCAAAGGCAAGTTTATGGAGACAAAAAATTTTTCAAAATAGTACTAGAGAGATTGTATATCCAGAGACAATATAAACCTCATAACTTATTCAGAAATTAACTCATAGTGGATCTAATATTTCAATGTAAAACATATTTTTTAAAATAAGAGGAAGAAATCTTTGGAATCCAGCACATAGTAAAGAGTCCTTAGACTTGACACTAAAAGTATGACCCATAAAGGCAAAGACTGAAAATTGGCCCCTTAAAATAAAAAATAAAAAAAGTGTTATTCAACTTTTATGCTGTGTTAAGAGAATGAAAAGACAAACTGCAGACTGGGAGAAAATATTTTAAGCCATATAAAAGACTAGTACCTAGAATATATAAACAATTCTCAAAATTTGACAGTATAAAATAAACAATCCAATTTGAAAATAAGAAAAAGACATAAACAGAAACCTCACTAAAGAGGATATACAGATGGCAAACGAAAATGAAAAGATGTTCAACATCATAGCCATCAGATAAATGCAAACAAAAACCACAATCAGATATCATTACATATATATCAGAATGACCAGAATAAACATAAATAGTGACATCACCAAATTCTGGCAAAAATGTATGCAAACTACGTCACTCATACGTAGCATGTGTGAATGTAAAATGCTGCATCATTATAGAAAACAGGCAGGTTAAAAAAAATTAAACTGGCAAATATCTTATTATACAGCAGTTGTACTCTTGGGCATTTATCCCAGAGAAATGAAAACTTTTCTTTGCATGGAAACTTGTACACAATGTTCATAGTGTAGCCGGAAAGGGGCAGACAAAACCTCTCAGACACCAAGTTGTAGAAGGAAGGGCTTTATTTAGCTGGGAGCATCAGCAAGCTACCGTCTTAAAATCCGAGCTCCCTGAGTGCACAATTTCTGTCCCTTTTAAGGGCTCACAACACTAAAGATTTCACATGAAAGGGTCATGATTGAGTGAGCAATCTAGGGGATACGTGACAGGGGTCTCACGCACTGGTAGTCAAAGTGAAACAGAACAGAGTAGGGAGTTTCACAATGTTCTTCCACACAATATATAATGTCTGGAATCTATGGATAACATTGGTTTCTAAGTCATGAGTTGATTTTAACTACTAGGTTTAGGCCGGTCAGGCCCAGGCCTGGTTTCGGGCCTGGCGCCGGGCTGCCTGTCTTTGGTTTCACTTCCTTGGTCTTTTTCTTAAAACAGGTACTGAGTATAAAACAACATAAAACAATGTGAGAGGGTCTCTCTCTTCCCTCAATAGCACATTTGCCTGTATTAACCAAAGCACAGAAATAACTAGAAGTCCATAAAAGTGTAAAATGATTAAACTAGATGTGGTTCACTCACACCATAAAGTGCTGCTTAGCAAGAAAAAGGAACAAACTACTGGTAAATTTAACCACATGTATAAAAACTACGTGGATGAATCTCCAGGGAAAAAAGCACCCCAAATAGCAATTACAATACTATTCCATTATACAACATTTTTTTTTTTTTTTTTTTGAGATAGTCTCACTGTGTTACTCAGGCTGGAGTGCAATGGTGTAATCTTGGTTCACTGTTATCGGGGGAAACCAACCCCAGATACTCAACATGGGTCCTTTTCTATTTTCCCTAACTGTCAGTTGGTCTGAGAAATAAAAGGAAAGAGTACAAAAGAGGGAAAATTTAAACCTGGGTGTCCAGGGGGACATCACATGTCGGCAGATTCTGTGATGCCCCCCGAGCTGTAAAACCAGCAAGTTTTTATTAGCAATTTTCAGAAAGGAGGGAGTGTACGAATAGTGTGTGGGTCACAGAGATCACACGCTTCAAGGGCGATGAAAGATCACAAGGCAGAAGGTCAGGGCGAAACTAGAATCACTAATGAACTTCCATGTCCCACTGTGCACGCATTGTCAGGGTTCAAGAGCAGAGAACTGGTCTAACTAGAATTCACCAGGCTGGAATTTCCTAATCCTAGCAAGCCTGCAGGTGCTGCAGGAGACTAGGGCATGTTTCATCCCTATCTACATCTGCATAAGGCAGACACCCCCAGAGCAGCCATTTCAGAGGCCTCCTCTGGGAATACATTATTTTCCCAGGGCTGTTAATTATTAATATTCCTTACTGGGGAAAGAATTCAGTGGTACTTCTCCTACCCATTTTCAGTAATAGAGAAATATGGCTCTGCCCTGCCCGGCCCACAGGCAGCCAGACTTTAAGGTTATCTCCATTGTTCCCTGAACATCACTGTTATCCTGTTCTTTTTTCAAGGTGCCCATATTTCATACTGTTTAAACACATATGCCTTACGAACAATTTGTGCAGTTAACGCAATCACCACAGGGTCCTGAGGTGACATACATCCTCTGCTTATGAAGATGATGGGATTAAGAGATTAAAGTAAAGACAGGTATAGGAAATCACAAGAGTATTGATTGGAGAAGGGATAAATGTCCATGAAATCTTCAATTTATGTTCTTGACAGAAGAACAATATATGTTCTTCTGCCATGGCTTCAGCTGGTCCCTCCGTTCAGGGTCCCTGACTTCCCACAACACACTGTAATCTTTGTCTCCCAGGTTTAAGAAATTCTTGTGCCTCAGCCTCCCAAGTAGTTGGAACTGCAGGCCCGTGCCACCACACCCAGCTAATTTTTGTATTTTTAGTAGAGATGGGATTTTGCCATGTTGGCCAGGCTGGTCTTGAACGCCTGACCTCATGTATTATGCTCACCTCAGCCTCCCAAAGTGTTGGGATTACAGGCATGAGCCACCACCTCCAGCCTCATTATACAACATTCTTGAATCACTCACACAGACACACACACACACGTGCACATACACATACACAAGCACACACATAGTATTTGATGAAGATTTGATGAAGAACAGATTATTATTATTTTTTTTTTTGGAAAACCCATCATTCTTAGCAAACTATTCACAAGAACAGGAACAACAAGACACCCGCATGGTTCTCCAAGCTCATAGGTGGAACTGACAATGAGATCACTTGACTCGGGAGGGGAACATCACGCACCAGGGGCCCTATCAGGGGGAGGGGGAGGGGAGAGGGAGGGCTTGCATATGGGATTTTTTTTTAAATACAAGATATAGAATGATGAATTGATGGTGCTGACGAGTTGATGGGTGGCAGGCACAGCCAAACATGGCATAAGTATACATATTACCTGGTAACAAACCCTGCACGTTAGCAGCATGTACCCCTAGACTTAAAGTAAATAAAAAAATAAATAAAATACAAAAATAAAAAAAAAAAGAACAGATTATTGACTGCTGGAAATCAGGAATGGGAGGAAGGTAGGGGCTGCAGTGGTGGGATGTGGGTGTGCTTATAAAGTGCAACACAAAGGATCCTTGCAACGACTGAGATGTACTTTATCTTGGCTGGATCAATGTTAGTATCTTGGTTGAGATATTGTAGTATAGTATTGCAAGATGGCAAAACTGACTGGAACTGGGTAAGGGTGCATGGGATGTCTCTATCATTTCCTACACTGCAAGTAAAGGTAGAGTTATCACAATAAAGAAAGTTTAATTCAAAATGGTTTAACTTTTTACCAGACAGTTTGGGTTCAATGGATACGAGACGAAACACATGCAAATTGGCTGGGTGCGGTGGCTCAAGCCTGTAATCCCAGCACTTTGGGAGGCCAAGGCAGGCAGATCACGAGGTCAGGAGATCCAGACCATCTGGCTAACATGGTGAAACCCCATCTCTACTAAAATACAAAATTAGCCAGGCGTGGTGGTGGGCGCCTGTAGTCCCAGCTACTCGGGAGGCTGAAGAAGCAGAATGAGGAGAATGGCAAGAACCCAGGACGCTGAGCTTGCAGTCAGGCCAGATCAAGCCACTGCACTCCAGCCTGGGCGACAGAGTGAGACTCCATCTCCATCCAGTAATGGCAGACCAGACATTTCAGCCCAAACATTATGCTGAAGAAAAATAAACTAAGAAAGATGTAAAACCATAACAAACTTCTCTTTGAAGATATCACTAAAATTGATCCCCCTTTCCCCCCTCATAGAATCCCACCTCAAAGGAGGAAATTGGGAACCCAAGATGCAAAGTAAGATGTTGTAACAGAGAAGCTAAGCAACTGACAGGGGCTTCCAGCAGCTTTTAGAGCCTAGGGAATGCAGATTGCAGATCAGGATCCATCATGGAAAGAAAACCTTGGGAAATACCTCAAAGTTTCATTTGACATCACTGAGGAGCTATGCCCTAAGTGTCATATAAACCAGAAATAGAACAATCCTCCCAATACATGAGACCCAGCTTCAAAAAGACTCAATCTCTGATTTTGATGAGATGATGTTCATCCCAGTCCCTTGCCTCACTCATGTCACCACCCTAACTGCCTTATAGAAGTAAAAGAAAACACTCCAAGATGGAAGAAAAAATCATTCAGAGTCTCCAATTACTTCTCTAGTATTTCACACACAAATTAATGCTTTCAATCATAAACAATTACAGATGCAAAATATGAACGGGAAGGAAAGGATGAGCTTCAGGCCTGTGATCTAGTTTTCCCATATGCTGAGGCTGCCTGGGATAGAAAGAACTATAACTTGATTACACCCATGCAATTTAGAGTGATACTGAGATACCACCGCACATCTATCAGAAGGACTACAATGTTAAATAATGACCAAAACAAGTTCTGGCAAGGATATAGGACAAATATGACTCTCACACACTGTTAGTAGGGCATAAAACAGTCAATAAAGATGTAAAACATCTTGATTTTTTTTAAATAACTGAAGGATGCACTTATCAGGTGATCCAGCCATATCACTCACTGATGTCTATACAAGAAAAACTAAAATATACATCCATATAAAGGCTTGAATGTATTGTCCACATTATGAAAAAAGAGGACTTGGGGGGAGAAAAAAAGAGGGGAAAATATAAAGTTGCACAAGGAAATGAGTAAAGAAATGGCTATGTACATTATCTAGTTTTTGGTAAAGGTTTCACAAATATTTGTATGCATGTATGTGATATATATATATATTTCATACATATATACATAAAAAGTTATATTGTTTAAAGTTGAAAATAGTTTTCTTTAAATTCAATTTTATTCCAATGAATCTGTTACAAAGTGTAAGATAAATCAATATATGTCCTAAAGGGACATTAATGTCAATAAATGCAAAATGAAAGACTTGGCAATTTATGATCTGATAATATATCTCAAGATATTACATAGAGAACAGTAATTTAATACCAAAATTTTATATAAATGAAATTAGAAAGACTTACAGTTGTCACTCTCATCCTCATAATAAGAAAAAAGTTGAACAAACTGAAAATTAACAACTCTCTTTAATCCATCAGATAATTGATGTCACAGGGTGAACCATGGCCTCAAATACTGGAGAGACAGGCAAATACAGAGAATCACAGTTTACTGGAGCAAAAGCTCAGGAGAAGTCCATTGCTGGATCTGGTACAAAGAGTATTACAATGTAAAAAACTGCAAATCTTATAGCTTATGTAAGATGTTCCTAGGGAAACTCAAAGACAACAGGGGAGACTAAAACAAGGACACAAGGGAATTTTGGCCTATGATACCTACAATGACAGTGATGGCAGCGGTGGCCCATCTGGAGTGGCTGCTGCCATGATGCCCACTGCAGTGGGGGAGGCATGGCCGGGGCTGCACACCCCACGGAGTTGGTGGGAGCTGAGAGCAGGCAGGAGCCCTGCCCACCCAGGTGCAGCGGCAGCCACCCAAACCGCAGCTGCAGACCCGGGCATCCCTGTGTTCTTGGGGCCAGAGCAAGCAGGAGCCTAACCCTCCCAGATGCAGCTGCAGCTACCCCTGCACTCTTGGGGGCCTGGGAAGGCTGCACTGTCCCTACAGGTTTAGAAGTGCCTGCTTCCACTGCCTGGCCTCTCTCCACTCCCAGTGACTGCTCTGATATCTGAGCAAAGTTGAGGCTGAGCCCAGGCACTGTTGCAACCGGCCAGGTGTGTACATGCTCAGGATAGTGCTGACTCTGGACTTTGGGTGCCAACAAGCATGGGAGAGAGGCCAAGGAGGAGCTGAGGGCAGCTCAGTGTTGGCCTGCAAGCACCCCTTGGCACAAACAGCCTGGGCACCATGAACAGCAGCAGGAGGCAGGCGGGAGGCAGACAGACTCCAGGACAGAAAGGGGCAGGTCCCTGGTGAAGCCCCCCCTTCAAGCCGAGGAAGGCTTGAAGCCTGAAGACTAGACTGGGAACTTGTGGTGCTTTTTCTGGGCCCACCCATGGTCACCCATGGACCAACTTGTATCCACTTCCTCCCATCTGAGGCCCCATAAAAGCCCTGGACTCAGCCAGAGTGGAGGAGACGATGGGACAATCTGAGTGAAGAGAGGGACTACCCACTCCAGGGTTTCCTGTGTGTTGATAGCTGAGGAGACCACAGGACTACCAGCTGTGGAAAGGAGCTACCCACTTCAGGGTCTCTTCTCTGCTGAGAGCTGAACACTCATCGGGATATCCTGCCTTTGGAGAGGATCGACCCAATGCAGGTCTCCTCTGACCTGTTCTGTCACTTAATAAAGCTTCTCTTCGCCTTGCTCAACCTACTCTTGTTGATGTACCTAATTATTTCTGGATGCAGGACAAGAACTTGAGACCTACCGAATGCTGGGGCTAAAAGGGCTATAATACTAACGGGACTGAAACACACCTCTTGCTCACCACATTGGGGGTTACAAGGAGAGAAGAGAAAAGGAGAGAAGAGCTGCAGCCCTTTGGGGAGCCCAGACCTAGGAGCCCCCGAGCCAGGGCTGTGACACCCTCTCTGGGGCTCTGCAGTTGCTGGCACCTTCAAGCTTCCAGGTGCCACAGCACTCCCCGGTGCCAGCTGTGGAAGCTGCTTGCAGTATGCCTGGTCCGGCCATGGCCTCACTGGAGTGGCTGCCCATGCTGGTGCCTGGAGCTACCCGCCCCACCACACCCAGCACCCCTGGATTTGCACAGTGGCCTGACCTCATGGTCGCATGCTCACATTCTCCTCTCCACTCCACTTGCCCTTGGCGGGCATGGGATCCAGGCGAGTAGCGTGAGCCAAGTGCAGCCTGCCAGGCCGAGTGGGCCCAGCAGGCCGGAGCAATCCTTGAGCAAAGGCATCACTGTTCATAGAGGTTTCTGGGTGGCAAATCCATACCCCAAGGATCTTGTGACAACAGCAAAGAGTAAACACAGTATAACACTTTGCCAGATTAACAAAAAACCTTAAACTAAAAGCCTATGCACCTCAGTTCCTTCTATTAATATACAGTACTTTAAGACTCATTTTGAACAAAAAATTACAAGGCATACTAAAAGTAAAAAATTAAAATAAAATCAGTTTGAAGAGACAAAGTATCAAAAGCAGCAAAAGATATTAAGGTATGGCAGATACTTTGGAATTTTCAGGCTGGAAATTTAAAATAATTATGATTAATATGCTAAGGACTCTAATGGAAAGACAGGTGGGTAATGTAAGAAAACAGATGGGAACTCTAAAAAAGAAGCAAAAAGGATTAAAACAATATAAGATCCGTGAGATATACTTTTAATTACAAAAAGAAAACCAACAAATCAAAAATTTTTTCTTTTCATAAAGGGTTAAAAAAGGTATAAATCCTGGCAAGGGATTAAAGAAAAAAGTCAAAATAATCAATATCAGCAATGTAAAGGAAATCCTCACTCCATATCCTGGAAACACAGACATAATTATACAGGAAAATTATGCTAATAAATTCGGTATTACACAAAATAAAAAAGTGCCAAGAAAAACAGAGCTTAACAAATCAAGAAAACAAGAAATCTCAATTGCCTCATGTCTCATAAAAATTGTCTCTGCATTGAAAATTATATTTATAAATATATTCTATGCTGATTCCTAAAGTAATGAACTTTCCGTAGAATGAGAATGAAATAACACCAATCTTTAATAAGTTCTTCCACATAATAGAATTAGTCTTCGTTCTCATTGGTTTCAAGAACAGCTTTAT
>NW_016812634.1:49773-52388 GCF_001698545.2 Rhinopithecus bieti
AACATGCCAAAATGTAAAGACCATCGATGCTAAGCTTTTTGTTTTTCATGTGAGCTTAGTTTGCTTTGTTTTGTTGCTCTTATCAATCAAATGAGTTATCTTTTAATTTAAATAAGAAAATTTGGATTGACGAAATAGCTATTGAAGTTTTAAATGACATTAGTAAACTGCATATTTGATAACTGTATGAAGTATAGAAAATATCAGTGAACAAATGTATACCAACTGAGAACTTTAAAGGAATAAAGATACATACATTCTTAAGCAGGATGATTTCATTGATGGCTGCTTGCTCAACAGAACCCGTGGTGAAGCAGAACAAGCGCACCGGCACCTTTCCAACGCTTAAAGAGGAAACAGTCAAGCCAGAATTCCATATCCGGTAAAATCACACTCTCAAATTGTGAGTGAAATAAGATACAATCACATAAACAAACCTCAGACCATTTGTTTCTGGCCAAACAGTAATATGCATAATGCAACAGGAAGTTCTTCTGAACAAAGCGAATAGATACTTGACAGAAACTGGGAACCTCAGGAAGGAGTGAAGAAGACTTGAGAGAAATACTTGGAAAAATATTACAAATGATTTTTTCTATTATTTCATTAAAAGACAAATGATACTTAAAACAAAAGTAGTAAGCAGAATTGAAGATGGAAAATATGTGCAAAATTCATTAAACCATAAGGTTAAGATCTGTGCCCTTAATGTGTTTGAACTCTTTTACCAAAATTATGAGGCAAATATAAAATATAATTATTCAGTTTTAATAAAACATTTACATGAAATGTATGACAAAAGGAGAACAAAGGAAAAGGGGAATAAATGTAATTGTGCTGTTGTGAAGTTATATTTACACAAAGTGATATGATCCCAACTAGAAATCAACCAAGATAAGTAAAGGATTCATACACGAGCCCCTTCAGCAATGACTGAACATAATACGAAGTGATATAAAAAACATTCTGGTTACTATTGCTGTGTAACAAATTACCAAAAGAACATATTGTCAATAACATATTCCACATTTGCTTGCTTGTTTTTCATTAGGCTATACCTCAATAACTTATTTCTACCATATACTGTAATCCACAACTGGCACATGTTGGGAACTAGGGAAACATAGGTTATTGTGACAAAAAATTTAATTAGGGTACAATAAATTATGACAGAAAAGCCCCACTGCTTGGATAGATCATTTCCATAATTATTTTATTTTATTGACAAAAATATTAAATTAATTGGTTATAGATGGAGAAAACTAAGAACAAAAATATATTTCAAAAAATACTATATGTGGAATTGTCTACCTCCAGTAAATGACAAACCAGCCATTTCCCTTCAAACTTCATGCTGAGAAAAACTAGGAAAATGAGGAGAGCTGGAAGACACTAAACATTTTGTTTGAAAGCACCACAAACCCAAGGAAAGAAGAGAAGCACATGACCCAAATGAAGCCCAGATGACCCAAATTTGGTACTCTTTTTCTCTCAAAGCTTTTGTGCTTTTTTTGTGGACAAGGTTTCCTTCCCTCTGTTGCCCAGGCTGCAGTGCACTGCCTAGATTGCAGCTCACTGTGGCCCCTCGAATTCCTGAGGTCAAAGAATAATCCCACCTCTGTCTCCCAAGTAGGTGGGACTACAGGCACATGCCATGAAGCCCAGATAATTTTTTTTTATGTTTTTAGAGATGGGGTCTCTCTTTGTTGCCCAGGCTGGTCTTGAACTCCTGGGCTTCAGCAATCCTCCTACCTTGGCCTCTCAAAGTGCTGGGATTACAGGCATGAGCCACCACACCTGGTCACCCTCAAGGCTTTTACTGATTTAAAGAAGGTGATTGAAAAGCCAAGATGTTAAGTAGTAAGTTTGAGCTGAGAAGTTAAGCAGCTGACCAGGGCTTCCAGCAGTCTCACCAGTGCAAAGGAAACAGATTGGGTTCAGGACTCACTATGGAGAAGAGGATCTGAAAAACAACCCAAAGGTTGTCATGGAATCCCAAATGAACTAATGAAATATGTCCTTAGTGTTGATACAAACTAGAAATAGAAATCTCTTCACAAAACAAGATGTCTATCTTCAAAAGGACTCAAACACTGATTGAGATAAGATGAACTACCTAGCCCCACCTTTCAAAACAAAAAAAAAATCCATATATATGTTACATATATATAAATTTATAATTTATATAAAAAGTATATTATATATATTTTATATATTAAAACCCATATACATATTATATATGCTCTCAGGATGAAAACGAAACCATTCAGAGCCTCCAATTATTCCTATATTATTTCATACAGAAAATCCAGCATGCAATAAAAAATAACTATACATGCAAAATACAACGGGAAAAGGTTAGTTGCGGGCTTGTGATCCATTTTCTCCATTTACTGGGATTCTGGGACAAAAAGACCTATGATTTGGTTAAACCCATGAAATTTAGAGTGACAGTGTGATATGACTGCACACTGATTATAAACCTACAGGCTTGGCGCAGCGGCAATGGTTCATGACTGTAACCTGAGATGGAAGGATTGCTTGAGCCCAGAAATTTGAGACCAGCCTGGGCAACATGATAAGATTCCATCTCCGCCAAAAAAAAAAAAAAAAAA
>NW_016812634.1:55001-58741 GCF_001698545.2 Rhinopithecus bieti
TCTCATACAATTTCTCATATATGTCAAAATTTGCATCAAATTAATTATTGAAATAAAACGCTGTTTTGATATTTTGCATGGGAAAGTGCATAACATTTTAATTTATATATAATGAGTGCAGATATTTGTGTATATTTTAATGAGAAATAAAAGTTGGTTATGTTGGCTTTTGCCAAACATTTTTTTCATGAGACTTATTTTGTTTTTCTTTTGCTTTGCTTTGTTGCTACTGTCAATCCATAAATTATTTTTTCTTATATAAATGGAAAATTTTTGATTGATAAAATTTATAGCTATATTATAGTATAACTCCATTATTATTAAAATAGCTATAAAACTTTTCAAGTATTACATTAGTAAACATTATAACATTTATGACATCTCACATAGATTGAACATCTGTCAAATATAAAGAATATTAGTGAAGTATATAATTATATGCCCCAAAATTCTGAAAAGAATGTATATTACCTATCAAGAATGATGATTTAAATGATGGCTGCCTTTTCAAAAAAATCTTTGGATAAATGAAGAAGATGGAGAAGTAACTTTCTAATTCTGAAATAAAAAAGAATTCTTGATCTACCAAAATTATTCTTCCCAGCTCAGAGTGAAATAAGACAGAGGCACATAAAAAAAAGCCTTCAATTTGTCCCTGTCCAAGCAATAATACATCATGCTGCAGGAGGGGAAAAAACCTGAAGGGAAAAAACACCTTAGTAGAAAACTATGGAATGGAGAGAAGAGCAGCAGGTAGGGAAAATATATAGATAAATACAAAATACTACTTTTTTTCTATGATTTCTTTTAAAAGCTGATTCCTTGATGTAAAATCATAAATAGCATTTTAAATGTAAAATACACAATTTTCAAAATATATCAAACCTGAAAGTGTAAGTTCTGTGCACTGTGAATAAATAATATATTTAATTAAGACTTGAAACTATAAAATCCTAGAAGAACACCTAGGAAAACTCTTCAGGACATTGGCCTATGCAAAGAATTTATGGCTAGGAAAATAAAAGCAAATGCAACAAAACAAAATAGAAAATGGGACTTAATTAAACTGAAAAGCTTTGCCACAGCAAAAGAAATGATAAATAGAGTAAACAGACAACCTAAGGAATGGGAGAAAATATTTGTAAAGTATGCATCTGACAGAATACTAATATCTAGAATATACAAGGCACTCAAACAACTCAATAAGAAAAGAAAAAGCAAATAAGGCCATTAAGAAATGGACACATGACAGGAGCAGACACTTCTCAAAAGAAGACATACAAGCAACCAAAACGCATGTAAAAAATGCTCGACATCCCTAATCATCAGAGAAATGCAAATTAAAACCACAGTGAAATACCATCACACAGCAGTCAGAATGGCTATTATTAAAAAGTGAAAACACAATAGATGTTGGCAAGGATGCAGAGAAAATGGAATGCTTATACACTGCTGGTGGGAATGTAAGTTTGTACAACCTCCATGGAAAACACTACGGAGATCTCTCAAAGAACCAAAAATAGAACTACCACGTGACCCAGTAACTTCACCATCTACCCAAAAGAAAAGGAATTGTTATAGCAAAAAGACATGTACATGCATATGTTTATTGCGGCACTATTCACAATAGCAAAGTAATGGAATCAACCCAAGTGTCTTCTCACTTGTAAATGGGAGCTAACCAATGGGTACACATAGACAGGCAGAGGGGAAAATAAGGACACTGGGAACTCCAAAAGTGGGGAGGGTGGAGGGAGGAGTATGGGTTGAAAAACTGTCTATTGGGTACAATGTTCCCTATTCAAGTGACAGACACACTAGAAGCACAAACCCCACCACTGTGCAATATATCCATGTAACAAATCGGCACACATATGCTCTGAATCTATTAAAAAAGAAATAGATTATACCTAGCACTGTATCACTAAAAAATATCTAAATAAATATACAAACACATTAATGTATATACATTGGATTTAGTTGTAAATAAATACACACATTTGATACATGATTACAAATACATGTATAAAAGTAATTGAAGAAAATGGGCAAACATAAATTATATGTAATCAACTTAAGTTTTTTAAAAAATATTTAAATAAAATATTAGACAAAAGAGCAAAAAGCAAGGGAGAATAAATAGATTCATCCTATTGTGAAGCTTCATATATATAAATTGGCACTATCTTAACTGTAAGTAGACCAAGGTAAGTAAAAGATTCACATGCCAATCCCTAGGGTAACCAGCAAACACAATACAAATAGGTGTAGGTAATATTCTAGCCATTACTGAAACATAATTACCACAAAATGTATCTTCTGTAGTATACTCCATATTTACTTGTCTGTTTTCCATTAGGCTGTACCTCAATAATGTACCTGTATTTACATACCTAGCACATGTAAGAAACCAAAGATCATTTAGACAACCAATAAAATAACTAAATTGTAGTATACTAATCATATTATGAGAGAAAAGACACACTCTTCAGGAGGATTATCTGCCTTAAAAGATGTTTTAGTCTTATTGACATAAAGAATGGATTGGCTGGGCACGGTGGCTCACTCCTGTAATCCCAGCACTTTGGGAGGCTGAGGCGGGCGGATTGCCTGAGCTCAGGAGTTCGTGACCAGCCTGGGGAACACAGTGAAACCCTATCTTTACTAAAATAAAAATTAAAAAAAAAAAAAAAAATTAGCTGGGCCTGGTGGCGTGTGCCTGCAATCCCAGCTACTTGGGAGGCGGAGGTAGAAGAATTGCTTGAATCCGGGAGGCGGAGGTTGCAGTGAGCCGAGATTGTGCCACTGCACTCCAGCCTGGGTGACAGGGCAAGACTCCATCTCAAAAAATAACAACAACAACAAAAAGGACCAACTAGCTATACAATGAAAAACAATTAAAATTAAAACATATTCCAAAAAAAACAGTATATGTAGGGATGTCTGCTTCCATGGTAATGCAGCCAGTTTAGCTCAACCATCCTACTGAGAAAAACTAGGAAAGCTGGAAGATATTAAACACATTGTTTGTAGGTACCACAAGCCCAAAGAAACAAGCATTTGAAGAGACTGAATCTCAGAAGAGAAGCCCATGTGGTGAGACCCAACTTTGGTACCATTTTCTCCACAAGCTTTTTGGTGATTTGAAGAAGATGACTGAGAAACTAAAATACTTACAACAAAGTTGCGGCTGAAAAGCTAAGCAGCTGATCAGGATTTCCAGCAGAATAACCAGTCCAAGGGACACAAATTGGGTCTATGGCCCACCCTGGCAGAAAGGATGTGGTAAACAACAGCGGTGAATTTGACATCCTTAAGAGGCTATACTCAAACTGTCAATATGACCCTGTAATAGAAAACTACTCACAAATCTGAGACCCAGCTTCAAAAGACTAAATAAATACCTAACTGCCTCCCAAAAGCAAAATAAAATGCTCCATGGAGGAAGATAAAATCACCCAGAACCGGGTGCAGTGGTTCACACCTGTAACCCCAGCACTTTGGGAGGCTGAGGTGGGAGGACTGTTTGAGACCAGAAGTTTGAGACCAGCCTGGGCAATATAGGGAGACCCCATCTCAACAAAATTTTAACAAATTAGTTGGGCGTGGTGGCACATGCCTGTAATTCTAGCTGCACGGGAGGCTGAAATGGCAAAATCACATGAGCCCAGGAGTTTGAGGCCGCAATGAGCTATAATTGTGTTGCTACATTCCAGCCTGGGCAACAGAGTACTTTGCCT
>NW_016812634.1:62434-67045 GCF_001698545.2 Rhinopithecus bieti
TTTGAAAAAAAGCAGATATGTCTCTTTTCATAGAAGTAATCATGATTAACAGTGAAGTGTGTAACTTAACAAATATGCATAACAATATATATTTACATGAATAATACCTTTATGTACCTGTGAAAACATGAACAAATTATAATTTGCTTGCTGTTTTATTAGCAATATGTCTTGGAGATATCTTCTGTAATTATCAAAGATCTACCTGAGTATAAAATCTGCATAGCATTTATTGTATGAACACAGTTTACTCTATTAAAAATAGCTGTTCTGCCTTTTTGTATCCATACTTACATGCACACTGAGAAGTCCTGTCAGATATAATCATAAAAGGGCAATTGCTGTGGAAAAGAGTAGACAGATTAAAATACTGTTACAAAAGAAATTAATTTCCAAAATAGCACTATTTTATACTCCCTTCAAAATCTGGTATCATTGGATATAAAAATGATATTTTATTGTTTAATTTCTGCTTAGTATTAAAGATTATTATAATGGCCAAAAAATAGTTATTATTGTGTTTATCATATATGCATTTTAATAACACTATTTGTTAAAAAGCATACCACTTCATACTTATAATACCAAAATTATTACATATCATGTATATATAAATATATATGCATAAACTCTTGTTACTTTCACCTACATCCTATATATTCTTTGTTCCTGAATTAGTTCTAATATGCATCCTACGTAAATCATTTCACCAATAGAACATGTTTTCCCAAGAATGTTATTGTCTATTTTGTAATTACAGTAGACATAAAATATTTGCGGTAGGTAACACAACTGTCATTTCTTGATTTTTTATCAAGATTTGTTATCATACAATTTCTCATCCTGTTCAACAGTAGTATCACATCAACAATTACAACAACAATTAATTTAGATACTTTGCTTGTGACTGTGCTAAATTGTTTTAACATGTATATAATCTATACAGATATTTTAATATGTTTTAATGAGAAATAAAAATGTTTGGCTTTTGTTATTTTTCATGTGTACTTTTTTGTCTTTTGCTTTGCTATATTGTTGTCAATCAGATAAATTATCCTTTTTATTTACCCATATAGAAAAAATTGGATCGAATTGCTATTGAAAATGTGTATTGAAACCTTAATGTATTTTATTAGTAAGCTATATATTAGGCATCTATATAAAATATACAGTACATTAGTGTAGAGTACAAAATCGCCATTCCATAAGTCCATAAGAATTAAAGATATATTACCTCTCTAGATAAGATGAATTCAAAATTCCATAATTCCGTAAGAATTAAAGATACATTACCTCGCTAGGAAAAATGAACTAAAGATGGCTGCCTTCGCAACAGAAACTGTGGAGTGCCCGAAAAAACGAAGCAGAATATTTTCAAGGCTGAAAGACAAAAAAAAAAAAAGTCAATAGAATTCTAAATGTAGCAACATTTTCCTTTCCAAAATGGGAATAAAATAAGACGTGCCCACCTGCGACAATTTGGCACTGGACTACCCGTAATTGCAGTTGCTGCCGGAAGTTCTACCGGCAGAGGGAAGTGGCTTGCGATGGAAACTGAGAGCGTCTGGAATGCCAGAAGAGCATTGGGATGCAGGGCCAGAGTGGCGCCCTCTGCTGGTGGGGGACAGTAATGTCAGTTGGTTGGAATTTCAGCCTGGGAACTTACGTAGTATCGCAGCTGTTGCAGTGTATTGGTTACAAAAGCATCACTAAGCTTGGTCCAAAATCCAGGTAGGGGCCATAAACGCAATCCTTTAAAGGAAGATGTGTCAAAGAATATGTGGATGTGTTTTCAAAGTGCCACAGATAAAAGTCCAAAAGAGGAATTTAAATGGAATAATAAGAAACATTCAATAAACACAAAAGTAGGTGCAAAAGAAGAAAGGGAAAATAAAAGAGATAAGAAAACAGGAAAAAATGACAGGATGATCAACTTTAAAACAAAGTATATTAATAATAATACTGAATTTAAAAGAGTCAGGAGGGGTGATTACACAATTTCATAGTAAAGTTTTGGAAGGTAACAGTTACTTTCATTGTATTGGACTGTGTTGATAATTTCATGAATATAAGCATATGACAAATTGTATCACATTGCACATTTTAAAGTTGAGCAGTTTATTGTATGTCAATTATACATTGTTAAATCTGTTTTCAAATGTGGGAGATGCACCTCAACACGCATCTAAAGAAAAGTTACCCCATTAAATGCAAAGGAGAAAATTCTAGAAAATGTAGGCCCTGATTATTCATCACAAGAATGTGGAAAAATGGTAATGTAAAATGAAGACATTAAAAAAATCATTAAAATCAAAATCTAATGATACTTTAAAAAGTACAAAGAGAATATCAACAAAACCAAAAGTTGCCTCTTTTAAAATTGTTAGTAAAATTGATAAACACTTAACAAGACTGATACAGACAAAAAGAGGAGGTACACAGTATTCATACAAGGAGTAAAACGGTCATCAATACACATTCTAGAAACATAGACATAAAATTACAAGCAATTGTATCCAATAAATTTGAAATGAGAGAAAACGACAAAATTTAAAGGAAAACACAACAAAACAAGAAAACTTAGGAAATCTGGATAGCAATATATTTATTAAATTGTGTCTGTAATGAGAAACCTTCCTGTAAATGAATTTTATACCCTAGTACACGAAGTTGTGAACATTTTCATACAATTGAGAAAGAAACAATACCAATCTTGTACAAAATTCTCTAGAAAATAGAAACAGTAAAAATATTCCCCAAAAAATGTTTAATGAGATCCATGCGAATTTTATACCAAACTGACAAGATGGTATAGGGAAAGAAAATCAAAGGTTTGTCTTTTATCACCAAATGAAAAATAAGAAGAAAAAAGTGTGCCTAACAAACTGAATCCAAGATACATTTACTGTGATACACATGAACAAATTATGCTTCATCCAAGAATAAATTCATGTTTTATATCATTTGTAAATCAAATAAAGTTAACAGAACAAAGGAATTACATCATACAATTATCCCAAAATATGCAGAAATGCCACTGGAAAAAATTTATTGCACATTTATAATTTTTTAAAAAACTCAGAAAACTGAAGTAAATATCACAACTAGTGGTGAAATATTGAAAACTTGTCCCCTTGAAATCAGGAACAAGACAAAGATTTCTACTATCACCAGTTTTACTCAACATTTTATGGAGGCCCTAGGCAGCACAATAATGCAAGAAAAAGAACACAACAAAGACACTGCTATTATTTACAGATTGCAAGATTCTTTATTTATACTATCTAAAAGAAATCTATAGCTAGTATATTAGAATTAATTACTAAATTTAACAAGATGACTACTGGATATAAGCTCAAGAAAAACATCAAGTGTAATTCTAGATATCACAAGCAATTTTTAAAATTACATCACTAAAATTATACCCTTCAAAGTGGTGTCAAAGAACACCAAATTTCAAAGTATATGTTTAATAAAAGATGTGCAAGATCTGTACACAGCAATCTATAGAAAATTGTTGAGAGGTATTAATGAATACATAGACAACTGGAATGGTATGAGACTTTTATGGATTATAGATTCAACATATTTTACAGTCACTGATTCAAGCTGATGGAATTCAAATCCCATCATTTCTAATAATGTTAAATTTCTTCTGCATGCTAGACGCATGTGTTTTTATTTCGTGAAAATTAATCAACTGTAACCATTTTATGTACTTTTTTGTCTACTTGCTATGCTTTGATGAAAACTTTTATTTATTAAAGCAAAATATTACAGGTGTCTTTTTTAGGTATAGTAATATTTTCTCCTAAATCAAAACTAGTTTTAAAAACAATTCAAGATTAATAGATTTACTAAGAGTAACAGATTTACAGTTTATGATTCAGGTAGCAACCAAAGATTAACTCAGATTCCAATAACAGAGAGTATTATGATGTATAGAGGAAGAGGAAGAAGAAGAAGGAAGAGAAAAGGAGGAGGAGAATGATGGTGAAGAAGGGAAACTGGAAGAGAAAGGATTGAAACAAGGTTTAAGATCATTGAGACAAGATAAATATACAATATATAAAATTTCACACAAAAACCTGATAAACATTAAGAAATAACATGCAGAATTAAAAAAAAAAAACAAGCTTTCAAACAATTTACGTTAATATATGGAGAGATTGGGAGAGAGAAAAGGCAAGACGTCTGTCTCATCTGGGTCTACATTACTCATTGAAAAAGCTAAAGATGTGGAATTAACTAACGTAGAAATCCCTTCCAAAAAGTCAAAGTTATTTATGTGACAGAAAGAACACTGGGTCTACGGATGAGAAATTTGGTTGTTATTTTTCATATTTCCATGCCTACTCTGTGACCTTAGGCAAGTTATCTAATCTTTCAGAACCTCAGTCCTTCATGTTTAAAACTTTGATAGCTTCATACCCACCAAGCAGCATTGCTATGAGAATCAAATTTGACAGTGGGAAGAAAAACAATCTATAAATGAGTCTTAATCCCTGTAAGTCATTACTTAAAAGTATTTCTATTATATTAAAGCCAATGTAGAATTTTTCATTCTACAGCTAACTGTCCTTCGCATATTGTATAAAATGATATTTACTG
>NW_016812634.1:68769-72324 GCF_001698545.2 Rhinopithecus bieti
CATTTCTAAAATAAATATGCTTTGCTTTATTTCTCTTGTAGAAATGCTATTAATCAGCTTTTTGTAATTGGGCTTTTACATATGTTGGCCTGTGATACAAGTTACTCTTTCCAGCTTGAACTAAAAAGGATGATAATAATGATGATGATGATAAATTGTCCTTAATGTTATGCTCCCCTTTATCAGTTTTCAATTAGCTATGAATGCACATTAGCTTTCAAATTAATGTCTCCTGCATCAGGAAAATCAAACATTATTTAAAAGTTTTAAAAAATGACTTTTCCTTTTTGAGTTTTAGATTTTGTAAAATATCTGATATTTTGTTGAATATTTAAAGAACTTTAGTTTGGTTAAGGATTAGGGAAGCATCATTTTCCTACATCTGATTTTAATGACAATCTAAGATGACAAGGTGAGTTTTTCAATATCATGAAGTAATGAAAGTTGGAAATCTTACAGCTTTCTACACCATTCACATTGTATAGATTTACTCATTTGTTCAGCAATTTATTCAATAATGATTCCAGACTCCGTCCTAAGCACTAGGGATGAAATGGA
Source organism: Rhinopithecus bieti (assembly GCF_001698545.2). Taxonomy (NCBI): domain Eukaryota; kingdom Metazoa; phylum Chordata; class Mammalia; order Primates; family Cercopithecidae; genus Rhinopithecus; species Rhinopithecus bieti. Next base: position 69,328 of record NW_016812634.1, read on the forward strand.
AAATTATAAACCACATAGTTTTGCCCTCATGGAGCTTACCTTCTAGTGCAAGAAGAGAAAACAAATAAATATTTACCAATATTTACCAATAAAATATTAAACACTAGTTAGTGCTATGAAGAAGAAGAAAAAAGAGTGATTAAGTAAGTCAGATGTTACTGAAAGTTTGAATGCGATGAAGACTTACAATTCTCTGTTGACTTTGGTAATGTATAAGTCATTAGGTACCTTTAATAAAGGTGATTTCAGTTGCATAGTGAGAATCTAAGTCTAATAGGAGTGTATTCTAGAGTGCATGGAAGTGAGGAAGCGAAGAGAGAAAGCACAGATAACATTCTGGAGAAGTTTTCTATTAAGTGGAGGAGAAGATAGAAGCACTTAACTAAAAACAATGCAAACTCAAGGAAGGGTTTGTTTTTCTCCCCCTAAATGAAAAGTATCTCTAATGTTTTAATTGGAATGGTAATATGGAGAATTACAAATAAATCATACCATCATCAGTTTATGGAAAAAGTAGGAGATAATTGCAAAAGCAAAGTCCTTAAGCAGATGATGGAGAATGAGTTTGACTGGTTAAATGGAGGAGCTGGTGTTAGAGGGAAGAATTCATCCCTCATAATAGAAAAAATAAAAATAAAAAACAGAGCACTTGGCTTCAAAAGCATGTAGGTTGGTGTATATGTATAGTACTGAAGGTATTATTTTGATAACTTTTTTTGTGAAGTTGGAATGAGATAACCAGTTAGTTCTTGGTGAGAGAGGATGTTTGAGGCATGAAGAATGACAATACAGCTCTGTTAATTTCCTCAAAAGAAGATTCTGAAAAAAAGGACTTGGTTGCAGATGGTGTATTTAGGAGTTGATCCCAAGAAGTACAAGGGAGGAAGTGGGAAAGAGTGACAAATATATGTTGCTATGCCTTCCATCTCATAGAACTCAGTCAGTGGTTACAGTAATTTCACCAGTAAATTTAAATAATTTTAAAATAAACATATACTTTGCTTTATATCTTTTGTATGAATTCTATTAGTAGGGCTATTTTGATTGGGCTTTTGCACATGTAGGCCTACGGCACGTATTTTTCTTCCGAGCCTCTTCAAATTAGCATACAACTACCAATAAAGGGTACATTAATGGAAAGTGACAACTTTGGGCAACTGGAATGAGCCCAGTACCCACACTGCAGAACCTCTGAGAGACCATATGGAACCCACCTCAGAATCATCCCACCAGAGGATCCAAATGCTGAGGCGCTCATCTACCAATTGTCATCTCACATTGATTCAGGATCCCTTGCTCCTAGTGAAGTTTATTAACTTCCCCATGTGTCCAGTTTGTACTTCCTTATGACAGATCAAGCCCCCATGGTGTTGGAGAAAGCTTTGAGACAGAGAAGTGATATACCAGCACTAGAAGGGGAATGCTTTCAGCATGCCAGAATCTGTCTTCCACTGCCACTGGTGAACTCAGGTGGGCCTACGGGATATGTGGCAGGGCATCAGTACACTCTGCTACATTAAATAAGAAATCGTTGTCTCATAGTCATGGACAATAGATCAGTGACTTGATTTAAGAAATGAAGTAGGATTGCTTAGTAGCCTAGAGTACATATAAGGGTTTTCTGAAATATTTAATTTGAGATTAGTCATCCCTGGGTCTTTTTACCAAACATGTTCAGCTATTGGGTGCAGGTATAAAGTGGGATGTTGCAGATACAGGCAGGGGAATAAAGGACAACAGTTACAAAATTCCATCACATCATACTCTTTGATACTTTTCAGAACTATCCACATCTTGGTATCCCCTTTGAGTTATTGAAGCCCTCATAACTTTCCAAAATTATGATAATGCTTTTCTAACCATCCCCTGTCGTCAATATTACCACTTACTATCATCATCTACTTAACAATAAAAAGCATTTCCCTACCTCCTTTTTTTTTTTTTTTTTTTTTTTTTTTTTTTGAGACAGAGTCTCACTCTATCCCCCAGGCTGTAGTGCAGAGGCACAATCTCAGCTCACTGCAACCTGTGATTCTCCTGCCTCAGCCTCTCGAGTAGCTGGGACTACAGGCGCCCACCACCACGCCCAGTTAATTTTTTTTTTTTTTGTATTTTTAGTAGAGACAGGTTTTTGCTATGCTGTCCAGGCTGGTCTCGAACTGCTGGTCTCCAACTCCTGGTCTCAAGTGATCCACCTACCTTGGCCTTGCAAGGTGCTGAGATTACAGGCATGAGTCACCGCTCCCAGCCCTCCTTCGCTCTTAAAACTCTTCAAAGGAAATCTGGTGGTATGTCACACAAAGTTTCTCATAATCTGCCTTTCCTTACATCTGCACTCTTATCTTCCACCACGTGGCCAAAGCACTCTTCTTTCTAGCAATACTACAAGATGTAAAAGTTCTCTGATTTTTTAGGTCTCTACATAAAATTATCCTTAATCGGAATGTCCTCAACTACATTTCCAGCTGGATAATTGCTACACACTTTATGATTTAAAACCAAAATTTTCTCTCTTCTTGGCACTTTTCCTGAAACTTCTGATTTAACAGCCAAATCAGTGGGTTCCTAACCTACCGTTACACATGTTTATCATGGGAGAATTTACTATATACATATATGTGTGCATATGAATATGTGTACATATGTGTGTGGAGATAGCTATTTCTGAATATTTTTTGTACTTTCTAAACATTTGTGAAAGATAGTGACAAGTTTTTCTTCTCTGTATTCCAATAATACAGAGCACACAACAGGACTCTGATAAATTTTAGTAATTTAAGGAGTGAATAATAAAGTCCAAACTGTGATCCAAATATTGGCCACAGAAAACAAACTAGACACTAGACTAAAATTTGTTGATCTCTAAATAAATGCAGGCTTCACTGTGGATAAAATAATGATTCTGTTAAGAATCAGTTTGCAATGATACTATACCCAGAGCTCATAGAGGACAGAGACTTTATTCCTGTTCTAAAAAAAAAAAAAAAAAAAAAAAAA
>NW_016812634.1:73823-87488 GCF_001698545.2 Rhinopithecus bieti
ATCCCACATTACTTGAGACTTAGCTAGGGTATTTATTATAAGTATGAATAAATGCACACGTATTTTATAAATTTAGGGAACAACTATGCTTCTAGATTTCTTTTAAGCTATCTTCCAAGTTTCCTTAATAATCTCTGGGGAGCAAAAGAGACTGGAAATAGCTGCAAATATTATTTATAACCTTTATTACAAGACTTTAACTATATAATCTGACTATAAAATAATAAATCATGTATTTTACTAAAGAAGAATATGGCCAAAGGGGCAAAAAATTCTAATTGTTTAATACTGATATTTTAACTTGATAAATAAATACATATATATATACATATGTGTATGCATATATATATAATTATTTAATTGACCATTACTTCATCTAGTAATACAAATGAAAGAACATATTTTTTCCTGTATTAGCAAATAGCACATACTAAGCTATGCCAATCCCAAACTAGCAGATAGATAAGCTGTGTTCCTCATACATATGGTATATAAATAAAGCAAATCCATAGAATGTAATATTCATGTACTTTTCATAAAGTTTGTTCTCACATCTTTATATATGATCAGAAATTGTATAAATACTTGAATTCACCATGCCCAGTATTTCTTCTTATTCTTCAAATTGTGGTTTTATTTGCCTTGAACACTATCCTATACATCTTTCAAGTTTACTGTCTGTATCATTTTATTATGAAAAGCCTTCCCTTTCCCCTCCAGATCAAGCTGAGTATTCTTGTTAAGTGCTCCTGGAATATCCCTATTTCTCTGTCACAACATTTATCAAATGTTGCTTTTTTAAATAGTTTCCCTTCTGCCACTTAACCTTTTCTCTGTTAAGGCAGCATTTGAGTTTATCTTACTCATTGCCCCTACAATAATCCCTGGCACATAATGAATTTCAAATACGTATATAGATATGTGTGTGTGTGTGTGTGTGTGTGTGTGTGTGTGTGTGTGTGTGTATGTGTGTGCATCTATCTGTATCTATCTATATACATATACATAAAGAGAGAGAGAGAGACAGAGACAGAGACAACGAGACAGGGTCTCACTCTGTCACCCAGGCTAGAATGCAGTGGCACTATCATAGCTCACTGCAACCTCAAACTCCTGGGCTCTGAATTGGAACTATAAGCTAATTTTAAATATTTTTTTGATCAAGTCTCTCTATGTTGCCTAGGCTGATCTCAAAATCCTGGCCTCGAGCAATTCTCGTGCCTCAGCCTCCCAAAATGTTGGGATTACAGGGATGATCCGCTGTGCCAGGACATATTTTTTTAATTAAAAGAATACTAAAATCAATATCTAAAGAATGCCTGAACACAGTAGTTATGCAAGAAATATTTGTGTGTGAATTATTATCTTTAGAACTCCCACCTCCTGTTATGACCATAATTTCACTTGCAAAGTGATAAAGCCGTTATTTTATTTCAATCCCCAGAAATTTTCATTCATAAGTGATCAGTATGGATCAAAATGGAAGACCCAGTATAAAATTGCATTTTATAAAGAAGAATCATCATAGATCTAAGCATGATACTAACCAAGGCCTGTTTCTTGCAATGGGAAATATATAGATGCCTCCTGGAAAAAATAGTATTGAAATTTTCATACTGGAGGACTGTATAAGATACCCTTATTTGAGCTCATGAAAAGATTTTAGGGTTTGTTCCTAAGCAAGTTGCATGATCAGACTCTGTGACATAATGGGTTATTTTACTTGGAGTTATTCCAGTTTATGAATGGTGTTCTGGGATATATCTCAGAGCTGACATCCAAAAGTGAACTTGTAATAGGATTGAAGTCTCACTTGAGTTGCCAGCAGCTGACCCATTGCCAGCTCTATTCCGCATGGAATAGAATAACTCCCTTTTAACATGGAATGAGTGCTTAATCAAGCAACCTTCTACCTTTACAACATCATACCTCCTGCAAATTATGCATTAAGTGATATATTAATATTTCTTTCTTCAAAATCCTTATGAGCCTTTCAATCTGATGTTATGATGTGGTTTCTGTATGGTCTTGAATGTCAAGTGGTTGAAGTTTACGTTTTAAAACTCTTGGATAGCCAATTACTTTGGGAAAGTATTAAATGATTAGTAATTTTTTCCAAGAGGTATATTTTAATGTGAAAATAGGACACCAACTATTAATTATTTATAAAATTTCAATTTTAAATATTAAGTTATACATGTTCATGGATGGCTATTTGACAGCTATGAATTAACTATTATGCCATATGAAATATATTTTTTATCAATTGCAACTGACATAATCACTGATAATGTTTTACTTTGTGCAATTGATTCACACATTTAATATTTATTAAGTAACTACTACGTTACAGAAATTTCCTAGTAGCAGTATTCATGGATTTCAACCTAAAATTCACTTGCTAAATATGAAATTTCAATTAATTCTGTGTGATCAAGGACTCTAGCAATAAAATGCATTCTTTGCTATAAATTAAGCGTATTATGATTCTTAACAAGTCATTGTCACTTTGGGCATATTCACTACAGTTTGAACTAACGTTCAAAACAAGGAAGAATATATCTCAAATAGTTAGAAGAAAGGATATCAAATATTTCCACTATAATTAAATAACAAATATTCAGCATGATACATATGCTAATTGCCCTGCTTTGATCATCACATGATGTATACATGTATCAAAACATCACATTGTGCCCTATATGTAAAATTATGTGTCAATTTAAAAAAGTATAAAGTTGTCAGCCATACAATGACGCAGTCAAATAAAACAAGTGAAATATAGAGCAATTTGGAACACACAATTAATAGTGGCCCTGCATAGCTTTATTCCACATATGATTTCCCTGTCTATAAAATTTGCTTATATGAATCAATACAATAATATAAAACTGAGAATAAAGCAAAACCTGTGATCTCCTGATATACAATATGCATAAACTATTATTTCAAAATAGATGACAGTGGAATCTTAATCATGAAGTACAGATGTCTATATTAATACACTAACCAAAAAACTGATTTATTGAATCACAAAATGATCGAATCTGTGACTGATTCAATATCACTTATGCAAGTCCTTAAAGAATTGCTTTTATGCTCTTTATTGTCAACATCAACTGAAATATCATATTTCCTAATTTTATACATCACATCATAGAATAACTCTCTATACAGGCTTCTTAAAAGATTCCATTCATCTGATTGTGAAATGAATCCAAACTCAAACCGTTTTCCAAAATTAATTTATCCTGTGTATTTTAAAATATATATTTCTATGTACTATTTTCATAGACATATATAGAGTGAGCTTCCTAATCCTTATTATCTTGTTTTGTTTTGATCTTGAGGGTCACAGTACACAAAATTCTGGAACATCATCTGGGACCTGAGAAGTGAAATAACTAACTGTTATAAACAAGCCTCTATTCCCCAACTCCTACCTAAACCCTGATGTTTATTGATTACACTGAAGTCATTTTTTTCTATTATATGAATAGCTCCCTTGTTGAAGTTACTATGTAATCTTCATTTTCATTAACAATGACTATTCATCAGTATAACGATTTTATTGTCAGAACTTGTGGGATTAATAACAGCAGGTATTTGAAGAGTTCACTGTTTTATCAGTCATTATTGTGACAAACAGCAAGCTATTTTTTCATGTTAGTCCCTTATTAGCTCCAACTATTTCCTTAAATAACTGTGAAAATCATTTTACGTTGATTATTAAACTTTACTTCTTAATTTGCAATGGCTTAAAACAGGACAAAACACTTCCACTAGATCTTACAATAGGAGTCCTGGTGATAAACATCTTAATTATTAAGTTATTTTATTTTTTCTAGCTCTTCTGTAAGAATATTCAAAGCAAAACAGACTTAAGGAGTTATGTAAATTATAGGTGGTCTCAAAATTTTGTTGGCTGACTTTTACTAGGGAGTGTAAAATAAATCAGTTTATATTTCAATGTATATGTATTGTCCTGCCATTACCAGAATGTATGTACAGTCTTTAAAGCTATGGCACAAATGCCCTCAATAGCAAATCCAGCTAATAAAAAAAATCAGACTGGAATGAAAAAGGGCTAAGGAAGAGCATAAACAGAGTTTAACATTCCCTTATTTCTCTGATATGTTCCTTATTTATCTCTCCTTGGGCTGCTACAAGGTAATGAAGAATATTTTCAAAGCCATGCTTGTAGAATAGACTGATAGTAAAGCAATCCTTCAAGAAAAATGGAGGTAAACCCAGCCCTGATTGTATGAGATGGGACAGTGATAAGAAAGAATGTCCTTTGCTTACAGAAAAGCATTATTTCTCCTAGTAGTGGAGATCGTTCTAACTATTTCTGTTTCCTGGTAGAGTTTGTGTAAACTCTTAGTTTTACATTTTTCTCAAATGTTTGTTATAATTCTCCTATGAAGTCAATTCTGCTTGAGGTTTTCTTGGGGAAATATATTGTGTCAATCTATTTAATTGAGAACTATTCAGTCAGTTTGGGTATCTTTTTGGAATACGCCAAGTTCATCTAAATTTCCCAATTCATTATTACAGAGTTATTCACAGTATCATCTCATTATCTTTCCTGAGGTCTCCTGGATTTGAAAGGATATTCCTATCTGTATGGCTTGTAGGTATTCTGTCTTATTTCTTTACTTTTCTGAGTAGCTCTCTAAGATGATCACCCAATTTTGGTTTTATTGAGTATCTCCTATTGCATATTATTTCCTTTCTTCTGGGGTTTTGGGTTTAGTATGTTTTGCAATGTTGTATTTTCATTACAATTTTATAATCATCTTTATTATAAGTATAATGTATTGTCATTGAACTACTAATGTGCTTTATAATGTTGTTTTTGACCTCCAGATAATTTTGTTTACTTATTTATTTATTTATTTATTTATTTATTTACTTTGAGATGGAGTCTCGCTCTGTCTCCCAGGCTGGAGTGCAATGGGGCAGTCTCAGCTCACCTCACCCTCTGCCTCCCAGGTTCAAGCGATTCTCCTGCCTCAGTCTCCCGAGTAGCTTGGACTATAGGCATGTACTACCATGCCCAGCTAATTTTTGTATTTTTAGTAGAGATGGGGTTTCATCATGTTGGCCAGGCTTGTCTCAAACTCTTGACCTCAGGTGATCCGCCTGCCTTGGCCTCCGAAAGTGTTGGGATTACAGGCCTGAGCCACTGTGCCATGCCTTTCTAGGTAATGTTAAATTGATATTATTTCAAACACGATGAGGAGCTTAGTTATCTTTTTAGATTGGTTTCGAAGGCAGTTGTATACTGATAAAGAGAAGAAACTGTGTGTGTTTTCATTTCCTTGAGATTTGCTGAGATTTGCTTCATGGTCATATGGCAGGCCATCTTTTACAAATTGTCATTGTGTGCTTGGGAATACTGTGTACTCTGTAATTTTTCCTCGATAAACAAATAAAAGAAAACCTAATATTTAAGACGGACAAGGAGTGAAAAAAAGCACCTCACACAAGAGTCTAAAAAGCCAATGAATGTATAAGGATTCTAAACATCATTATTATTTGGGAAAACACTAATTAAAATCATAGTGGAGAATACTTTTAAACACCTATTTTAACGGCTAAAATTTAAAAATAAAATCTAACTAACATTGTTGTCAAAAAACATGTGGGACATTGACTGTATGGTTCCACTGTGTTCAAATTTCCATTGTTTCTGTTAAAATAAGTTTCTGTGTAATTGATGTTCCTTTCTATGTATCTATACTCTTTGGACTTTGTAGGGATTCCTTGTCAATTGTTAGGACTGATTTTTAGGCCCGGCTCAGTGGCTCCCACCTATAATCCTAGCACTTTGGTAGGCCAAGGCAGGAGGATTGCTTGAGCCCAGCAGTTCAAGACCAGCCAAGGCAACATAGCAAGATCCTTACTCTATATATTTTTAAAAAGTAATCTATTTTAAAAAATAAAAAATTGATTTTTGAAGTAAGTTTCTGTTTAACTGATGTTCCTTTCTATGTATCTATATTATTTGGACTTTGTAGAGATTCCTTACCAATTTTTAAAATTGATTTTTACATCCATCTCAGTGGTTCACACCTGTAATCCTAGCACTTTGGTATGCTGAGGCAGCAGGATTGCTTGAGCCCAGCAGTTCAAGACCAGCCTGGGCAACATAGCAAGACCCTTACTCTATATATTTAAAACAATCTGTTTTCAAAAATAAAAAATAAAAAATTGATTTTTTGAAGTTGTCTGCTATTGACTAATCAAATAATTCTTTTGGTCTAATATTTATTTTTTTCTCCTTTGGGACCCCAATTAAAATAATGCTGCAATTTCTTACTGTATCCTATTTATTTTGCCTTCTCCTGTACTTTTTTATTTTTATTTTTAGGTTTCTGTAATGTTCTTCCAGTTTTGTTTGATTTTAGAATCTCTATGGTTCTTTTTGAAATTTGGTGTTGCTTTTATGTTGTTTCTAGTTCTCCGCCAGATGATAGAATCTACTCTAGCTATTTTAAAAGGAAACAGATGAATCACACAGCATTCAATATATTATTGAATAATTGGCAAAGCCTAAAAATACAAAACGGGCTGAAATGCAAAGCCACAAAGCAGAAATGGGCCACCAAGGAGGCTTTAGACCCTGACAAGTCCAGACACGCAGAGTTAAGAAGCTTTCTCTCCAATGGGGAAGCTTCAGCTCCTAACAGCGGTCAGTTCTCAAATCATACTTCCTCTGCCATAACCCTAACCCTAACCCTAACCCTAACCCTAACAGCGGTCAGTTCTCAAATCATACTTCCTCTGCCATAATTTGAAAGTCACTGTTACAGCTACTGGTTCCAGAACTCTATTGCCTTTGCCATAACCTGAACCAGCAAATGTTTAAATTTTTAATTTTTTTTTCTTTTTTTCTTCATCTACCTCATTTTTCAAAACTAGAAGTTCTTAACCACTTTATTCTCAGTACTTTTTTACAGTCGAAAATTACTGGGTACCTACAAGGTATTTTATTTATGTAGATTATATCTATAATTTATTATTGATCTTAAAATTAAAACCAAGTAATTGTGTAATATTCATTTCTCAATGTGTTTTAGAATAACAATAGTCAACCTGCTACATGTTAACAAAATTAAAATGTTAATGACAAATATTTTCCAACAGGTATGTCAACATGGAGAAAGAATAGACTTTTTGACAAATGGTTCTGGGACAACTACCTAGCAACATACGACACAATGACGTTAGACTCTCACCTCATATCAGATACAATTAATTTAAAATTACTCAAGAACCTAAATGTAAAAGCTAAAACTATAAAACCCATAAGAAAAAAACACGAGTAATCTTTGCAACCTTGGATTAGGCAATTGATTCTTAAATATACCAAAACAGAAGCATCAAAAATAACAGATAAATTAAACTTCATCAAAAGTAAAATATTTGTGCATCAAAGGATATTATGAGCTTTGAAAAGACAACCTACAGAATAGGAGGAAATATTTGGAAATTATACATCTAATAACTAACTTGTACTTAAGATATATAAAAATAATTCTTAAGACTCAATAGTAAAAAAAGATAAATTACCCAAATCAAAAAGGGCAAAGGATTTGAATAGATATTTCTTCACAAAAGATGTACAAATGAAAATAATAGCATGAAAAGATGCTCAGCATCAATAGTCATTAGGGAATGTATACCAAAACACCAGTGAGATACCACTTCACATGTAATAGGATGGCTATAACAAAAAATGTCACATAATAGCAAAGGTTAGAAGGATGTAGATAAACTGAAATATTCATTCACTGCAGCTTGTAATTCAAAATGGTGTACCCACTTTGGAAAATGGTCTGGCAGTTCCTGAAAAAGTTAAACATTTGACCCAACAATTTCACTTCTAGGTTTATACACAAAAGAAATGAAAATGTATGCTCTCACAAAATGTGTGCAAGAATTTTGTTCATAATAGCAAAAGATTAAAACAACCCAATGTACATCAACTGTGAATAGGCAAAATGTAGAGTATTCCTATAGTGGAATAATATTTGGCCATAAAAATGATACATGCTACAACACAAATAAACCTTGAAAACATTAGGCTAAGTGATAAAAGCCAGTCACAAAAAAATCCACATATTATATCATTCCATTTATATTAAAATCCAGGATAGGCAAAATATATAGATAGAAACTGGTTGTTTAGGACTGGGAGTGAGAAGAATGGGGAGGAGGTGATCACTAAAGAAAAGCCTTTCTTTTGAGGTGATAAAAATGTTCTAAAATATTGTAAAGTTTATTGTGGTGATGGTTGTACAAGTCTGTGAATATACAGCAAACCATTAAATTGTACTAATTGAATGGGCGAGTTGTATAACATGTGAATTACATCTCAATAAATCTATAAGAAAAAACAATTCTTAAAGAAACTGAGACCCCCCCCCGCAAGAGAGGGCAGATCAAGATGGCAGAATAGTCCATTGTTCATCCCTCCCTGCAAGGACACCAATTTAACAATTATCTATATAAAAAAGTAACTTCATGAGAACCAAAAATCAGGTGAGCACTTACAGTACCTGGTTTTAACTTCATATCACTGAAAGAGGCACTGAAGAGGTAGGAAAAACAGTCTGGAATCACCAACACCACCCCTCCCTCATTCCCTAGTAGCAGCAAAGTGGTATGGAGAGTGTTTCTGTGCACTGGAGAGAGGGACAGCACAGCAGTTGTGAGGCATTGAACTCAGTGCTGTTCTGTTATAGCAGAAAGCAAAACCGGACCAAACTCGGCTGATACTCACCCAGGGAGGGAGCATTTAAACCAGCCTTAACCAGAGGGGAATTGCCAGTCCCAGCAGTCAGAACGTGAGCTCCTATAAGCATCCCACCACAGGTCAAGTGCTCTGTGACTCTAAATAAACTTGAAAGGAAGTCTAGGCACAAGGACTGCAACTCCTAGGTAAATCCTAGTGCTGAACTGGGCCCAGAGCTAGTTGATTGCTGGGGACGGGGGGAAATGCAACCTACTGAGACACCAGCTGCAGTGAATAAGGGAGTACTGGCATTACCCCTCCCCTAACTCCAGGCTGCACAGCTCATGGCTCCAAAAGAGATTCCTTCCTTCCACTTGAGAAGAGGAGAGGGAAGACTGGGAATGACATTGTTTTGCACCTTGGATACCAGCTCAGCTATAGTAGGGTAGGGCACTGGTCAGAGTTACAAGGTCACCTTTCCAGGCCCTATCTCCTGGATGACATTTCTAGACACACCTTGGGCTAGAAGGGAGCCTGCTGCCATGAAGGAAAGGACCCAGTCCTGGCAGCATTCATCACCTGCTAATTTAAGAGCCCTTGGGCCCTGTATAACTAGCAGTGATACCCAGGTACTACATCAAAGGCCTTGAGTGAGCCTCTGAGACTTGATGGCTTCAGGTACCAACACAGACACAGGGAAGTAGAGCACCATGTGGACTCTTAGGGTCCCTGATTCCAGGACTTGACTCTTGGATGGTATTTCTGGACCTGTCCTGGGCCAGAGAGGAACCCACTGCCCTGAAGGGTGAGTCCCAGGTCAGGAAGCATTCACCACAAGCTGACTGAAGAGCCCTTGGGCCTTAAAGGAACATCAGCCAGTAGTAGTGTGGCAAAACTCCCTGTGGGCCTGGGATAGAGGTGGCCAAGGGGTGAAACTCCTCTGCTCTTGGAAAGGGGAGGGAAGAGTGGGAAGGACTGTATCTTATGGTTTAAATGACAGCTCAAAAATCTCAGTACAACAAAACACCAAGTAGACTTTCTAGGGTTTTTGACTCTAGTCCCTGGTTCCCAGACAGTACCTCTGAACCTACCCAGGGCCTGGAGAGCTTGCTACCCAAAGGGCAAAGCACAGGCCTGGCTGCTTTTCCACCTGCTGATTGTAGAGCCCCAGGACCTTGAGTGAACATAGGTGACACTAGGGAGTGGTTACAGCAGGACTTGAGCTACACTCAGTGCTATGCTGGCTTCAGGTCTGACCCAGCAAAGTCAAGTGGCTGCAAAGCTGCTTGTGTCACTTCACCCCCAGCTCCAGGTGGCTCGGAACAGAAAGACTCTGTGTGTTTGGGAGAAAGTAAGGGAAGAGAACAAGACTGTCTTCCTGGTAATCCAGAGAATTCTCCCAGATTTTGCCCAAAACCATTGTGGCAGTACCTCTGAATCTGCAAGAACCACAGCGTTACTGAGCTGAGGTGCCCTCTAACGCAGATAGAGCTTAGATCACAACACCCAAGACCTTTTGAATATCTGGAAAGCCTTCCCAAGGAGAATAGGTACAGACAAGCCCAGACTGCAAAAACTACAATAAATACCTAACTCTTAAATGTCCAGACACAGACAAACATCTATAAGCATCAAGATCATCCAGGATAAAGTGACCTCACCAAATGAATGAAATGAGACACCAGAGACAAATCCTGGAGAAACAGAGATATGTAACCTTTCATAAAGAGGATTCAAAGTAGCTGTGTTAAGGAAATTCAAATAAGTTCAAGATAACACAGAGAAGGAATTCAGAATTCTATCAGATGAATTTAATAAAGTAACTGAAATAATTTTTAAAAACCAAGCAGAAATTCTGGAGCTGAAAACTGGCATACTGAAGAATGCATCGGAGTCCTTTAATAACAAAATTGATCAAGCAGAAGAAAGAATTGGTGTGCTTGAAAAGAGGTTATTTGAAAACACACAGAGAAGACAAAAGAAAAAAGACTAAGAAAGAATGAAACATGCCTACAAGATCTAGAAAATAGTCTCAAACAGGCAAATCGAAGGGTTATTGGCCTTAAAGAAGAGGTAGATAAAGAGATAGGGGGTAGAAAAATGATTCAAAGGGATAATAACAGAGAACTTCCCAAACTTAGAGAAAGATATCAGTATGCAAGTACAAGAAGCTTATAGAACACCAAGCAAATTTAACCAAAGAAGACTATCTTAAAGCATTTAATAATCAAACTCCTAAAGGTCAAGGACAAGGAAAGGGTCTTAAAAGTAGTAAGACAAAATAAACAAATAATATACAGTGGTAGTGGAGCTCCAATACGTCTGGTAGCAGAGTTTTTAGTGGTAACCTTACAGGCCAGGAGAGAGTGGCATGATATATTTAAAAGGCCGAAGGAAAACAACTTTTATTCCAAAATAGTGTGTCTGGCAAAAATATCCTTCAAACATGAAGGAGAAATAAGTGCTTTCCCAGGCAAACAAAAGCTGAGGGATTTCATGAACATCAGACCTGTCCTACAAGAAATGATAATGGGGGTTTTTCAATCAGAAAGAAAAGGACATTAAAGAGCAATAAAAAATTATCTGTGAAGGTACAAAACTCACTGGTAATAGGAAGTACACGGGAAAACACAGAATGTTTTAACATTGTAACCGTTCTGTGTAAACTATGCTTATCCTAAGTAGAAAGGCTAAATGAACCATTAAAAAATAATAACTCTGACTTTTCAAGACCAAGACAGTACAGTAAGATATCAATAGAAGTGGCCGGGTGCAGCAGCTCACACCTGTAATCGCAGGACTTTGGGAGGCTAAGGCGGGCTGGTCACCTGATGTCAGGAGTTTGAGACTAGCCTGGCCAACATGGTGAAACCACATCTCTTTCAAAAAATACAAAAATTAGCTGGGCTTGGTGGCATGTGCCTGTAGTCCTAGCTACTCCAGAGGCTGAGGTAGGAGAATTGCTTGAACCCTGGAGCTGGAGGTTGCAGTCAGCCGAGACCGCACCACTGCATTCTAGCCTGGGTGACAGTGAGATCCTGTCTCAAAAACAAAACAAAACAAAACAAAACAAAAAACAAAAAAAGATATAAATAGAAGTAGCAAAAATTTAAAAAGTAGTGGAACAAAATTAAGGTACAGAGATTTTGGTGTTTTTTTTTTTTTTAAGTTTGTTGTTGTTTATGCAGACATTGTTGTCATCAGCTTGAAATAATGGATTATAAAGTAGTATTTGCAAGCTTCATGGCAATTTCAAACCAAAAATCATGGGAATGGAAGATCATATTTGGGAACTACCCATCTGAAAACGGATTAATAGTTAGCATATATAAGTAGCCCAAACAACTCCTTAGGAAAAAAATCTAATAACCCAATAAAAAAAATGGGCAAAAGATTTGAACAGACATTTCTCAAAAGAAGACACACAAATGGCAAACAGGCATATGAAAAGGTGCTCAACATCACTGATCATCAGAGAAATGCACACTGAAAACTACAATGAGATACCATTTTGCCCCACTTAAAACAGCTTATCACCAAAAGACAAGCAATAACAAATGCTGACGAGGATGTGGAGAAAAGGGAACAGTGGTACATTGTTGGTGGGAATGCAAATTAATACAATCACTATGGAGAACAGATTAGAGGTCTCTCAATAAACTAAAAATAGAGCTACCATAAGATCCAGCAATCCTACTGCTGGGTATATACTCAAAGAAACGACATCAGTAAATTGAAGAGATATCTGCACCCCCATGTTTGCTGCAGCACTATTCACAATAGCCAAGTTTTGGAGGTAACCTAAATGTCCATCAACAAATGAATGGATAAAGAAAATGTGTGTATATATATATATGCATATATATACATGCATATACATATATATGTGTATATGTATATGTATACATGTATATGCATATACATATATACACACATATATATACATATACACACACACAATGAAGCATTATTCAGCCATAAAAAAGAATGAGATCTTGTCATTCGTAACAACATGGATGGAACTGGAGGTCATTATATTAAGTGAAATAAACCAGTCATGGTTTATTTCTCACTTATGTGTGGGATCTGAAAATCAAAACAATTGAACTCAGGGATGTAGAGAGTAGAAGGATGGTTATTAGAGGCTGGGAAAGGTATTGAAGGGGGTTGAGGGAAGATGGGGATGGTTAATGGATACAAAAATGTAGAAAGAATAAATAAGGTCTAGTAATTGGTGGCACAACAGGGTGACTATAGTCAATAATAATTTAATCATATATTTTAAAATAACTAAAAGAATATATTTGGGTTGTCTGTAACATAAAGAATAAATACTTGAGGGGATGGACACTTATTTTACATGATGTAATTATTACACATTGCATACCCATATCAAAACGTCTCATATGCCCTGTAAATACATATACCTACTATGTACCTCAAAAAATGAAAAATTGGGAGCAAGATGGCCGAATAGGAACAGCTCCAGTCTCCAACTCCCAGGGCGAGCGACACAGAAGACCGGTGATTTCTGCATTTTCAACTGAGGTACTGGGGTCATCTCACTAGGGAGTGCCGGACAATCGGTGCTGGTCAGCTGCTGCAGCCCGACCAGCGAGAGCTGAAGCAGGGCGAGGCATCGCCTCACCTGGAAGTGCAAGGGGAAGGGAATCCCTTTTCCTAACCAGGGGAACTGAGACACACAACACCTGGAAAATCGGGTAACTCGCACTCCAATACTGCGCTTTAAGCAAACTGGCACACCAGGAGAATATATCCCACACCTGGCCGGGAGGGTCCCACGCCCATGGAGCCTCCCTCATTGCTAACACAGCAGTCTGCAATCTAACCGCAAGGCAGCAGCGAGGCGGGGGAGGGGCGCCCGCCATTGCTGAGGCTTAAGTAGGTAAACAAAGCCGCTG
>NW_016812635.1:0-563 GCF_001698545.2 Rhinopithecus bieti
CAGACAGGGTCGTTTGCATTTGCAGAGGTTTCTGCTGCTTTTGTTGTTGTTGTTTAGCTGTGCCCTGTCCCCAGAAGTGGAGTCTACAGAGACAGACAGGCCTCCTTGAGCTGCTGTGGGCTCCACCCAGTTCCAGCTTCCCAGAGGCTTTGCTTACCTACTTAAGCCTCAGCAATGGCGGGCACCCCTCCCCAGCCTTGCTGCTGCCTTGCCATTAGATCGCAGACTGCTGTGCTAGCAATGAGGGAGGCTCCGCAGGCATGGGACCCTCCCGGCCAGGTGTGGGATATAATCTCCTGGTGTGCCATTTGCTAAGACCCTTGGTAAAGCGCAGTATTAGGGTGGAAGTTCCCCAATTTTCCAGGTGTTGTGTGTCTCAGTTCCCCTGGCTAGGAAAAGGGATTCCCTTCCCCTTGTGCTTCCCAGGTGAGCTGATGCCTCGCCCTGCTTCAGCTCTCGTTGGTTGGGCTGCAGCAGCTGACCAGCACCAATTGTCCGGCACTCCCTAGTGAGATGAACCAGGTACCTCAGTTGAAAATGCAGAAATCACCCATCTTCTGTGT
>NW_016812636.1:0-24235 GCF_001698545.2 Rhinopithecus bieti
AACTTCTAGCCATAATGATGGAGAGGTTATTGTTGATTTTTTCTGATAATTAAGGTACAAAAATACTAGGTTCCGAGACATCTCTTTTTTCAGTGTCACTTGGAGCAGTGGCAAATTAAATAAGCAATCAGCTAAAAGTCAGAGGATTGTTGAGGAAAGTAAAAGCTAAATTGTTTGGAGCCTCTTTCTTGGGGCAGCGTATAGGCTACCACAAAACAGAAGTGGTGAGCATAAAGTTGACAAGATGCAGAGCACTCAGGTGAGGGACAGAGAGCACGAGGTGGACAGTCCAAAAAGAGAAAGTGGCAAACATCTTGTTTAGCCAAACCCATTCTTCTCAATATACCCCAGGGCATCTAACCTTGTGAGCTTGGCCTCTAATCTGAGTATGACACCCCCAGCTCTCTAACTTTTTGGGCTGAGTCTCTCACCCTAACATTATACCCTAGGGTCTCTCACTTAAGTAATAGTGGATAATCATTCTTGCACACCTGAATGGCTTCATGACTCTAAAAGACAGCCCACTTGCCCACTGATTGATTCTGTGTGGATTGTTTTCCTTGGAGTGGGGGTCTTTTTTTGGAGTCCCTTCATGGTGTTGCTGAAAAATGTTGCTAGAAAAGAGGGTCCTGATACAGACCACAAAGTAGGATTCTTAGATCTTCTGCAGGAAAAATTTTCAGGTGAGTCAGAGAGCACAGTGAAGGAAGCAAGTTTATTAGAAATTACTCCATTACAGAGTTGGGCATCCTCAGAAAACAAGAGCAGGAATGCATTGTCTTTTGTTAGTATCTCTACTTATAAGTAACTATAAAGAGAATTATAATTAAAAGTGGAAGGTGCAGAGGTACTCACTAAAATCAGGGGCTATTCGTTTTAACAATGACCATTAACTCCTTGATCTAAGCTAGCTCACTAATATTATCTTTAAGAAAAAATGCTGCATTCCTAGGACATTTATACATTTTTCAAGCTTGGTGGAAGATGTCTTGTATGGCCATAAATATTCTGCAATTGTAATTTGTAACCAGCTAAAAATGTGCCTATTTTCAGACCATAAGTATTAACTTTCTAGATGCCTTGTGAGTACCTAGCTACTCATATTAAGATGGAATATTCTAGTCATGTTTATTAAACTAGAAGCTTGGTAACCATGAGTTCCTCTAACACAGCAAGTCTACTCCTCAAGGATAGAGTGTATTTCTTAGCAATTTTGTCCATTTTGTTTGATAGCATTTGGCATGTTTACCAAACTGGCAGAAAAGAGTGAAATTAGTCCTCAAAGATTTCTCAGGATTGGATATAAACAAAATGATTATAGTTAATATGCAAGTTGATAGAGTTGATATTCAAAAGACATTTTATTTGAAACACAATGAGATTTTATTTTATTTATTATTATTATTATTTTGAGACAGAGCTTGCCTCTGTTGCACAGGCTGGAATGCAGTGCACCATCTCGGCTCACTGAAACCTCCACCTCATGGGTTCAAGTGATTCTCCTTCCTCAGCCTCCCAAGTAGCTGTGATTACAGGCATGCATCACCACACCCAGCTAATTTTTGTATCTTTAGTAGATATGGGGTTTCACTCAGTAGTCCTGGTTAGTCTCAAACCCCTGACAACAAGTGATCTGCCCACCTTGGCCTCTCAAAGGTGGGATTTGAGGCATGAGATCATGAGGCATGAGATTACAGGCATGAGCCACAGCTCACAGCCATAATTAAGTTTTTTTTTTTTTTTGAGACGGAGTCTGGCTCTGTGGCCCAGGCTGGAGTGCAGTGGCCGGATCTCAGCTCACTGCAAGCTCCGCCTCCCGGGTTCCCGCCATTCTCCTGCCTCAGCCTCCCGAGGAGCTGGGACTACAGGCGCCGCCACCTCGTCCAGCCAGTTTTTTGTATTTTTAGTAGAGACGGGGTTTCACCGTGTTAGCCAGGACGGTCTCGATCTCCTCACCTCGTGATCCGCCCGTCTCGGCCTCCCAAAGTGCTGGGATTACAGGCTTGAGCCACCGCGCCCGGCCCATAATTAAGTTTTTAAATAATTCTAACTGATTTCCTGCTGTTGAGCAGGGAGCTGAGCAGATTCAACAAATCTTAGGCATAAAGTAGGAGAAGACTGAGGACAAACTCTCTAACACATGTGATTAAATTAATTACAATTGAAACCAAATCAAATTTAAAAAGTCTGTACCTCTTAGTTTCAAGATGTTTCCCATCATTTTGAAGTGTGGTATTATTCAGTGGAAAAGAAAAATAGTGTTTATCTCCAGAGTAAAGAACAGGGTTCCCTGCAGGGGTTGATTGAGAGCTATGACTCAGGATTAAAAATTCTTCTTTTTTCCACTTATAAACTAAAAATTAATTTCTAAGCCCCTATTGACTAAATGGACCCCTCTTCTTGGATAAGGACATTCCAAAGTTAACCTGAAAATCTAGTTCAAGCCATGGGTCACACATGCCTCATTACACCCCCCCAACTTGGTTTCAATTTTAATTTTAATTTTCAAATTATTTTTGTGGGTACATGGTTGGTGTATATATTTATAGGGATATATGACATACTTTGATACAGGCAGGCATGCAATGAGTAATACATAATAAAAAATGGGGTATCCATCCCCTCAAGCACTTACAGCTTGTGTTATAAACAATTCAATTATACTCTTTTAGTTTTTATAAAATGTATAGTTACATTATTTTTGACTATAATCACCCTGTTGTGCTATCAACTACTGTCTTAATCATTCTTTCTAACAATTATTTGTACCCATTTAGCATCCCCACTCTGTTCCCCCATTGCCCTTCCCAGCCTCTGGTAATCACCCTTATACTCTCTGTCTCTATGACATCAATTGTTTCAAATTTTAGCACCCACAAATAAGTGAGAAGATGTGACATTTGTCTTTCTGTGCCTGACTTATTTCACTTAACATAAAGACTTTCAGTTCCATTTATGTTATTGCAAATGACAGACTCTCCTTCTTTCTTATAGCTGAATAGTACTCCATTGTGTATATGTACCACATTTCCTCTATCAACAGTCATCTATTGATGGACATTTAGATCTCTTTCAAATCTTGGCTATTACCAGCATTTGTTTCTGACTGACTTCTGGATAAAAGCCCCCTTAACTGGGGTGAAATGATATCTCATTTTGGGTTTGATTTGCCTTTCTATGATGATCAGTAATGTGGAGCACTTTTTCATTTGCCTGCTTGTCCTTTATATGTCTTCTTTTCATAAATGTCTATTTAAATTTTTTGTCCACTTTTTAATTAGATTACTATATTTTTTCTATATAATTTGTTGAACTCAATATATTGTAGTGTATTAGTCTGTTTCTGCACTGCTATAAAAAAAGAGACTGAAAGGCTAAAGACTAAAAGAAAGGGGCCACAGGACCCATGCAAGTCTGAAACCCAGAAGGGGAGTTGTTGAATTGTAAGGCTCCAAAATAATTATTTTTGACTCTATCTCCCATTTCCAGGGTACACAAATGCCTTGGGAAGTTTTGACCTTGTGACTTGGCATGGTTCAGCCCCCACAGCTGCTCTCATGGGCTGGTATTGTGTGCCTCTGGCTTTTCCAAGTGCAAAATGCAAGCTATAGCTAGATCTATCACTCTGGCGTCTTGAGGACAGTGATCCTCTCCTCACAGATCTACTAGGACATGCCCCAGTGGGGAGCCTGCATGGGGACTGTAACCCCACATTTCTTCTCTGCATTGTTTTAGTAGAGGTTCTCCATGAGGGCTCCACCCCTGCAACATGCTTCTGCCTGCACACCCTGGCTTTTTCATACATCCTTTGAAATAAAGGTGGAGGCTACCAAGTCTCAACTTTTGCATTTTGCACACCCACAGGCCTAACACCACATGAAAGCTACCAAAGCTTATGACTTGCTCCCTCTGAAGCAGTGACTATAGTTGTAACTTGGCCAATTTGAACAACACCTGGAGCTGAAGCAGTGGCCAGGATGCAGGCAGCCATATTCTGAGGCTACCCAAGGCAGCAGGTCCTGGGTCTAATCCCAGAAACTATTCTCTTGTTTTAGGCTTCAGGACTTGTGATGGAGGGCTGCCGTTTAGATTTCTAAAATGCCTTCAATTCCTCTTTCCTATTGTCTTGGCTATCAACACTTGCTTTTTTTTTTTTTTTTTTTTTTTTAGTTTATACAAGTATCTCTAACAAGTGGTTGTTCCACAGCCTGCTTGAGTTCCTCTTTCATAAAAGCTTTTTATTTTTCTGCCACATGATTAGGCCGCAAAGCTCTCAATCTTTTACACTGTGCTTCCCTCATAAGTGTAAGTTACAACTTACTTTTTTCTTTTTTCTTTTTTTTTTTTTTTTGCTCCCACATGTGAGCATAGGTTGTTGGAAGCAGCCAGGCCACATCTTGAATGCTTTGCTGCTTAGACATTTTTCCAACAGAAACCCTAAATCATCACTTTCAAACTCAAACTTTTATATATCCCTAGGGCATGACAGAAATTCAGCCAACCACTTTGCTAAGACAACATGCATGACCTTTGCTTCAGTCCTAATAAGTTTCTAATTTTCATCTGAGACCTCCTCAGCCCAGCCTTTACTGTCCAGATCACTATCAGCATTTTTGTCACAGCCATTCAACCAGTCTCTAAGAACATCTCAACTTTCCCTCATTTTTCTGTCTTCTTCTGAGTCCTGCAAACTCTTCCAATCTCTGCCTGTTTACCCGATTACAGAGCTGATTCCACATTTTCAGGTATTCTTATAACAATTTTCCACTCCTTGGTGCCAATTTTCTGTATTAATCTATTTTTGCATTACTATAAATATCTGAGACTGGATAATTTATTTTTTAAAATGGAGGTTTAAGTGGTTCATCATTCTACAGGCTGTAGAGAAGACACAGCACTGGCATACACTTCTGGGAAGGCCTCTGGAAGTTTAGTCATGGCAGAAGTTGAAGCAGAATCTTGCACATCACAGGGCAAAAAGCAGGAGCAACAAACAGAGGGGTGAGTTGTTACACACTTAAATAACCAGATCTTATGGGAACTCACTCACTCTCATGAGGATAGTACCAAATGGGATGATGCTAAGCCATTTATGAGTAATCCACCCCGATGGTTAAATCACCTTTCGCCAGGCCCATCTCCAACATGGAGAATAACATTTAAATGAGATTTGGGAGGGGACACACATTCAAACTCTTTCAGAGGAGTCTTTATGTTTTTTCAAATATAAGATTATATCTTCAGCAAAAAAGATAATTTGACTTCTTTTCCAATTGGGATACCTTTTACTACTTTCTCTTGTCTGATGGCTCCAGATAGGACTTTCAGAATTATGTTGAATAACAGTGGTAAGAGTGGATATTCTTGTCGTCTTCCAGATTTTAGAGGAAAGGCTTTTAGTTTTTCCCCCTTTAGTATGATACTAGCTGTGGGTCTGTCATATATAACTTTTATTATGTTGAGGTATCCTCCCTTATCCAGTTTACAAAGGGTTTTTTGTTATTAAAAATATTAAATTTTATCAAAATTTTTTTAGGATAATTGAAATGGTTATATGGATTTTGTCCTTCATTCTTTTTGTTTGTTTGTTTTTTCTTTTGATGAAATCTCTGTCACGCAGGCTGGAGTGCAATGTCATGATCTTGGCTCACTGCAACCTCTGCTTCCCAGGTTCAAGTGATTCTCCTGCCTCAGCCCCCCAAGTAGCTGGGATTACATGTGCCCACCCTGGTGCCTGGTTAAATTTTGCATTTTTAGTAGAGATGGGGTTTCACCATGTTGGCCAGGCTAATTTCTAACTCCTGACCTCAGGTGATTCACCCACCTTGGCTTCCCAAAGTGCTGCGATTACAGGCGTGAGCCACTGAGCCCAGCCCCTTCATTCTGTTTATATGATATATCACATTGATTTGCATGTTGAACCATCCTTGCATCTCTAGGATAAATCTCACTTGGTCATTATGAATTATCTATGTATGTATCATTTAATTCAGTTTGCTAGGTTTATTGCAAATTTTTGCATCAATATTCTCAGATCAAAGAATGAGTTTGGAGATGTTCTTTCCTTCTCTATTTTTCAGTCTGGTCCTACAGACTTTTTTATTATTACTTAATTTTGTTATTTGTTATTGGTCTGTTCAGGTTTTTTTTCTTTTCCTAGGTAAATCTTCATAAGTTGTATATGTCTAAGAATTAATTTCCTCTAGGTTTTCTAATTTGTTGGTATACAATTGCTCATGGTAGCCGCTAATAATCCTTTGATTTTTTGAAGCATTGCTTGTAATGTGTACTTTTTCAATTCTGATTTTATTAATTTGTATCTTCTCTGTTTTTCAGTTAGCCTGTCTAAATATTTGTCAATTGTTTTACTTTTCAAAAAAGTCAACTTTTGTTTCATTGATCTTTTGAATTTTCTTCATTTTAACTTTATTTCTACTCTAATCTTTATTATATCTTTCCTTCTAATTTTGAGTTTGGTTTGGCCTTTTTAATCTAGTTAATTAAGATGTATTGTTAAGTTATTTATTTGAAGCATTTCTGTTTTTTATGTATGCACTTACAGTTATACATTTTCCTTTTATAATAGTACCTCTTTTACTATATTCCATAGGTTTTGCTATGCTATATTTCCATTATCATTTGTTTCAAGAAATTTTCTATTTTCTTTTAACTTTTATTGACCTACTGATTATTCAGGAGCATATTTTTTTTAACGTGCAAGTGTTTGTATAGTTTCTGAAATTCATTTTTTATTTATTTCTAGTTTTATTCCATTGTGGTCAGAGAAAATGCTTGACATTACTTCAATTTTTTGAATGTTTTTAGACTTGTTACATAACATATGGTCTATCCTTGAGACTAACCCATGTGCTGAGGAGAAGGATGTGTATTCTGTAGCTGTGGGATGAAATTTTCTGTAAATATCTATTAGGTTCATTCATTATGTAGTGCAGATTAAGTCTAATGTTTCTTTGTTGATTTTCTGTCTGGAAAGTCTATCCAATGACTAGAGTGGGATATTGAAGTGTCCAGCCATTATTGTGTTGAGGTCTCTTTCTTTAGCTCTTAAAATATTTTCTTCATTTATCTAGGTACTTTAGTGTTGGGTACATATATATTTCCAATTATTATATCCTCTTGATGAATTGACCTCTTTATTATTATATAATGACCTTCTTAATCTCTTCCTACAGTCTTTTGTTGAAATCTATTTTTGTCTGGTATAAATATAGCTATTTCTGATCTTTTTTTTTTTTTGGTTTCTATTGGCCTGGAGTAACTTTTCCATACTTTTATTTTCAGTCTAAATGTATCTTTATAGGTAAAGTTTTGTGTTTTTTTTTTAGGTCACAGATTATTGTCTTGCTTCTCTATCAATTCATCCACTATTTGTCTTTTCATTGGAGTAGTTTAATTACATTCAATGTTATTACTGATAAGTGCTTACTCCTGCCATTTTATTTGTTTTCTGATTGGTTTTTGTCCTTTCATCCTTCTTTTCTTTCTTCCTGTCTTCCTTTTAGTGAAGGTGATTTCTCCTGTAATATAATCAAATTTCTTGCTTTTTACTTTTGTACATCTGTGGTATGCTTTTGATTTGAAATTACCATAAGGCATGAAAATAGTATCTTATAACACATCATTTTAGACTGTAGACAATTTAACACTGATTGCCATTCTTTTAATCTTTCTGTTGCTTCTCTTCAATCCCTATTTTAATGTCCATGTCTTGGAAATATGTTGTAGTTACTTTTTTTATTGGTTGTTTACTCTAATTGAGATTTTTGCACACCGTAATTACTGTGTTATAATATTCTGTGTTTGTCCATGTGCTATTACTAATGAGTTTTGTACTTTCAGATGATTTCTTATTCCTCACTTTGTTTCTTTCAGGTTAAGAACTCCCTTTAGAATTTCTTGTAGGACATGTCAGTTATTAATGAAATCCATCAGTTTTTGTTTGTTGGGAAACGTTCTTATCTCTCCATCAGGTTTAAAGGACATTTTTGCCAGATACATTATTCTAAAGTGAAAGTCTTTTTTTCTTCAGGTTTTTTAATATGTCATGCCATTCTCTCAGCCTGTGAATTTCCCCCTGAAAAGTCTGCTGTCAGATGTATTGGGGTTCCACTAAATGTTATTTGCATCTCTTCTCTCGCTGCTTTTAGAATCATTTCTTTATCCTTAACTATTGGGAGTTCAGTTAAGTGCCTGGAGGTGGTCTTCTTTGGGTTAAGTCTGCTTGATGTTCTGTAACTTTCTTGTACTCGAATGTTGATATCGAATGTTGGGGAATTGCTTAATACTATTTAACACTATTTCTTTAAATAAATGTTTAACTCTAATCTCTTTTTCTACCTCCTCTTTAAGGGCAATAACTCTTAGATTTGCTATTTTGAAGCTATTGTTCTTAGATTTTGTAGGCATGCTTTAGTTTTTATTCTTTTTTGTCTCCTCAGACTTTGTATTTTCAAATAGTCTGACTTCAAGTTCACTAAATCTATCTTCTTCTTGATCAATTCTTTAAGTAATTCTGATGCATTCTTCAG
Source organism: Rhinopithecus bieti (assembly GCF_001698545.2). NCBI lineage: Eukaryota > Metazoa > Chordata > Mammalia > Primates > Cercopithecidae > Rhinopithecus > Rhinopithecus bieti. The sequence goes on from NW_016812636.1 coordinate 8,550, forward strand.
TATAACAATTGCATTTTAACTTCAAAATTTCTGTTTTATTCTTTTTATTTCAATCTCATTGTTAAATTTATCTGCTACAATTTTGGATTTTTTTCTCTGTGTTATATTGCATTTATTTGTATTACGTCAACCAGCTATTTTGGATTTCCTGTATGAAAGGTCACATATCTGGTTTTCCAGGATTTGTCCCTGGTGCTTTACTTAGCTTGCTCGGTGAGGTCATGTTTTCCTGGATGTTCTTGATACTTGTAGATGTTCATTTATATCTGGGCATTGAAGAGTTCCGTCTTTTTTGTAGTCTTCAGAGTCTGGGCTTGTTTGTGCCCATTATTTTTGGGAACACTTTCCAGGTATTCAAAGCGACTTGGTTCCCAAACCCAGTAACACAGTAGTTTATGCAAACACGTCGAGGTATTGCCTTGGTGGTCTTGGATTAACATCAAGAAAAATTTTCTTGATTTATCAAGTAGAGACTCTTGTTCTCTTCCCTTACTTTCTCTCAAACCAGCAGAGTCTCTCTTTCTGTGCAGAGGTATGTAGAGCTGGAATTGGGGTAACATAAGCACCGCTGTGGCCACCACCACTGAGACTGTGCTGGTTCACACCTGAAGTAGGCACAGAACTTGGTCTCACCCAAGACCCACTGCAACCACTACTTGGCTACAATATAAGTTTACTCAAAGCCCTAGGACTCTATGATTAATAGATGACAAAGCCAGCCAGGTTTGTGTCTCTGCCTATAGGGTGGCAAGTTCCAAGAGTGGGTCCATAGATGCTATCTGGAAGCCCAAGATTAAAGTATAGAATCTTCAATTGTACCTGCTCTTCTATTTTACTGTAGCTAACCTGGCACTTAGGACATAGATTAAGTGTTTTCTCCCTTCCTTCCCCCGTTTGCAGGCAGAGGAGCCTCTTCTATAACTTCCAACATCACCGGTCCATGAGGGGATTCTGCCCAAGGACTCTTTAGTTAGCTTGTGATAAATTCTGCAATGCTTGGGACTCAACCTTTGGCCCAGGGCAAGTGCAGAAGTGCTGACCAAGCCCCTAGGCCTGGACTCAGGGACTCTTAAGAATCTGCTTGGTGCTCTACCTCACCGTGCCTGAGCTGGTATATCAGGTGCAACACAGAGTTCCCTTTACTTTCCCCACTGCTTTTCTCAAACAGAAGAAGTCTTTCACCATAGCTACCACAGCTGGAAATGTGCTGGGTCACACCTGAAGTTAGCACTTCTCAGGCCCAATACCCATGGTGTATTGCCTGGGCATCACTGTTTTTTATTCTGGGTACAAGGGTTCTTTAGTCAGCAGGTGAGGAATTCTGCCAGGTCTTTACTGATATGGCAGCACTGACTTTAATGTTAAGTCCCCCAGTCACTGTGCTCTCGCTCTCCCAAATTCACAGGTTTCTCTGTGTTGTGTGGCTGCTGCTGGGTGGGGGTGGGGGAGTGTTGTTGTGAGCACTCCCTTAGCTGCTCTGGCTGGTGTTCCAGTAGGCCACATTCTCCCCACCCTCCACATTCCACTGGCTCCGAGCGGCTCGGCAGTATGGCTTGCCTAATAATTGAAGTCCTTGTGGCCTAGACTGCCCCTTAAGTCCTCTTAGGGTCCAATAGCACTTCAACTCATGACGGCAAGGCTTGTAACAACTCAAGCTCCCAACACTGAGATGGGAGATTTTCTTCTCGCTGGGGCCAATCCAAATTCTCCCTCTATTGGTAGATGTCAGCTGAGTACAATCTGGTTCTGCTTTTCACTGTGACAGGGTAGTACTGAGTTTATTGCAAAACCTCACAAACTGTGCCCTCTCTCTCCCAAACATATGCTCTCTGCACCACGTGGCCACTACTGGTGGTGGAAAGAGAGGTGGCATCAGTGTTTCCAGACTGTCATTTTCTGTGTCTTCTCCAATGTCTCTTTCAGTGATATGAAGTTAGTACCAGGTACTGTGAGTGCTCACCTACTTTTTGGTCCCTTTGACAGAGCTTCTTGAATATAGTGAGTTGTGAAAATTTGGTGTTTGGGTATGGGGATGAGTGGTGTAGGCTTCTATTCTGCCTTCTTACTCTGTCTCTGCCTTAAATTTTTTTGGATTCAGGGAGTACGTTTGCAGGTTTGTTACGTGGATATATTGTGTGATGTTGAGCTATGTGAGATATAATTGATCCCATCACCAAGGTAGTGAGCATAGTACCCATAGTTTCTCACCCCCTGCCCTCCTCTCGTGTCTATTTTTGACATCTTTATATTCATGAGAACCCCATGTTTAGATTCCACTTATAGGTAAGAACATGTGGTACTTTGTTTTCTGTTCTTGTAATTTCCTCAGGATAATGGCCTCCAGATGCATCCATGTTGCTGCATAGGACATGACTGTATTCTCTTTAATGTGTGCATAGTATTTTATGTTGTTTATGTAGCATATATTTCTACTCAATTTATTGATTCACATGTAAGTTAATTCTATGTCTTCCCTAATGTGAATAGAAATATGATGAATATACAAGTGCATGTGGGGTTTCCTTTTGTAGAATTTTTAATTTTCTTTTGGATATATACTCAGTAATGGAATTGCTAGTTTAATGGTATTTCTGTTTTAAATTCTGTGAAAAATCTGCAAACTGCTTTTCACAGTGGCTAAACTAATTTACATTCTCACCACAGTGTATAATAAGCATTCTATTTTCTCTGAAGTCTAACCAGAATTTGTTATTTTACTTTTTAATAGTAGCCATACTGAATAATATGAGATGGTATCTTACATTGATTTGCATTTCTCTGATGATTAGTGATGTGAACATTAAGAAAACCATGCCATTAAAACATTGACAAGGGACATAAGCAGACACTTCTCAAAAGGACACACAAGTGGGATTCTTATTCTATCACAATAAGCTGCCTTTCTTTTGAAAAATACAAAATCAGACCATTTGAAAATTAACTTTAATTTAAGTGATTGACAGTATGTTTCCCCTTCTCTATCTCCTTTTCTTATTTGTGAATTTTTTTTCTGATCATTATGAATCCACTCAGCAGTGTAACCTCCATTCTTAATCTGTGTGAATTGTGCTGATGAGCTACTCAGCTCTGTTAAATTCACCAACAGAAGAGTTTTAAATTTCCTAGTTGGTAATACATTTTTAGCTTGCCACAGGATACTCTTAGAACAATGACTTCTGGTCCAGGCATTATGGATTATGATGATTAGTTCTCTGGATTTCTATAAGCTTTGAAATTAAGAGGTATAAATCTAAAATAAATTGGACTCCATACTCTTTACACATTTATTGGGTTTGTTAATTATTCCATAGGAAAACATATAAAAGACTTTTGTAGAATTCAATTCTATTTCACCATATTTAGGGTTACAAGAAGGGAATTGACGTAATTGAGAGACTGAATTAACCTCAGTCATCCCATGTTATTTTTCTAGAGTTTTTTTAATGGTACTGACGTTCTTTTCAATATGTCAATGCCTAGCTTGGGTTTCTGGGGGAGACATGAGTAGCTAGTACTATCCATCTAAAACATAATGTTCATTAGTTGGAATAATAGTGTGATAAGGTAGTCTTCAAGATGATGCCCTCAATTTCTTTCCTCCCTGCATGCACATGCTGCTCTTTACATTGACAGGTAGAGTCAAATCTCGCATTTCTTGAATCTGTGCTGGTCACAATGACTTGCTTTACCAATAGGATATAGCAGAAGTCACATTCTAGGACCTCCAAGGCTAGTTCATAAGAAGCTTTGTAGTATTTCCCTGTGTGTCTTGAGACCAACTACCACGTTGTGAGGACTCCAGGTAACATGAAGAGGTCAGACAGGCATCACACACAGCAGCCAATGTGCACTGCCAGCCAGGTGAGTAACCCGTCTAGGCTTTTTAGCCTAGCTGAGCTTTCAGGTAACTTCAGCAGCAGCCAACAAACAGCAACCGCAAGAAAGACTCCAAAAGAGAACTTTTGTAGCTCCCGTCAACCCACAAAACCATGAGAAATAATGTTATTTAAAATTACTAAACAAATAATAACAATAAACAATATTAAACAATAAATAATTCCTTAAGTTTTGGAATGGCTTACTATTCAGCAAGAGAGAGTTAGAACAAGTACTAAATACTGCAAAATACTGAAAAAGTATAAGTTTACTGGTGTAATATACTTGTATATTTTAAACCCATTGACATTTCTGGACAGAGTATAAAAGTGAGCACTGATTAAATGATTCCCAAGAGTTGTCTATTGTATCTCAACATCATCATTTACCAATGGGAGCTGTATTTTGCTTTTGGAAAATATACCTTTTAAACTTCATTTAAAAAAATATACTAACAATTGTTTAGAGTCACATGCTATTTTGAAAAAATTCTGAGAGCACCAAAAAAGTGTAAACTTTAAGCCTCTAATCATATTTATAAGCTGTTTAACCCATAAATCCAAAGTCTGATGGCAAATATGTTTATGTTATGCTGATATTTGGATAAAGAAGTTAAACTAACAGTTTAATTTTTAAATGATAGGCCTTATAATTGGTATAATGTTGAGATGGCTGCAGTGGATGGGCTCATCACCATAATAACATTTTCTCTTTAATACTTTTTCAGAACATTAAGTGACAACCAGAGAGTCTAAAACTGGGTTACACAGCAGTAATAATATCAGAGTGACACTTAATTTGCAGCAGCAGGATTGGAATTCTTGCTGTTGAAGTTGTAGGTAGAAAACTCAATTATGGGTGGCTTCTGCTTCAGGCTTAGATGGTGTGTTGGAACATTTCCTGTTTAGAAGTTTCTAACACTTCCTGACTAGAGCTGTTTACAACAGAAACAAACCTCTCTGATTTTGAATTTAGCCAATTTATTGTTATAATTTGTTCATATGTTTCTACTTTCATATAGACAGAAATTGTATCTTATACCTCTTTTTCTTCAGCAACGGTGTGCCTGTCACCTAGTTGAATTTTCAGGTTTATTGAACAAGTAAAGTAAAATTACACCAGAAGTAAACTATTAAATTTATCAACTTTACTCAGAAAACATATAGCTAAGAAAGATGTATGAATCAATTCATTCACTTATTCAACAAACATTTATTAAGTGACAACAGTATACTATGAGCTAAGAATACGGCAGTAAACAAATCTCACCTTGTCTCAAACTTCATTGGATCCAGGAGTCTGTAGAAGTTTAATTCTTGCTCAATCAGCAATTCCTTTTCACTGAAGACTTGGCAAGAAGGTTGGAGAAGGCAAGAGTGTGTGAACCCAGCAGATGTTTGTGATGCACCTACTGTGTGCCAGAAGCTATGGTGCCACAGGATCTGCCTGTCTCCTAGGAAAGGTGAACACTAAAAACATTATTTTAAGCAACAAAAAATGCCAAGTATGCCAAGTGATGGAGAGGCAAAGCACTGGGTCCCAAGAATATAATGGGCACTGAGTCTAGTGCGGAGTCCAGGTGTCTCTGGCATGGTGTGCTCCTAGGTCATTGTTGTCCCTCCTTGTTGCTCCTGTTGTCTTCTTCAGTTACATCTGCTTCTCTGCATTTCTTCATTTTATAGTGTGTGGGATGCAGTTATCTCTGAACAGGAATAAGCAACTGTACTCCTGTTATGCTGTGCTTGATGCTCTGCATTGATGTACACTGGGCCCAGGTTTCCCTGGTGGACTGCTTGGGGCATTCTTGTCATCTGGCTCTGAAGACTTGTTTGCAGAGGTGTGCTTGCCAGACAGGGAAGCCAGAGATCTGGGGTCCTCTGTTGAGGCCACTCTCACCCTGCTTATCTTCCCTGACATACCTAACAGACGAAGCTCAGGTAAGTGATGCATGTCTCTTTCCTATTGCTCTCTTAGGACAATATATTTAGATGGAAGTAAATGAAAATAATGTTATTAGGGGATAAGATTGAAATCAATCCCATTTGTAAAAAAGGAAGTAGATTATTTGTGAACTGTAATACTTTATTTTTAGTGAGAAATCACCTTAAAACTTGGAACCTGGATACAAGATAATTACTTCATTCTGCAAATGTTCAAATGTTTAGTAACAAACTATATGCTAGGACTGTGCTAGGTACTAGGGATACATGATTGAATATATAGTATAAGATTCCTTGGAGTTTCATATAAATGGCTAATGCAGTATATAGACAGTGTGGTAAAAAGAGACTTCTGAGATGCACACAGGATAGGTAATAAAGGGTCTTTGAATGGTGGATAAATGTGCTTGGACGTTTCACTCAGGGCTGTTGAAGTTTTTGAAGGTCAGTGACCTCAGAGTGTTGGCGTTTTCAGGCCCTGCTAAGTACTTTATTTCTAGCTCATTATTGGCCACCATTACTGATCATCAATTGGTTCTGTCTGATCCAGCAACTCCACCACTGGGTATCTACACAAAGGAAAAGAAATCAATGTATCAGAAAGATGCCTGTACTTGTATGTTTGTTGCAACACTATTCACAGTAGCACATATATAAGTCAACCTAAATGTGCATCAACAGATGATTGTAGAAAGAGAATGTAGAAAATATACACAACGAAATACTATTCTGGGCTGGGCGCGGTGGCTCAAGCCTGTAATCCCAGCACTTTGGGAGGCCGAGACGGGTGGATCACGAGGTCAGGAGATCAAGACCATCCTGGCTAACACCGTGAAACCCCATCTCTACCAAAATACAAAAAAACTAGCCGGGCGAGGTGGCGGGCGCCTGTAGTCCCAGCTACTCGGGAGGCTGAGGCAGGAGAATGGCCTAAACCCGGGAGGCGGAGCTTGCAGTGAGCTGAGATCCGGCCACTGCACTCCAGCCTGGGCGATAGAGCGAGACTCCGTCTCAAAAAAAAAAAAAAAAAAAAGAAATATTATTTTGGCATAAAAGGAATAAAATCATAACTTTTGGAGACACATGGATGGAACTGGAGGCCATTATTGTAAGTGAAACAAGCCAGACACAGAGTAAACATTATATTTTATCACTCATAAGTGGGTGCTAAAAGATGTGTAGGTATTGATGTAGACAGTGGAATGATAATAGAGACTCAGCAGGGTGAGGGGATGGAAGGGGTGAACAGTGAGAANCTCCGTCTCAAAAAAAAAAAAAAAAAAAAGAAATACTATTCTGGCATAAAAAGGAATAAAATCATAACTTTTGGAGACACATGGATGGAACTGGAGGCCATTATTGTAAGTGAAACAAGCCAGACACAGAGTAAACATTATATTTTATCACTCATAAGTGGGTGCTAAAAGATGTGTAGGTATTGATGTAGACAGTGGAATGATAATAGAGACTCAGCAGGGTGAGGGGATGGAAGGGGTGAACAGTGAGAAATTACTTAATGGGTACAATGTGCATTATTCGGGTGATGGATTCCTAAAAGCCCTGACTTCACCACTATGCAATCGATGCTTACAGCAAAATTGCACTTGTCACCCATAAATTTATACACAAAAAGTCTTAGACCTCTCTCTCTTCTCTCATAAGCCTCAGAGCTCAGTGATCCCCTTGGATCTCCTCAGCTTGCTAAGTTTTGATTTTCCTACCTAAGGTGATTTTGGGGAGAGATAAGGGAGTGTTTCAGGAAGATGCTCTCAGGCACACTGCTTCTGAAGAAACATTACAGGCTCTTGTGGTGGCCTTTAACTATTCACTGCTTTAAGCAAGGAATAAAACATCTGTGGCTAAAATGTAAAAAACTGTGCTTCCAACCCACCCTTCAGACCTGACAGAAGAGATTTCAGAATTTTAAGGGAACAGCTTTTTCCTACCCAAAAGGGCAGAGTAGTACAAAGACCAGTGTCATGTAAGTACCTTTTCCCCATCTGTAACATAACTCTCAGATACTATTCTCACAGCTGGAATCAGTACAATGTTTTGACTGAGGTACTGGAAAAGCCTATGAGCTCATTATCATTTGAACATATGAATAATGTAAAATTTAGGCAGAATTTTACTTGAAAGAATTATTTATGCAAGTTTTAGTTCGCTGATTTATATTGCGGTTATTTCAAACAATAAAAATCAGGTTGTTATGTTGTTAGCTAGAAATATTTACAATAACACATGGTCTTGATTATCTCACGTGATGAATTGATGATTAAAGCAAAAAAAATTTATCTTAGGGAACTTTATGACAGTTTCTGTTTAACTTTGCCTAATAATGACTTCACACTGTTGTGCATATAGACAGAACTCCTGACTGAAGAGATTTTTTTGACTATTGTGCTGCATTAATTATTGTAACTTTTTAAGATCTGGGGAACATACCTTTAGTCTCAGTTGGTCCAGTAAATGTTTTAGAGTCAGCTTGTATCGTGTGCTGAGTATTGAAGCGTGGAGACAAGGCTGCTGCCCTTGCAGAGTCTGGGGGAGAAAACCTGATGGAGTATGGCAGGGAACACGCTGGGAGCATCCCAGGATGCTAAAAGCACACACAGATGGAATACCTGAGTTAGAACGGGGGAGGGTCAGACAAGGAGAGGTATCAGGAAAAACAAGGAAAGATCTGCAGGAATAGAAACACTCTTGAGAAATCCATGAGGAATGAAAAAAGAACGGCTGAGCAGCAGCAGACTGTCAAGAAGGAAACCAAGAAGGAGCAGCCAAAGAGGTTGATGGAGAATGAGGAGAAAGATGGTGACACTGAAGCCAAGGAAAGGAAAGTGTTTCAACATTTCTGGAAAAAGTATCACATGCTCTGTCTTAACCTTGCTGTTTTATGAGTCATATAGCCACATTCCTGGTTCTGAGATGTCCAGCACTAAAGATGTTTCTTTTAGTTTGCTTAACCCAGCATTTGCCAGAATAATCTGGGCTCGGTGTGAGTGTGTGCACGCACGCCTCTGTGTTCCACTAATATCTCACTGGGGCTAGTGTTCTATACAACATAAGTATAAAACACTGGTTTTTGACACTGGTTTTATCCGTCCTATGTTCAGCTGCAGCAATACTTACAAAGGTCAACTTTGATCATGTGTCTTAGTTACTAAAGAAAACGAAACAAACTAATGAATAAAACCCACCCTGCAGTGGCTCCTCACTACCTGTACAATGGAGCCCACCTGGCTTGGCCTCAGTGCCCTGTGCTGACCTGGCCTTGCTGATATCTGCCTGCTCATTTGCTTCCCCTTTCCTCCTGGAGAAGGTAGGGATGATCTGAGCTTTGGCCAGCATGGAACATGTGTCCTTCTCCTAAAGCAGACCACGTTTTCCTGAGTCCACTTTAATCTCTTTTAAGGGTATAGATCAAACAATTTATATTTTCGGGCCTCTCCTTGTCTCCCCTTCCAATATCCATAGAGAGATCTGACCTTTCCTTAAAGTTTTTGATCAGGTCTCACTCCGTTTGCAGTTTTCCTGGTACGTACTTTACTGGTACATAAATTTTGCTATACCAGCCCAGGTTTTTCATTTATGTCTCATTTTATATCATCTTTTTTCTCTTAGAGCTTACTTCACTTATTTATTCAATCCTTCCACAATATAATTGTATGTCATATAATTGTATATTTATTTTCATTGGTATTTATATATCTTTTCTGTAAAAATGGAGACTTTCTAAATAGATCTTCATTAATGTTGAAAGAACAAAGCTTTAAGTCTTTGTCTCAGCCAAAGGGAGTTCCCCGCATGAATGAAGGGATGAAACACTTGCATTGTTGCATTAGATATTATTACAGAGAAAGAGAAATGTGTGTAATGGAAAACTGCTAACTTTGCCTCAGGGAGATCATGATGATTCACTGAGAAAGTTTGAATTGGTTTAGAAAGCATGGTTCTGAGTTTTCTAGGAGAAAGAGAAAAGTTAGGGTAGGGCATAAGAAGTAATGCCCACATCAAAAAGTTAGAGAGATCTCATATTAACAACCTAATGTCACAACTGAAAGAATTAGAAAAGCAAGAAGAAATCAACCACAAAGCTTGCAGAAGACAAGAAATAACTAAAATCAGAGGTGAATGGAAAGAAATTGAGACATAAAAAACTGTTCAAATGATCACTTAATCAAGGTTTTTTGAAAAAATTAATAAGATAGATAGGCACTAGCTAGACTAATAAAGAAGAAAAGAGAGAAGATTCAAATAAACACAATTATAAATGATGAAGGGAATGTTACCACTGACCCCACAGAAATAAAAATAACAATCAACAACTATTATGAACACCTCTACACACACAAACTAGAAACCCTCGAAGAGACGAATAAATTCCTGGACACATACACCCTCTCAAGACTGAAGCAGGAAGAAATTCAGTCTCTGAACAGACCAATAATGAGCTCCAAAAATTGAATCAGTAATAAACAGCCTACCAACCAAGAAGAAAAAAAAAATCCCAGGACCTGATAGATTAACAGTCAAATTTAAATAGATGGACAAAGAAGACCTAGTACCACTCCTACTAAAACTATTTCAAGAAATAGTGGAGGACAGACTTCTTCCCAACTTGTTCTACGAGGCCAGCAGCATCCTGATACCAAAGCCCGGCTGTGACACAACAAAAAAGAAAGCTTCAGGCCAGTATCCCTGATGAACATCCATTCAATAACCCACAACAAAATCCTTGCAAACCGAATCCAGCAGCACATCAAAAGGCTAATTCACCACAGTGAAGTAGGCTTCTTCCCTGGAATGGAAGGTTGGTCCATCATGGGCAAATCAATAAAATGTGATTCATAACATAAATAAAACTAAAGATAAGAACCACATGATTGTCTCCATAGATGCAGAAAAGGCTTTCAGTAAAATTGAACAATGCTTCATGTTAAAAACTCTTAATAAATGAGGTATTGAAGGAACATACCTCAAAATAAAGGCCACCTATGACAAACTCACAGCCAACACTATACTAAATGGGAAAAATCTGGAAGCATTCTCCTTGAAACCAGCACAAGACAAGGATACCCTCTGTCACCACTCTTATTCAACATAGTATTAGAAGTCCTTGCTGGAGCAATCAGACAAGAGAAATAAATAAAGCGTATTTAAATAGAAAGAGAAGTCCAACTACCTCTGTTTGTAGACCACATAATTCTCAGTTTAAACCCTATAGTTGTGACCCAAAAAGCTCCTTAAGGTGATAAACAACTTCCACGTGGTTTCAGTACACAAAATTTGCTAGCATTCCTATTCACCAAGAAGAGCCAAACTGGGACAAATCAGAGAGGCAATTTTATTCACAATTTCCACAAAAAGAATAAAATACCTAGGAATACAGCTAACCAGGGAGGTAAAAGATCTCTACAATGAAAATTACAAAACACTACTCAAAGAAGTCAGAGAAGACACAAACAAATGAAAAATTATTCCATGTTAACGGAGAGAAAGAACTAATATCATTTAAATGGCCATGCTGCCCAAAGCTATTCCTAGTAAACTACCAATGACATGCTTCATGGAATTAGAAAAAGCTATTTAACAATTTATATAGAACCAAGAAAGAACCTAAGTAGCCAAGGCAATCCTAAGCAAAAAAGAACAAAGCTTGAGGCATTACATTACCCAACTTCAAACCATACTATAGCACTACAGTAGCCCAAACATCATGGTACTGGTACAAAAACAGACACACACACCAATGGAACAGTGTAGAGAGCCCAGAAATAAGACCACACACCTACAACCATATAATGTTTGACAAAGCTGGCAAAAACAAGCAATGAGGAAAAGTCTCCCTATTCAATAAATGGTTCTGGGATAACTGGCAAGCCATATGCAGAAGATTGAAGCTGGACTTCTTCCTTACACCATATACAAAAACCAACTCAAGATGGATTAAAGACTTAAACATAAAATCCAAAACTATAAAAACCCTGGAAGACAACTTAGGCAATACCACCCTGGACATAAAAGCAGGGAAAGATTTCATGATAAAGACATCAAAAACAATTATAACAAGTGCAAATATTGACAAGTGGCATCTAATTAAACTTAAAAGGTTCTGCTTAGCAAAAGAAATTATCGATAGAGTGAAGAGACAACCTACAGACTGAGAAAACATGTTTACACACTATGTATCTGACAAAGGTCTAATATTCAACACAAGGAACTTAAATAAATTTACAAGAGAAAAATAAACAACCCTACTAAAAAGTGGCCAAAGAATTGTCTATTCATGTCCTTAGTCTACTTTTGATGGGATTGTTTTTTTCTTGGTAATTTGTTTGAGCTCATTGTAGAATCTGGATATTAGTCCTTTTCAGATATACGGGTTGTGAAGATTTTCTCCCATTCTGTGAATTGTCTGTTTTACTCTGCTGTTCCTTTTGTCATGAAAAAGCTCTTTAGTTTAATTAAATTCCACCTATTTATCTTTGTTTTTCTTGCATTTGCTTTTGGAATCTTGGTCATGAAATCCTTGCCTAAGCCAATGTCTAAAGGTTTTTTTCGATGTCATCTTCCAGAATTTTTGTAGTTTCAGGTCTTAGATTTAAGTCCTTGATCCTTCTCGTGTTGATTTTTGTATAAGGTGAGAGATGAAGATCCAGTTTCATTCTCCTACATGTGGCTTGCCAATTATCCCAGCACCATTTGTTGAGTAGGGTGTTCTTTCCCTACTTTGTTTTTGTTTGCTCTGTCAAAGATCAGATGGCTGTAAATATTTGGGTTAATTTCTGCATTCTCTATTATGTTCCATTTGTCTATGTACCTATTTTTACACCAGAACTATACTGTTTTGGTGACTATGGCCTTATGATATAGTTTGAAATGAGGTAATGTGACGCCTTCTGATTTGTTCTTTTTTCTTAGTATTGTTTTGGCCATGCGGGCTCTTTTATGGTTCCATATGAATTTTAAAACTGTTTTCTGTAGTTCTGTGAAGAATGATGGTGGTATTTTGATGGCAATTGCATTGAATGTGTAGATTGCTTTTGGCAGTATGGTCATACACAATTCTTAGAAGGTATACAAATGGCCAACAGACATACGAAAAAATGCTCAACATCACTAATAATCAGGGAAATGTAAATTACAACCACAATGCGATACCACCTTATTCCCACAAGAATGGTCATAATCAAAAAATGTAAACATAAAAGATGTTGGTGTGAATGTGGTGAAAAGGGAACACTTCTACATTGCTGGTGGAAACGTAAAGTAGTACAACCACTATGGAAAACAGTGTGGAGATTCCTTAAAGAACTAAAAGTAGAAGTGCCATTTGATCCTGCAATCCCCCTACTGGCTATGTACTCAGAGGAAAAAAAGAAGTTATTATTCAAAAAAGATACTTTTACACATGTATTTATAGCAGCACAATTTGCAATTGCAAAAACGTAGAACCAATCCAAATGCCCATCAACCAATGAATGGATAAAGAAACTGTGGTATATATGTAGGATGGAGTACTACTCAGCCATAAAAAGAAATGAATTAATGGCAACTGCAGCAACCTGGATGGGATTGAAGACTATTAATTTAAGTGAAGTAACTCAGGAATGGAAAACCAAACATCATATATTCTCACTTATAAGAGGGATCTAAGCTATAAGGATGGAAAGGCATAAGAATAACAATGGACTTTGGACACTCATGGGGAAAGGGGTAAAGGGGGTGAGGGATAAAAGGCTACAAATTGGGTTCGGTGTATACTGATGATGTGATGGATGCACCAAAATCTTACAAATCACCAATAAAGAACTTACTAATGTAACCAAATACCACCTGTTGCCCCAAAACCTATGGAAATAAAAAACAATTTAAAAAGTGGGCAAAAGACATGAACACTTTTCCAAAGAATACATACATTTGACCAACAACCATAGAATACAAAGCTCAATATCACTGATCATTAGAGAAATGCAAATCAAAGGCAAAGTGAGACACCATCTCACACCAGTCAGAATGGCTATTATTAAAAAGTCAAAAAATAACAGATCCTGGCAAGGTTGTGAAGAAATACAACATATACACTGTTGGAGTGCACATTGGCCCCCCCATTGTGGAAAGCAGTATGGTAATTCCTCGAAAGAGCTAAAAGCAGAACCATCACTTGACCCATCAATCTCATTACTGGGTATATACCCAGAGCTATATAAATTGCTCTACATAAAGACACAAGCACGTAAATGTTTATTGCAACACTATTCACAATAGTAAAGACATGGAATCAACCTAAATGCCCATCAATGACAGGTTGAATAAAGATAATGTGGGACATTGTAGAGGAAAAATTAAATATAAATTTGAACTCAATTGAACATGAACACAGACAACGGTCACTAAGACCCGGAACGAGTTGTGTGAGCCCCTTGAGGCATTCATTCAGCGCTGCTTCGGAGAACTAGTTACTGAAAACACAAGAGACAATTGCAGAAACAATTGCACCACCATGCTGGGCTGATTTTTGTATTTTTAGTAGAGAGGGGTTTTACCATGTTGGTCAGGTTGGTCTCAAACTCCTGGATTCAAGGGACCCGCCTGCCTCGGCCTTCCGAGGCGCTGGGACTACAGGTGTAAGCAACTGCGTCCAGCCTAAAGTGCAGTATAAATCTAGTGTTTTGTTTTTGATTTTCTGTCTAGACGATCTGTTCAGTGCTGAGAATGGGGTGTTGAATTCTCCAGCTCTTGTATTGGCATCTATGTCTCCCTTTAGATCTAATAATATTTGGTTTATATTATATATCTTGGTGCTCCACTGTTGGGTTATATATTTAGAACTGTTACGTCCTCTTGGTGAATTGATCCCTTTTTCATTATATAACAACCTCTGTCTTTTTAAAATTACTTTTGCCTTAAAGTCCGTTTCATCTGATATGAGTACAGCTACCCTGCTTGCTTTTAGTTTCTGTTTGCATGTAATATCTTTTCCCACCTTTTCAGTCTATGTGTGTCTTTACAGATGAAGTGAATTTCTTGTAGGCAACCTATAGTTGGGCCATGTTTTTTAATCCATTCAGCCAGTCTGTATATTTTAAGGGGGGAAATTTAATCAGTTTACATTCAAGACTATTATTGACAAGTGAGGAGTTCTGTCATATTGTTAATTATTTTCTGTTTTTTTAATATATCCTTTGTTTCTTTCTTCCCCTCTTATTGTTCATCCTTTCAATTTGGTGGTTTTTCTGTAGTGATAAAGTTTGATTCTTTTCTCTTTCTCCCTTTGTGTGTGCTCTACCAGTGAGTTTTATACTGTTTTGTGTTTTCTTGATAGTAATTATCATTTCACTTCCAGAGGTGGGACTCCCTTGGGCATTTCTTATAAAGCTGGTCTAGTGGTGATGAATTCTGTAAGTTTTTGTCTGAGACACATCAGGACTTTAGATTCAGGACCTGATTCTAGTTCCCTGCCCTGTGGCAACAAACAGAAACAGATCCCTGGTACCCTGCTTAGGTACTAAGCCAGCGAGTTGTGAGCAGATGAGAAAATCAAATCCTTCTATTTTGCCAGGGATTCATTCCCAGGATTGTAAATATTACATTTCACTTTTCATTTCACAGAACTGTGAGATTAGAAGGTGAGCCGGGCAGCCTGCCCAGCAAGACATTAAGATGTATACAACACAGTGAACTATGAAGGAGGTGTCTTTAAAGGCATTTACAGCACATACCTCGTTTTGTTTATTTTCATTTTGCTCTTTATTTGTAGTAGTAGATAAGGAATTAAGAAAGAAAAAAGAAGTGTTTGACTAGCTCTTTTGCCTTTGAGAGTAGCATTAGTAAAATCTCCTCTTCTTTTTTTTTTTTTTTTTTTTT
>NW_016812636.1:24813-58760 GCF_001698545.2 Rhinopithecus bieti
CAGAATCTCTGGGACACATTTAAAGCAGTGTGTAGAGGGAAATTTATAGCACTAAATGCCCACAAGAGAAAGCAGGAAAGATCTAAAATTGACACTCTAACATCACAATTAAAAGAACTAGAGAGGCAAGAGCAAACACATTCAAAAGCTAGCAGAAGGCAAGAAATAACTAAGATCAGAGCAGAACTGAAGGAGATAGAGACACAAAAAAACCCTCCAAAAAATCAATGAATCCAGGAGTTGGTTTTTTGAAAAGATCAACAAAATTGACAGACCGCTAGCAAGACTAATAAAGAAGAAAAGAGAGAGGGATCAAATAGATGCAATAAAAAATGATAAAGGGGATATCACCACCGACCCCACAGAAATACAAACCACCATCAGAGAATACTATAAATACCTCTACGCAAATCAACTAGAAAATCTAGAAGAAATGGATAATTTCCTGGACACTTACACTCTCCCAAGACTAAACCAGGAAGAAGTTGAATCTCTTTTTTATTCTTATAAACTTTACCCAATTCACTCTACCCCCCAGCCCATTTGTGCTCACTTGATGTTCTTGCTGCTCTCAGTTTTTAAAAGCTTATTTTAAAATTACATGAGAGCAACCCGATTTTGACAAAATTAGAATTCTGGTAGGGATGGCTTACCATGAGGCTGTTGAGAGAGAGGCCCAGGAAGACTTTTGTACTTTTTATTTCAACCTCTCTCAGTTAAACTTACAATTTGGTAGATGATATAATTACCTACCTTGGGCAGGTCTGTATCTCTGCCTTGGAGAAATAAAATAACAAAGTCCAAAGTAGTCTCCTTATTCAAAGGTGTTGCAAATGAAGGCTGTTTTGATCTTTATGTATTAGCATTTGGGTTTTAATCTTTCTGGGACTCCTGACAGAAAATTCCTTTAAATTTATTGTATAATTCTAAAATATTGGACATACTTGTTTCAAGCATTTGTCAATATCCTTATTATTTTAATTCCACTCCACACTGCCCTCATTAGTCATCAAGTCCTACTGATTTTTAACTCCTAAGTATTTCTCAAATCTGTCTCCTCAGTATGTATTGCTGGTTATATAACTCCATCTCCATTGTCACTGTGCTGCTTTAGACCATCTTTTCTTGTCTAGATCAGTGCTTGGCTTACACTATGAGCTTTGTAAAGTTGGATCAATGAATGAATGATTCATAATCTGGACAACTGTCCTCTAACACTTAACTGAATAAAATATCTTAGATCTATCTTCCATGTAAAAGCATCTATCTAAAATGAAAATCTTACTTTGATAATCTCCAGCTTAATAAACCTTTTAGATGGCTCCCAGACATCCCCAAAAGCGTCCCTCATTGCACCGATCAAAAAATTAAAATTTTAAAATTTTAAAACTAAAAAAATTAAACATTTCATTGGTCAAAAAACAAAACAAAATGATCTCTGAGCTTGCCTCACTCATACCCCAGCCTGCTGTGCACCCCTGTCACACCCCCAGCCTACAGGGACCACCCAACAACCTCTTCTTTGCTACATAACCCCTACCTTCCTTCTTCAAGACTCATACTTTCTCCTTAGAAACCTTTCCCCCCACTTCCTGGAAAAAGTAGATTCTTTCTTGCTTATGGTTTTTGTAATGACATCAGCCATTTAGAACTCATGATGTCCCCAGGCCCCACTGTCTGCCTTTCCACAGATCTTGCTCAGATAATCCATCAGGATTTAGTCACAGATCCAAAGTAATTAGCTACAAGGGAGCTTCAGGCTTGGTCTCTTTGGGTCAAAGCTATAAAACTAATCTATGCTGTACACAAAAAAAGAAGGCGACTAATAGTCAACCCATACATCCTAGGAATAACTATTGCATTTTTTGCCCCTAGCCAGTCTCTCCACAGCCATCTCTCCTTCTTCACATTTCTTTTAAACATAGTATATTAACAGAACACTGTGTGACAACTGGGATTCAGAAAACCTAGATATAGGTCACCACCAGCTATGCTATGAGTCAGCCATGAAAACTCTCTGGGCCTCATTGACTGAATCTGTAAAATCTGACTTGATGAGGATTATTTTCATTCAACTCTGAGGTCCTGTCCATTTCTTACACCCTGATTCAGAGACCACACAGAACCCCTAACCCAGATGTTCTTAACTAGGCTTCCTGTATGTATGGGAAGATGATGAAAGAACTTCAAGGGGATCATGAGCTCTTTAAATTCTATGTAAAATCCAAGGGAGGGTGCAGTGGCTCATGCCTGTAATCCCAGCACTTTGGGAGGCTGAGATGGGTGGAAAGCCTGAGCTCAGGAATTCAAGACCAGCCTGGGCAACATGGTGAAACACTGTCTCTATTAAAATACAAAATAATCAGCTGGGTATGGTAGCACATGCCTGTAGTTCCAGTTATTCAGGAGGTTGAGACACGAGAATTGCTTGAACCCTGGAGGCAGAGGAGGTTGCCGTGAGCTGAGATCATGCCACTGCACTCCAGCCTGGGAGACAAAGAGAAACTCTGTCCCAATAAATAAATAAATAAATAAATAAATAAATAAGTAAGTAAATAAAATTAAATAAATTTTATGTAAAAATTCTGTGTGAGCTGGCTGCATCACCTTGGCCCACAAGGTTTTTTCTTTCCTTCTTTCTTTCTTTCTTTTTTCTTTCTTTCTTTTTTTTTAATCATTTTCCTCTTTCAAAAAAATGATAGTCTATGGTTTCCCTACTATGTATTCTCTTTTTATTATTTTATTTATTATTTTATTTTTTTAGAGACAGGGTCTCACTGTGTTATCCAGGCTGGAGTGCAGTGGTACAATTATAGCTTACTGCAGCCTTGGCCTCCTGGGCTCAAGCAGTCATCTCATCTCAGCCTCCTGAGTATCTGGGATCACAGGCATGTCCCACAATGCCCAGCTAACAAAAAAAAAAGTGTGAAAATGGCCATACTGTCCAAGGTAATTTGTAGATTCAGTGCCATCCCCATTAAGCTACCAATGACTTTCTTCACAGAATTGGAAAAAACTGCTTTAAAGTTCATATGGAACCAAAAAAGACCCCACATGGCCAAGACAATGCTAAGCCAAAAGAACAAAGCTGGAGGCATCACGCTACCTGACTTTAAACTATACTACAAGGCTACAGTAACCAAAACAGCATGGTACTAGTACCAAAACAGAGATATAGACCAGTGGAACAGAACAGAGTCCTCAGAAATAATACCACACATCTACAGCCATCTGATCTTTGACAAACCTGAGAAAAACAAGAAATGGGGAAAGGATTCCCTATTTAATAAATGGTGCTGGGAAAATTGGCTAGCCATAAGTAGAAAGCTGAAACTGGATCCTTTCCTTACTCCTTATATGAAGATTAATTCAAGATGGATTAGAGACTTAAATGTTAGACCTAATACCATAAAAACCCTAGAAGAAAATCTAGGTAGTACCATTCAGGACATAGGCATGGGCAAGGACTTCATGTCTAAAACACCAAAAGCAACGGCAGCAAAAGCCAAAATTGACAAATGGGATCTAATTAAACTAAAGAGCTTCTGCACAGCAAAAGAAACTACCATCAGAGTGAACAGGCAACCTACAGAATGGGAGAAAATTTTTGCAATCTACTCATCTGACAAAGGGCTAATATCCAGAACCTACAAAGAACTCAAACAAATTTACAAGAAAAAAACAAACAACCCCATCAAAAAGTGGGCAAAGGATATGAACAGACATTTCTCAAAAGAAGACATTCATACAGCCAACAGACACATGAAAAAATGCTCATCATCACTGGCCATCAGAGAAATGCAAATCAAAACCACAATGAGATACCATCTCACACCAGTTAGAATGGCAATCATTAAAAAGTCAGGAAACAACAGGTGCTGGAGAGGATGTGGAGAAATAGGAACACTTTTACACTGTTGGTGGGATTGTAAACTAGTTCAACCATTATGGAAAACAGTGTGGCGATTCCTCAAGGATCTAGAACTAGAAATACCATTTGACCCAGCCGTCCCATTACTGGGGATATACCCAAAGGATTATAAATCATGCTGTTATAAAGACACATGCCCACGAAGGTTAATTTTGGCACTATTCACAATAGCAAAGACTTGGAATGAACCCAAATGTCCATCAGTGACAGACTAGATTAAGAAAATGTGGCACATATACACCATGGAATACTATGCAGCCATTAAAAAGGATGAGTTCGTGTCCTTTGTAGGGACATGGATGCAGCTGGAAACCATCATTCTCAGCAAACTATCGCAAGAACAGACAACCAAACACCGCATGTTCTCACTCATAGGTGGGAATTGAACAATGAGATCACTTGGACACAGGAAGGGGAACATTACATAACGGGTCCTATTGTGGGGGGGGGGAAAGGATGACATTAGGAGATATACCTAATGTAAATGACAAGTTAATGGGTGCAGCACACCAACATGGCACATGTATACATATGTAACAAACCTGCACGTTGTGCACATGTACCCTAGAACTTAAAGTATTAAAAAACAAAAAGTTTTTCTGAGGCTGATAACAGTGGTTCATGCTTTAAATCCCAGAACTTTGAGAGGCCAAGGCAGGAGGATTGATTGAGTCCAGGAGTTCAAGAACCTGAGAAATATAGAGAGACGCCATTTCTACTATGAAAAAATTTAAAAACTAAAAGCATTAACTGGGTCCAGTGGCATTCACCTGTAGTGCCACCCACTTATGAGACTGAGGCGGACAATTGCTTGAACCCAGGAGTTCAAGGCTGCGTTGAGCTATGATTGTGCAACTGCACTCAGCCTGCGTGACAAGGCAAGACCCTGTCTAAAAAACAAAAACAACAAAAAAGAAAAGCCTACAGGTAAGAAAGTACTTGGATAACAGTAAAAAAGTTAAACTCATGACATTGGACCTTATGAAACGTGTTCACCCCAGAGCTGTTTATTGTATGACAGGTCCCTCCCACATAGTATTCAAGGTTTAATGCAGAAACAGAGCGAGACACTGTTTCAAACATAAAATAAAATAGCTGGGAATGGTGGCTTGCACCTGTAGTACCAGCTGCTCAGGAGGCTGAGGCAGGAGGATCTCTTGAGCCCAGAGAGTTAGGGGCTGCAGTGATCTAGGATCACGCCACTGCACTCCACCCTGTGTGACAGGACAAGACACTTTCTCTAAAAAAAAAATAAAGTAAATAAAAAAGGTCCCTGGGTCCCACCTGAGAGATTCAAATTCATTTGCTTTAGCATAGGGCCATGGAATCTGTCCCAGCATCCTAAAAGCTGCCTCGGTGAGTTAACAAAAGGATTGGTATTGAAAGAGCTGTCAGCTAGCTGTGACAAAGGGATGTGGGGACAAATAACAGGTTTTTTTTTTTTTTTTTTTTTTTTGAGAGGAGCTGATTTAGAACAACTAAAATGGTTGTCAGAGAGTACAAGAATCTAGGGAGGCTTGAGAGCATGAAACTGTGGTGGCCTCAGTGAGTGTTTCTGTGGACTTTCTCCAGCTCTAGGCAGGGTGGAGTCAGGAGCAGAGAAGGCAGATGGTGGGATGACCCAAAATTGGGGTTTTCTCAAAGAGGAGGAGCAGGAGGACAGGGTGTAAGGCAGATCAAGTAATATTACTAAGGGGCTCAGGTCCTAGACAGTGGGCCTAGCAGGTAGGCAATGAGGGTTGTGAGGGATGGGGAAGATGCATGGCAAGGATGGCAAGGGTCCCTGAAAACCAGGGGAATATGGCCCTGGCAGTCCCAGGAGGGGAGCAGGTTTAGTAGGAATGCCCTTGCGCCTGTGCAGGAGAGCAGCAAGGCTAGGAGGTTGCAGACAGACAGTGGATAACTGAAAGGTGAAATTTCTACTGGACAGCAAATCCCTGGATGACATCCCGATGGAGATCTAAGATGAAAAATACCCCACCAAGAAAATGCCTTTCATGGTCCTAACCATGAAGTGTAAGATTGCCTTTTCAGCTGTAAACGACCGGCAGCTTTGTTTACCATCTTAGGCTTTGGATGTCATGTAACATTCTGAAGCAATACCCTTCCCCACTGCAAGTCAAAGTAAAATCAGAAAATGCTCAGTGGAAAGGAGAAAAAAACAAACAAACAAAAAAACAAAAACAAGAAACAGAAGACAAAAATCCAGCAATAGAATAAAGCTGCAAACCCAAAGCACCAGGAGAGGAAAGGGCAAAACACCTGCAACATGTTTACTTGCCAAACACTGCAAGGAAGTGGAAATTCCCACTCAGGGTGTTTCTTGTAATTATCGTCCTCTTTATGTTGTTTCCTAAAATAACAACAGGCATTCTAGAGGTGATTTACCAAGATGGCTTAATGAGGTGTCAGACGAGTACCTGTGCTCATGAACCCCGTTACCTCAGGCCTCCTTATGCAAATTTGATTGACTCTTCTGAGCCCGACTAGATTAAAAAACAGACATAATTAGAGCAGCTGGGCTAGAAGCACAGCTGGACCGTCCCTATGGAGACTAGACTCCAGCACCACGTGCTCTTCCTTGCCTCAGCATTTCTCCCCACTCTTGCCTTTCAGAGCAGCAGCCCACCTGAACCTGGGTCTTCCTCAGATGATCTCCACATCAGTGCTGGTCAGCATTCACGTTCACACAGATCAGCTGTGCAACCTGTGAAAATGCAGATTCAGACTCAGTGGCTGGGATGGAGCCTCTGGATCTATGTGTCTAACAAGCCCCCGGGTGATGCATGTGGTCATCAGATGATCCTAGTTCCACACTTACAGGAACTATTTAGAGCCTGTAAAAGAGCTACTCCTCTATCCAGTGTTTTAGTCCCAGACTTCTGGATTCTGCCAGCACTCAGATGCTTCCAGGACAGGATGCTTCCTGTTCATCTTGGGTTAACACATCAGAAAGGCCTTACTGTTTTGAGCTGAGATCTGTCTATTAGGGCTCACCTTCACCTGGCCTACTTCTAGGCCTTGGATTCTATGTAGCAGGCTTAAGGCCTTAGAAAGGGGCTGGCATGTCCCCTAAGTATTTTCTTCAGGCAAAACATGCCAGGTCCTCTGGCTATTATTTTTTATTTTTATTTTTTAGAGACAGGGTCTCACAATGTTGCCAGGCTAGTCTCAAACTCCTGGGCTTAAGTGATCCTCCTACCTCAGGCTCTCAAAGTGCTGAGATTACAGGCATGAGCCACCATACCTGGTCTTGGCTATTCTTCTTACACTATGGTTTGGTCATTCTGCTCATTTCCTTCTTTTTTATTTTATTTATTATTATCATTATTATTTTTTTGACATGGAGTTTCACTCTTGTCACCCAGGCTGGAGTGCAATGGCGTGATCTTGGCTCACTGAACCTCCCAGGTTCAAGCAATTCCCCTGCCTTAGCCTTCCCAAGTAGCTGGGATTACAGGTGCCTGCCACCATTCCCAGCTAATTTTTGTATTTTGGGTAGAGATGGGGATTCACCATGTTGACCAGGCTGGTCTCGAACTTCTGACTTCAGGCGATCCACCTGCCTCAGCCTCCCAAAGTGCTGGGATCACAGGCGTGAGCCACCGCACCCAGTCCTAGTCATTTCCTTCTGATCTTGCTCTGCATCTTTAGGCCTCTCCCCTTGTGATACCCATGCTGCAAAAAGTAGCTTGGGACTGTCACCACCTCATTACAGATAGCCTTTATGTAACTCGTGTTGAACTTGCTGTCAGCCATCATCCTTATAGTCATTTTTACACATGCTGTGGATCAGCCACATTTCTTTCTAGTCAGTAATAATTATAATAATTATACTCAACACTTATGAGGGTTAGTATAGCAAGATGGTTAAGAACATAGGCTCTGGAATGAGACAGCCTAGTGGGAAGTCCTATGATTGGCACCATGTGTTATCTATCACCATCAGCATCAGCATCATCCATCACCATCACTATCACCACTATCATCATCACCATCACCATCATCACATCACCATTACCACCAACATCATCATCAGCATCACCATCATCACCATCACTATCATCACCATCACTATCACTACCATCATCACTATCATCATCGCTATCATCACCGTCATTATCACTATCACTATCATCACCATCACCATCACTATCACTACCATCATCACCATCACCATCGCTATCATCACCATCATCACTATCATCATCATCACATCACCATCACCACCCCCATCATCACCATCACCATCACTACTATCGTCACCATCACCATCACTATCACTACCATTATCACCATCACCATCATCACCATCACTATCATCACCACGATCATCTCCATCACCATCATCACATCACCATCACTACCACTATCACCATCACCAACGCTATCATCAACATCATCACAATCACTATCATCACCATCACTGTCACCACCACATCATCATACCATCACCATCATCAACATAACCACTATCATCACCACCATCACCATTATCATCATCGTCACCACGTAAAGTAAGCACTTTGCCTACATTAACTGATTCAGTTTTCATAACAACTTCATAATGTAGGGGCTATTACTATCCCAGTTTTACAAGTGAGGAAGTGGGACCTCACAAGATTATGTTTTGTGCTGAGGGTAACAGTGACAAGAATCTCAACCTGAGCAGGGTCCTTTGGCCGATTGTGTTTATTATGTTGTTGACCAAGGTGCAAGACCAGATCTGTTCCTGCTATTCATAAATTTCATCTTTTAGTCACATTTTACCCTTATTTTACACTATCTTTTGGATTCCTGGTTCTGTTATCCCAAGTGTATCTGCCTCCTAGCTTCATGCTGTCTGTCATCTTGTGAGAAAAATATGTATCTCCACCTAGATCATACACAAGGTCAGAGGCCATGTGGCAATTCCCTACAGATTCTGCTCACTGAAACCTGATGGTGCACATCTCCTGAAGCTCCTTGAGCCTGTAGTATTGTAACCCACTCAGAGAAGCCTAGGGAATGGTCAGGAATGATTTGTATTTGAACATATTTGTATTTGGTTCCTGGAAAACATGTTTCCTCCTCACTTTCAGGTCTCCATTCCAGAATCTTTTCCAAGATGGACAGCTCCCTCCAAATTTATAGATGCTGAAATCAAACCTCTGGGCAGGGCCAGATGCAGGGAACAAACAGAAAGCAGGGTCTGCAGAACACACATTCCAGAGATGATAATGACCAGTTAATCCCTGCAGATAGTTACATCTAGGAGACTGTCCCTGGGCTTCAGGGCTGCCTGCCTCTGAACCCAGCAGTGCAAATGCAAGCCTCTATGTTCCCCCTAAATCATAGGTGGCTGAGCAGTCATGGTGTTGCCAGCATTTCTATAAAGGAGGAGATCAGGGCAGCAATCTCAACAGAGGGGAGGCTGGGGCTAGCCTTGAATTTAGGTTGTATGTATATTTGGGGCAATTTGCAAGGAGGGGGTGCTCTGATAGAGATTATGTGAGCTAAATCCCCCATATAAAGCCATTTTATGCCACTGCACCTGTGCCAACTGACCAGAAAGGCTGGACTGATTTCTTCCCTCTCTCCTTTTCTGGTTCTGTGACCCTGAGTGATTAATGTAACCTAGCTATGTTCAATTGCCCATCATTTTCACGATGTTGGGATGTCTGCCACCTGTCCATGGTGCTCTTCTTGGCTTCCTGTGAGCCGTGACAATGGGAGCCTTGAGACTTTTGGAGGACAGCAGGAGGACCTGAGTCTGCAATCAGTCTGGGATCCCTAATCACACCATTGTCACTGGAGCCTGCCTGAGCAGGGAAGTTGCAAAACAAGCATGCTGGGGATATTCTTCTACCTCAGGATGTTCCCTTAATGAAATCATCAGGTAAACCCTGAATGCTTTCTCTTGGTGTGGTCAGGCAGAAGGGATGTCTCTCTCATACTAGAGCAGTCAGTGGCCATTGGCCGACTGAGTCTAATGGCATATCTAGAAGGATTTGCAAAAGGCTGTCTTTGTTCTCTTAGAATAGCATGTGGCCCTAGCAGTGCACTTGTTCTGGGACAGTGGTGTCCCTGCAAGCCATGAAAACTGATGGGGCAGTGAGGGGAGCTCCACCCAGAAATGGGAAGTGTCTCAAACCTTTGTGAAGTGATCTTCAATCTCTGATGTACAGGGCTGATTTTGACACATTACTCTCAGGAAAACAGTGGTTTAGGGCATGGTCTCAAGCTCTATCTAGGTTAATATTCTGTCAGGCATGTTGGCTCACATTTGTAATCCCAGCACTTTGGGAGGCCAAGGCAGGAGGATCGCTCAAGCTCAGAAGTTTGAGACCAGTCTGAGCAACATAGCGAGACACTATCTCTACAAAAAATTTAAAAATTAGATGGGCATGGTGGCACACACCTGTAGTCCAGCTACTGAGAAGGCTGAGGCAGAAGGATAACTTGATTCCAGGAGGTTGAGGTTGTGATGAGCTGTGATCATGCCACAGCACTCCAGCCTGGACAACAGAGCAAGACTCTGCCTCAAAAAAAAAAAAGAAAAGAAAATCTTTACCAGCTCTGTGATCTAGCACAATTTATTTGAGTTGCGCAGGCCTCATCTAAAGATAATAATTGGACTTACCTTATTAGTTGTAACAACTAAATAAAAAATAATACATGAAAAGTGCTTAGAACAGTTCCTGGCATTTAGTAAGAGCTTTGTAAGTATTAACTATTATTAGTACCATCATCACCTTTATTGCCACTGTTTACTGAGTGTTTAATATGAGGCAGACATGTCTAAGCACATGCAGTACATGCATTATTAGCTCATTGAACTTCACTTTGTTGTTTTTGTTTTTGTTTTGGGAGGGTTGTTTTTTGAGGTGGAGTCTCACTCTGTCACCCAGGCAGTAGTGCAGTTGTGCAATCTCAGCTCGCTGCAACCTCTGCCTCCCAGGTTCAAACAATTCTACTGCTTCAGCATGCTAAGTAACTGGGACTACAGGTGTGTGCCACAACACCTGGCTCATTTTTGTATTTTTAATAGAGACAGGGCTTCACCATGTTGGCCAGGCTGGTCTTGAACTCCTGACCTCAAGTGATCCACCAACCTCGACCTCCCAAAGTGCTGGGATTACAGGCAAGAGCCACAGTGCCCAGCTGAACTACACTTTGAAGAAGGGGTTAACCCTGTGCTTCAGTTGAGGAAACTAAAAATGGGGGAGTTCAGTAACCTGCACAAAGTTAAACCGGCAAGTAATTGAAGTCAAAATCTAGAATCAAGGGTTTTTGTTTATTATTTGTTTTGGAGACAGGACCTTGCCATATCACCCAGGCTGCAGCACAGTGGTGCAATCATAGCTCACTTTAGCTTCAACGTCCTGGGCTAAAGCGATCCTCCCACCTCAGCCTCCTGAGTAGCTGGGACCACAGGCATGCACCACCACACCTGGCTAATTTCTGTGCTTTTTGTATAGACAGGGTTTCACTATGTTGTCCAGGGTTTCACTCCTGGGTGGAAGTGATCCGCCGCCCGCCTTGACCTCCCAAAGTGCTGGGATTACAGGTGTGAGTCACCATGTTTGGCCTGGAATCAAGTTTTCCTAACTCTGGAGTTACGCTGTTACTGCCCTCTGCTGCTGTCCACGGTAACAGCCATATTACTGAGTACTTCCCACTTGCTGAGTAGGGTGCTGAGTGCTTTATATGTCTTATTTCATTTAATGTTCACAATAATCCTGTGAGGTAGATTCTCTTGTTATTCCCATTTTACCGATGAGGTGACCAAGGTTCAGAGAAGCTAAGCAGCCTCCACAAATTTATATGGCAAAGAAAGCCAGCATTTAAATCCAGGTCTGCCTGACTCTTCTATTGAGTTTCACTGCCAAACAGGTGAGCAGGATGCTCGTGGGAGGTTGGTAACAGTGATTGGTGATCCATAACGTCTGGGATCCACTGAAACCCAGGGATGCATAGTTTGCCTAATCAGCCCTATTTTCTGAGCTATTGTTAGGGACAATTTTCACTTTCTCTGATCCTTCATTTCCCTGCAGCTTCTAAAAGCTGTTGATTTGCTCAGATTAAGACCAGCTTCTGTGCCTTTCGTATCTCAGATTGTTGTGTATGTGTTCAAGAGTATGGAGGAATCATAGACAGTCCAGAAGGAGGCCCTGGAACCATGCAAAGTTTTTTGCCACATTGCTATGGGAGGAATCTGTGTTTCTTGACCAAACACTTGAGGTTATCTGATTGCAAGATTCCAAATGTGCATTTCAACATCAGATCATGACAGGACAACTTGCTGTGTGACGGATAGCACTATAAGTAGAATATATTATATAGACAAGGGATTCTTAGCCAGGGATGCAATGCCGGGGCTTCACAGGCTCTGGGAACATTCTGTATGTGTGTGTGCATTTTACTGGAGAGAGAGCCCCTAACTTTTATGACATTCTCAAAGGAGTTCATGACTCAAAAAAATCATTTAAAAAACATTGTTCTCCGGTCGGGAGCGGTGGCTCATACCTGTAATCCCAGCACTTTGGGAGGCCGAGAAGGGCAGTTCCCCTGGGACGAGTCTGGCCAAAATGGCGAAATCCCGTCTCTACTAAAAATACAATTAGCTGGGTGTGGTGGCGTATGTCTATAATCCCACTTACTCCGGGGGCTGAGGCAGGAGAATAGCCGGAACCCGGGAGGCGGAGGTTGCAGTGAGCAGAGATCGCGCCATTGCACTCCAGCCTGGGTGACAGAGTGAGACTCCCTCTCAAAAAATAAAATAAAATAAAATAAAATAAAATATTTTAAAAAGTGGACAAAGGACATGAACAGACACTTTTCAAAAGAAGACATTCATATGGCCAACAAGTGTATTTAAAAAACCGCAGCATCACTGGTCGTTAGAGAAATGAAAATTAAAACCACAATGAGATGGTCAGGTGCGGTGACTCACGCCTGTAATCCTAGCACTTTGGAAGGCTAAGGCAGGCAGATCACGAGGTCAAGAGATCGAGACCATCTTGGCCAACGTGGTGACTCCCTGTCTCTACAAAAAATAAAAAATTAGCTGGGTGCAGTACCGGTGTAGTGTGCACCGGTAGTCCCAGCTGCTCAGGAGGCTGAGGCAAGAGATTCACTTGAACCTAGGAGGCAGAGGTTGCAGTGAGCTGAGATCGTGCCACTGCACTCCAGCCTGGCGACAGAGTGAGACTCCATCTCAAAAAAGAAAGAAACCATGATGAGATGCCATCTCACACTAGTCACAATGGCTACAGTTAAAGAGTCAAACAATAAATGCTGACGAGGTTGTAGAGAAATGGGAACTTATACACTGTTGGTGGGAGTGTAAATTAGTCCAACCATTATGGAAAGCAGTTTGGCAATTCCTCAAAGAGCTAACAGCAGAACTACCATTCAATAGGTCTGCTTGCAATCCCATTACTGCTTATATTCCCAGAGAAATAGAAATTATTCTCCCATAAAGACACACACATTCAAATGTTCATTGCAGCCCTATTCACAATAGCAGACGTGGAATCAACCTAAAAATGATCAGTAACAGATTAGATAAAGAAAGTGTGCCACATATACATTACAGAATACTATAAAATAAAGAGATTATGTCTTTTTTGGCAACATGGATGTAGCTGGAGGCTATTATCCTTAGCAAACTAACACAGGAACAGAAAACCAAATACCACATGTTCTCAGTTGTAAGCAGGAACTAAATAAGAACTTAGGAACCCAAAGAGGAAAACAACAGACATTCAGGTCCATTTGAAGTTAGAGGGTGGGAGGAGGGAGGGAAGAAAAAAGATAGCTATTGGGTACTGGGCTTAATATCTGGGTGATAAAATAACCTGTACAGTGAACCCCTGCAACATATGTTTACCTTGTAACAAACCTTCACATGTAACCCCAAACCTAATATAAAAGTTTTAAAAGTTAAACTTTTAAAACTCTTAGGAAAAGCATATGCAAAATCTTGTAACATTAAATTTGGTGATGGTTTCTTGACTGTTACACCAAAAGCATAGGCCACAAAATAAAAAACAGATAAATTGGACTTGATTAAAATATGAAACTTTTGTTTTTTTGATATGAAACACACTCAGTTGTTTTTTGATTTAAAAAAAAAGCACCTCTACTAAAATTTTTTACAAAAAGCATGAACGACAGAGTGAAAAGACAACCAGCAAATGGGAGAAAAGATCTGCAAATCATGTATCTGACTAGGTACATAAGGTATAATATAATAAGCAGAATATATAAAGAACTTCTAAGACTCAACAACAGAACAAAACAGCAGCAGCATTTATAAAAAGGAAGAAGACTTGAATCTATATTGGGTCAATAAGTTTACAGAAAAATGCTCAGCATCACCAGTCATGAGGGACATGCACATCAAAACCACAATGAGATACCCAGTTAAATCTATTAGGGCGGCTATATAAAAACCAAAATAACAAAAAATGAAAAAGAACAAGTACTGCCTAGGATGTGGGGGAAGAGGAACCCTGGTGCATGGCTGGTGAGAATATAAAATGGTTTATCGACTATGACAAATAATTTGGCAGTTCATCAGAAAGTTCTACATAGAATTACCACGTTTCAGCAACAGGTGGAACACCTCCATATGTTTCCACTACAGGTGTACCCAAAATAATTAAATGCAAGGACTTAAGCTGCAACCTCTGCCTCTGGGGCGTAAGTGATTCTCATCCCTCAGTTTCCCAAATAGCTGGGACTACAAGGATGGAGACCATGTCTAGCTAATTTTTAAATTTTTAGTAGAGACGGGGTTTCGCCATGTTGCCCAGGCTGGTCTCGAACTCCTGAGCTTAAGTGATTTGCCTGCCTCGGCCTCCCAAAGTTTTGGGATTACAGGTGGGAGCCACCATTTCTGGCCTCTGTTATTCAATCTAAGAACTGTAGGTTTTAAAATTTTATTCACTTATGCACTGATACTTTCCCACCAATTTTATAGTAGCATCATTTACAGTACAAAATGTAAAAACAAATCCAGATATCTTCTAAGAGATAAATAAAGAAAATGTGGTATGGACACAAAAAGGAATATTATTTAGCCTAAAAATGAATCCAATGCTGATGGGCATGATGGCTCATGCTTATAATCTCAGAACTTAGGAGGCAAAGATGAGAGGATTTCTTGAGACTGGAACTTTGAGCCCAGCCTGAGCAACATAGCAAAATGCCATCTCTACAAATGTACAAAAATGTGCTGGCCTTAATGGTGAGTGCCTGTAGTTCCAGCCACAGGGGAGGTCCATCTGCTTCAGAAGGATCACTTGAGCCTGGGGAGTTTGAGGCAGCAGTGAGTCATGATTGCATTGCTGTGCACTCCAGCCTGGGTGACAAAGAGAGGCTCCATCTCAAAAAAAAAAAAAAAAAAAAAAAAAAAATTCAATGCTAATGCATGCTACAATATGGATGAATCTTGAAGACATTCTACTATGTAAAATAATCCAAATGCAAAAGGATAAATATTTAATGTCAAATTGTGTGTGAAGGGGAATGTCATATAAGGCTGGCCCATTCTCAGCCAGGAGCAGATTGCTAGGATGTTAGAATACTGGTGGCTCATTATGTTTACACACCAGGTTATGGCTGGCAAAGTAGAGAGGCAAGTGCTGCTGTGGTACCCATCTACCCTAATGATTGTTCTGAGTCCTGGGACTGTTATCTGGAGCCTTCCAAGGCTGAAGGTCTGTGTAGACATAATCCTATGCCTCATCTGGGGAGCATAAAATTGCATAGGGTATAAGGAGCAGCAGTGATGGCCAGTCATAGCTCTGAGGCTTCCAAATCTGGCTGCCAGTTACTGTCTTTGCA
Organism: Rhinopithecus bieti; assembly: GCF_001698545.2. Lineage (NCBI taxonomy): Eukaryota > Metazoa > Chordata > Mammalia > Primates > Cercopithecidae > Rhinopithecus > Rhinopithecus bieti. The sequence continues at coordinate 40,580 of NW_016812636.1, forward strand.
GAGCTCCACACAGGAGATTGGCAAAAGGATGTTAATGGGGTAACACTGTTTCATCTCGTGAGGGACAGAAGCTTGCTGCTGCCAACAAGGGCCAGCATTGAAATGAGGTGAGTGGAAGAACAGAGGGTTCTCCAAATCAGCCCAGAGATGGCTGAGAAAGGGCCCCTGCACAGACACTGCCATGGCAACTCTAAAGGGCTCTGTCCCCTATATTAACACACACATATATATACGTACATGAATACACACACACACAGATACAGACGTACATGTAGATATTTACTCTATTGCTTCTATTTCTCTAAGTCTAATACAACCTATAACTAGCAGAAGACTGCATAAGTTATCGAAAACGTACTAACAAGAAAAGTTCAGAACCAGATGGCTTCACTGATGAATTGTTTTAAACATTAAAAGCTGTAACTCCAATGTTTCTCACTCTAACAATTGCAATTAGTCAATGCAATATACCAACTCAGTAGAAGGAATTTTAGAAAACAACATGATCATCTCAATTGATAGAGAAAAATTTGACATAATCCAAAACACCTTTATGATAAGAGCACTTAGTAAACTAGATAGAGACTAAAACTTCCTCAACATTAATAAAAGGTACATATAAAAAACTCAAAACTACCATTACATGCAATAGTGTAAGGCTAAAAACTTTCTTCCTAAGATCAGGAACAAGACAATGATAGTTGCGTTCATCACTTCCGATCAAAATTGTAATACAAACCAGGACAGAATAATTGAGCAATACAAGAAAAGAAACACTCCAATTGGAAAAAAAATAAGCTTATTTCTACATATAGATTATATATAATTAAAGTCCTAAGTACTAATAGTAAAACTGTTAACAGTAATACAGCTGCAGGAGCTGTTGACAACCATTTAGTTCATGTATTTTAGCCTTTTTTTTTTTTTGAGATAGAGTTTCGCTCTTGTTGCCCAGGCTGGAGTGCAATGGCATGATCTCGGCTCACGGCAACCTCCACCTTCCGCGTTCAAGCGATTCTCCTGCCTCAGCCTCTCGTAGCTGGGATTACAGGCATGCGCCACCACACCCGGCTGATTTCATACTTTTAGTAGAGACAGGGTTTCACCATGTTGGTCAGGCTGGTCTCAAACTCCCGACCTCAGGTGATCCACTCGCCTCTGCCTCCTGAGAGGCAATTTTTTAGCTTGGGTTGCTTTCCCATGCGCCTTATAAAAACATTTCCTTCATGCCCCTCGGGTGGGGTGGGTGCTTTCCGTTTCACCAGTCACTGTTTGCTCAAATAAACTGGTTAACGTTTTCACACGGACTCCCCTTAATTTTTCACAAGACAGACTGGGGACCCCACGGGCCGCAGCTCCTCCCACGCACACACCGTTTCGGGTTTCTGCCCTGGTGACCCACCTGGCGCCCGGACGATCTGGGGAGCACTCCGGGCTTTGGGCGCATAGCGGGACGCCGCTCAGGGACCGGACCTGACCGCACGGGCGGGACGCGGAGGCCCCGCTGCTGGCCCAGCCACCATCTGGCAGCCACAGGGGACTGAGGGACAAGCTGCGCCCGAGACTCGAGCTGACCTTGGGGAGGCCGATCCTGCCGGTTTCACAGCCTGCTCTCCCCTCTTGGGATGCCGAACCCCGCATACTCACCATTTCCCAGCTTCCAGGAGGTCCTGGCATCTTAGCTCTGCGCCCCCAAGGACCTGCAGATCACAGGGCAACAGAGGCTGTGAGGAAGTCGCCCCGAGCTCCCGAGGTGGAGAAGGTGGAAGAGTGGAGATGAGATAGAGCCCAAGTTCCCGCGCGAGCAAGAGACAAAGTTCCCGCCAAAGGCTGGAAGCCATGCCCTCCCCTCCTCTCCAACGGCTCGCCTGATTGGAGGGTTCCCACGCCGGCGCCACTGACTGGATAAAGTTCTGGGACCCACCCCCCGCCCCCCTAGCCTTTATCCCCACTCCCCCTCAGCCTTAGCGCCTTTTTTTTGTTTGTTTTTTTACTTTCAGTTCTGGGATACATGTGCAGAACTTGCAGGTTTATTCCGTAGGTTTACATGTGCCATGGTGGTTTGCTGCACCTACCTGGAACTCCCGACAGCAGGTGATCCGCCCGCCTTGACCTCCCAAAGTGCTGGGATTACAGGCCTGAGCCACTTTGCGCGGCTGCTGCACCTATCAACCCCCCATCTAGGTTTTAAACCTCTCATGTATTAGCTCTTTGTCCTAATGCTCACCCTCTCCTTGGCCCCTATTCTCTGACTGGCTCCAGTGTGTTATGTTCCCCTCCCTGTGTCCATGTGTTCTCATTGTTCAACTTCCACTTATAAGTGAGAATATGTGGTGTTTGGTTTCCTGTTCCTGTGTTAGTTTGCTGAGGATGATGGTTTCCAGCTTCATTCATGTCCCTGCAAAGGACATGAACTCATGCTTTGGGGTACCCCTAGTGGGCCCGAGACACACTGTGGGTTCGAGCCAAGTGGTCCCCGGGACCCCACGAACGGGCTGATGGGAAGGCACTTTCGTCCACGGGGGACCCAGGAACGCTTCTCGGTGGCGCGTATTCCCCCCCCCCCCCAACAGGTGCCTCAGCTCCACTCTTTAGAACCTTACTTCCCCTCAGGGGCCTTCTGTCCACTTTGGGGTACCCCTAGCAGGTCCTGGACTCATCGTGCGTTCGAACCAGGGACGCCAGGGTCCCCAGAGGCCCGCTCAGGGGCTGATGGAAAGGCACTTTCGTCTGTGGGGGACCCAGGAATGCTTCTCGTCGGCGCGGATTTTTCTTTTTTTCTGCCACAGGTGCCTCACGTCCCCTCCTTCAAACCTTACCATCCCCTCAGGGGCCTTCTGCCCACTTTGGGGTACCCCTAGTAGGCCCGAGATGCAACCTGGGTTCGAACTAGGGATGCCAGAGTCTCCAGGCCACACATAGGGGCTGATGGGAAGGCATCTTCATCCATGGGGGACTCAGGAATGTGGTGCAGTTTTTTTTTTTTTCTGCCACAGGTGCCTCTCCTTCCCTCTTTCAAACCTTACTTCCCATCAGGGCCTTCTGGCCGCTTTTGGATACCCCTAGCAGGCCCTAGACGCACTGTGGGTTCGAACCAGGGATGCCAGTGACCCGGAGCCCAGAAGGTCCTTTCATCCGCGGGGACCCATACCCCTTCTATAGCCATGCCAGTTTTTTCCTCCAGAGCGGCCTCAACGCTTTTTAAGCTTGACCTATGGCGATCTTTCCTCCTGGGCATTCTTCCTTCTTTGAGGTGTCCCGTAGGTGAAACACACACCCTGGGTTCAAGCGTGGGACGCCACTACCCCCTCAGCTTCCTTTGATTTTTTTCTGTAAATTTGTGGAACTCTTGCTTGGGGGCATCAACAGCAATATTAATGCAGATCCCGTACACTGTAGTATCCTGTACCCTATTGGTTCTCCTCTTGCATTACCATGGGATTTCTCTCCAAGTTTTGGTACTTGCCACCTGCTGGGTAATCTTCGTTGTCTCTCTACAGTCACTCATGTATGCCTGTGGAGGAAAGTGGTCTGCCTTATGACCAAAAGCCTGCATAAAATGAGAGCTTTCTCATAGCCGTTGCCTTGCACACATGCACTCAACACCCAAAAGTTTCTTCCTTTAGCCACGTTTCTTTCTGGTGCAAACAGCCTCTCCCAAGGCCCCCACATTATGATGTTACACCGCGGTTTCCCACAATCTCTCCCTCATCTATGCTTTTGGCAGAGTGGAGCATGGGACGTGCAAAATGATGTGGCATCTCTTGAGTTGGAGAGTCCTCCCTCACTCAACTGCCTCGCCCCAGCAATAGACGTCTTCAGGACGCATTCAAACCCCACGTTGGCGGTTGTAGGAGAGGGCACTTGGCGTTGGCATGACACACCACCGTTTTGTCTCAGGCACATGACGGACAATCTGGAAAACTCCTGGATCACCACAAAGGCCCAGGCCGTGCCAACACGTGGCAACATTCACACATCGCAGAAAGGGCAGTACAATGTTTTGTAGGGAGTTCCACACAACCACAGAGAGGTGCCGTGGCCACCCCCAAGGCAACAACCCCCAAGGGTGCCTGCTGTGTCAGAAGACCCTATGAATCTCCTCAAAGCCACCAGGGACAAGGCTTGAGGTCAAATTCCATGCCCCATGCCTCCCAACACACCACCCACAAGCATGGAGGAGAGACGCGGGGCCCAAAGATCAACAAAACGGTCCCCATTCACCATGAATTTTCATACTTGCTCCTCGCGGACTAAGTCCCAGTCCAGGAGAGCGTGAAGTCATCACATCAATCGTGAAAAGCCCCATAGCGGGGCGGTGGTTGTGCAGGGGACAGTCTTGACGAAACTGATGGATGAGTATAACAGCCTAGCCAGCCTCACTTTCTGATAAGGACAATTCAAGAAAGAAAACGCCTGATGTGCACAGCACAGAGCCAACAGGGTGAGGTTGTTCTCACCACACACTGTGTGCCCACAGCAGGCCACACATGTGTCAGAGAAATCACGCCACCTTCCCCACTGGGGTCAAAGGCCCAGAAACCAGGGGCGCCCCCAACAGTTACAGCACTAGGATTTGTGAGAGCAGGCACAGGCGTCCCAGCAGTCACCTCAAGCTGGAGCAGGGCCAGTTAGCCGGTTTACTGGTTTGCCAGAGCTTCACATGCATCTAGAAACCCAATCTAATGGCCAGACAACGTGTCAGCAACAATCTCGTGGCCCAAAATGCCGACTAGGAGTGAAAGATACCTCGCCTGGAGGCAGGGTGTCGAGTCATCAACCACGCCACCGGTCCAGAAACGCGCGACCTATACATCTGTTCCCCCAAAAAGCCACCATGGCAGCCAGACACGGAACACCCAGGGCCCTCTGGTCGACCCCAGGACATGCAGGAGCAGCAGAGGGCCAAGAACACCCTCCTGGCCACGCGTGCAACACAAGACCTGGCCCATGTCTCCAGAGCGAGACTCGGAATCATTTTCGGTCGGTCCCCCACACGACCGGATGACACGAGGGACAGAAACACGGTCAGGTGCCACCTTTTGGACACATGCGTGCTCAGGGACCGCTCTCCGACACCGCACGTGGACTTAGAAAAAAAGATCAGGGCAGAAGGACTGGGCCCGGACCCAGCGACTGCTCCTCGGTAACCCGGGGACGCGCAGGGCAGTCTCGACTCCCGGCGTGGACTTCGCAAATAATTCGGCAGGTGCCTCAGACGGCCAGGACTCGCACGGGCCTGCGACCGGGCCGGGAAGGGCGTCCCCAGCCACCCGCACCATGCGCAGTAGGTCCCCACGGGTCGGCCTCGGGAGCTGCAGCGCGCTGGTGGACNACCCTCCTGGCCACGCGTGCAACACAAGACCTGGCCCATGTCTCCAGAGCGAGACTCGGAATCATTTTCGGTCGGTCCCCACACGACCGGATGACACGAGGGACAGAAACACGGTCAGGTGCCACCTTTTGGACACATGCGTGCTCAGGGACCGCTCTCCGACACCGCACGTGGACTTAGAAAAAAAGATCAGGGCAGAAGGACTGGGCCCGGACCCAGCGACTGCTCCTCGGTAACCCGGGGACGCGCAGGGCAGTCTCGACTCCCGGCGTGGACTTCGCAAATAATTCGGCAGGTGCCTCAGACGGCCAGGACTCGCACGGGCCTGCGACCGGGCCGGGAAGGGCGTCCCCAGCCACCCGCACCATGCGCAGTAGGTCCCCACGGGTCGGCCTCGGGAGCTGCAGCGCGCTGGTGGACCAGCCAGGGAGTCCCACACAGCCCTCGGGAAGAGAAGTGCGGCGACAGCCTCCCCACCCCAAAACCCCTGCATGCTGAAGTTCTGACTCACAAGTAATCCGCCAGAGTTCTGGCGAGACCGGGATAGCCCCGCTGCCGGCCACAGGCTTTCTGGAGCGCTGCCTAAGTCACAGCGGGACGGTTTTTCCCTCAGCAGCTGCTACCCGAGCTCTGGAAGCCAAGAAAACTATACAAAAGCAGCCGCCAGATGGAGCCCGACAACCATCGCAAACAGCAAAACGGATCCGGATGGCCGCAAAACCCAAACCGTGAGTCAAGACTTCTCCAGGCCAAAAACGCAGCCCCTCCACCCCGACTTCACAGAAACGCTCCCCAAATGTGTCTCTGCATAGACTGCGACAGAATTAAAAGAAAATCCATGGGGCGTGGGTGTTTGAAGATGCATCTCGGAAGAAGAAAGAAGAAACAGGACTTTTTCGCGGGTAGGTTAGGACACAGGGAGATACAGGATGAGGAGAGTCTTCCAGAATTCAAAGACAGACAGAGGAAGGGAGTTAGGGAAAAAGGGAATGGAGAAAAGAGACAGACGGAGGAAGGGAAAGAGGGAGGGAAGGGAGCAGCGAGAGAGGGAGGGAGGAAGGAGATGGGAAACAGAGAGGAACAGAATTTTTAAAATCTGGAGAAAGAAATATAAAGAAAGAGAAAGACACAGAAAGGAAAGAAAGATGAAAGAGATAAAGAATGAGGAAAGAAATGAAGGAAAACAGAGAGAAAAAACAGAGAGAGGAAAGAAAACGAAAGAAGAAAAAAGAAAAACACAGAAAGAAAGGAAGAAAGAGAAATAAATAAAAAAGAAAAGAGGAGAAAAGAACAAAGAGGGCAGGGAATGGTGGCTCACATCTACAATCCCAACACTTTGTGAGGTTAGGTGGGAGAATCTCGTGAGCCCAGGAGTTTGAGACCAGCTCTGGCAACATAGCGAGACCGTCTCTACTTAAAGAAAAAAAAAATAAAGAAAAGTAAAGACGGGCACGATGACATACGTCTATAGTCACTGCTCCTTGAGAGGCTGAGATAAGAGCATGTCTTGGACTCAGGAGGTTGAGGCTGCAGTGAGCCGTGGTCAGGCCAGTGCTCTGCAGCCCGGGTGACAGAGGGAGACTCTGTCTCAAAAACTTGAGCGAATGAAGGCTGAGATTCCTGCAAGAAAAAGATGTAAAGGAAACGAAGGAGGTCGAGTTCTGAAAGGAAAAATAATTTTAAAAGAAATAATGGCCAGGCACAGTGGCTCACATTTTTAATTCCAGCACTTTGGAAGGCCGAGGGGGGCGGATCACGAGGTCAGGAGATCCAGACCATCCTGGCTAACATTGTGAAACCCTATCTCTCTAAAAAATTCAATAAATAAAACTAAAGCCTAGTGTGGTGGCAGGCACCTGTAGTCCCAGTTACTCAGGAGGCTGAGGCAGGAGAATGGCGTGAATCCAGGAGACAGAGGTTGCAGTGAGCCGAGATAGCGCCACTGCACTCCAGCCTGGGTGACAGAGCAAGACTCCGTCTCAAATAAATAAATAAATAAAGGCCGAGTTTGGTAGTTTGGTGGCTCTCATCTGTAATCCCAGCAATGTGGGAGGCCGAGGCGGATGGATCACCCAGTCACATGTTAGAGACCAGCCTGGCCAATGAGATGAAATGCCGTCTCTACTAAAAATACAACAATTAACCAGGCGTGGTGGTGTGCCTGTAGTCATAGCTACGGGGGGTGGGGGAGTGAGGCAGAAGGATCTCTTGAACCCAGGAGGCGAAGGTTGCCATGAGTCGAGATTGCGCCACTGCACTTCAGCCTGGGTGACAGCAAGACTCCATCTCAAAAAAATAAACAAACAGAAAAGAAAGAAAAATAAAAAAGAAGGAGGAAGAGAGAAACATGGAAAGAGATAGAGAAAGAAAGAGAGAAAGAAAAGAAAGAGAAGGAAGAAAGAGAAAGAAAGAGAAAAAAGAACTGGAGGATGAAATTTGGAAGACAGAAATGAAAGGAGAAAGAAAGATGTAAAAGAGAATAAAACAAGAAAAAGAAAACAAACAAAAACCTCTAAAGGATAGTAAGGCCCAGGGCAGGGCTATGAGGCACTTTCAACTTTACCAATATGTGGCCGGGGAAAGAAAAATATTAAACATAAGGTAACGGTACAAAGTGACTATGGCGGCCAAGCCAGGGTGGTTGAATTTCCCTAGGGAGTGAGGGAGAGGGAACGAGGGAAGCTGTTCCAGTCGAAGGAGAGAAACCGAGATGGGGTGGGGCGGGGGGACAGAAAGAGGAGGTGGAAGGGACAGAGGTACGGTAGTTTACTCTGGAATGTTTTCAAGCCTGGGATGGGTGAGGGGACACGGACGGCAACTCAAGAAACAGGCTAACTCCAGAAATGACACCTAAATTCATAGTGCTGCCATTGCTGCCTTGAAAGATGTGCAGTGCATGTTTCTTTCTCCATACTCTTTGGGTTATTGCTAGGAAATGCCATTTAGTCACACACGCTTGACATCTACCTGCTTGCACAACATCTGGGGAGAATCAGAAAACTCACCACTAACGAAAAGGCCTAGGGTGGAGCTGCCGTCTGTAGAAGTCCACGCGGGTCAAACACACGAAGAAAGAAAAGGAACCAACTGATCAGAAGGATCAACAGTCTGGCCCAGCCAGGATCTCCAGAGGTTTTCTGGGCAACCAGGGAGTGGGGGGACGGATGGGCAGAGGTAGGGCGAGCCTCCGAGGGTGCGGGTGGGGGCGGGGGGAGCGGACAGAAGCCACACTCGTTCCTTACCCGGCGCGGACAGCAGAGCTTCCCTGGGCCGCCTAGACTTCAAAAACGGTGACCGCTAGATGACGCCCGATGACAACGGATGGAAGTGTCAGCGCGGCCCCCTCCCAGGAGCTCCTCACAGCGAATCCACCAGAGCCCCAGCGGGGGAAGCAGCACCGCGACTCGGGAAAACATGGAGAAACGCACGCGCCCACGCGCGCGCACCAGGACGCCACAGCCCGCGTCATAGACCGGCGTGCACTGCGCCAGTGAGAGCTCGCCTCCAGCAGCAAAAGAAGGCTGGGTGTGGCGGCCTACGCCCGTCACCGCAGTACTTTGGGAGGCCTAGGCGGGCGGATCACCTGAGGTCAGGAGTTCCAAACCAGCCTGGTCAACATGACAAAACCCCGTCTGTGAGAAAAATACAAAAATAAGCAGGGGCGTCGTGATGGGCGCCTGTAATCACAGCTCCCCAGGAGGCTGAGGCACAGAATCACTTGAGCTCGGGAGGTAGAGATTGCAGTGAGCTGAGATCTCACCACTGCACTCCAGCCTGGGCAACAGAGGGAAACTCTGTCTCAAAAAAAAGAGTCAATTTCTTCCGTCTTCAGATGAATGCACTCTTACGCTTAGATAGATAGCTTAGAAGGTATATAAGTCCTGTAAACCTTTATAATTTTGAGTCAGTCTGGCGATATTTCCAGGCCTTCTCCCTGTAAGTGATCACAGAAATAAAAACTCCCTCCTTTTTCAATTCATCTGCATCTCCTTATCAGACCTCGAGAATAAGCAGCCCAACCCTCAGTTTCATCCTGGAACAATTACGCTGCAGCCCGGGTGACAGAGGGAGAACTTGTCTCAGAAAAGAAATAAGAAAACCATAAAAAAAGAAGGAAGATAATTAGCCGGGCGTTGCACTGTGTTGTGGCTCGTGCCCGTGCCTGTAGGCCCAGCTACTCGGGTGGCTGAGGCAGAGGAGGATCGCTTTAAGGCCAGCAGTTCAAGGTCGCAGTGATCTATGATCCTACCACTGCACTCCAGCCTCCGTGAAAGAGCAAGTCTCCGTCTAAAAACAAACAAACAAACAAAATGAATGAATAAATACATTAATGTAAAAAAAAAAAAATGCAAGGAGGTGGTGGAACACGGGAAGGCTCCACTCCTTTCTAAAGACCAGAGCAGAAAAACAAGACCATCTGTTTGAGACATAGGCTATTCCGAATCACAGTGGAGGCTCTGAGGATTTCCGAGTAAGGCCCTGCCATTATCTGCAGATAACCACCATTCTTAGAAGCCAGTGGCAGGGCTCTCTCAGCTAGCCTGTGGCTGTTAGTAGAAACCTAACACCCAACCATGGGGCCACGAAGCTACCATGTGAGCTGAGCCGCTCATCACACACTGGGCATAAGTGGGTGTGCACAGCAGCACTCTAGCGTGACACGGAAGTGCTGTGAACCTGATCAGGTCCAAACAGATCCTGAAGCACAAGTAAGTTCCATGAGAAAGCGGCCCAAATGTCCATGGTCTCCAGTCAAGAAATGAGCTAAGAAATTACACCAGCCTGGAGACCACGGCAAAACCCTGTCTCTACTAAAAATATAAAAATTAGCTGAGTGTGGTGGTGCGTGTCTGTAGTCCCAGCTACTCGGGAGGCTAAGACAGGAAAATCGCTTGAACCTTGGAGATGGAGGTTGCAATGAGCTACAAATGCGCCACTGTGCTCCAGCCTGTGTGACACAGCAAGACTCTGTCTCAAAAGAAACAAAAATTAAATTAAATTTAAAGAAAGAAAGTACACATAGAAATTACAGACAGCCGAGCGCAGTGGCACATGCCTGTAATCTCAGCACTTTGGGACGGCAATCTTGGCTCACGGAAACCTCTGCCTCCTGGGTTCAGCTGATTCTCTTTCCTTGGCCTCTCAAGTAGCTGGGATTACAGGCAAGTGCCACCACGCCTGCTAACTTTGTATTTTTAGTAGAGACAGGGTTTCAACATGTTGGTCAGGCTGATCTCGAACTCCCGACCTCAGGTGATTTGCCCTCATCGGCCTCCCTCAGTGCTAGGATTATAGGTGTGAGCCACAGCCCTTGGCCTTTTTTGTTTGTTTGTTTTTTGACGGAGTCTCACTCTGTCACTCAGGCAGGAGTGCAGTGGCACGATCTCAGCTCACTGCAACCTTCACCTCCAGGTTCAAGCAAGTCTCCTGCCTCAGCCTCCCAAGTAGCTGGGATTACAGGCGTGCATCACCATGTCCAGTTAATTTTTTGTATTTCTAGTAGAGATGGGGTTTCACTATACTGGTCAGGCTGGACTTGAACTCCTGACCTCGTGATCCGCCAACCTCTGCCTCCCAAAGTGCTGGGATTACAGGTGTGAGCCACCACACCTGGCATATTTATTTATTTTTTAACTGATGAAAGAACAATCAGACCCAGTCGTCAGGGTGGAGATTCCCTAGACAACAAGGGAGGGAGGAACTTGGAGGCGTTGGTGGGAGGTGGGCGCAGTTGAGAAGACACAGTTTCCCAGGCTCTGCGCAGGCTCCATGGGCATCATTCCTCTTTGAGGCCTGGGTTTTCAGAGTATCAGTGGCCGCTAGGTGATACCCGAGGCACGCCAATGACAGTGTCAGCCCGGAATGAATTGGGATCAGCAGGAGAAGGAGGGAAAGGTGCAAAAGGGAGGCCCCCACAGCACAGTGGGTCGCTGCGCCCTCCCGGGTGGTCCCCACAACTAATTGTCCAGGGCCCCTGGAAGACGCAGCCTAAGTCCTCACCCATCGGATTATCTGGAACTTCCGTCCGGAGACCGACTGGAAATTCTCTCAGTCAAGGTCCAAACCTAAAAGAATCACTGGCACACCCACCAGGACCAAGACAACTTTTAAAATTATCGTTTCTGTGTTTTGGGTGCATCTGTGTATTTCTGTAGAACTAAATTATTTATTTTAAACGTTAGGACTTTTTTACTTCTTACGTATACAGTCCCGTGATAGACAGACCAGGGCACTCCTCAGCTCAGAATCCATGACGCCAGAAGCTGACATCCTCAATTACTATTTAGAATGAATTTAAACAAGTCAGCCAAACACTCTGCCATGAAGCTCCTGGAAAGACAAGAGATTAAAAAAAGAAAAAAGAAAAAAACCAGTGCTGTCAGGAGCAGGGGCTCACACCTGTCATCCCCGAACTTTGGGAGAATGAGGGCGAATGAATCCCTTGATCCCAGGCAATCGAGACCAGCCTTGGCAACATGGTGAAACCTCCTTTCTACAAACATACAAAAATTGGCTGGTTTCATAATCTGAACTCAAAATTAATAAATAAATAGTAAGAAATTTAAAATTAAAAAACCTTAAATAGTATTTTTTGTTATTTTTCCTTCTGCCCTGAAAAGGACATAATATATCTGTTGTCTGTCTGTCTGTTTGTGACAGGGTCTCACTCTGTCGCCCAGGCTGGAGTGCAGTGACGCCATCACGGCTCAATGCAGCCTCAACCATCCTAGGGTTGGGTGATTCTCCCACTTCAGCCTCCTTAGTAGCTGGTACAACAGGTAAGCACCTCGGGTTTTGGCCACGTTGTCCAAGGCTGGTCTCCAGCTCCCGAGCTCAAGTGATCCTACTGCCTCGGCCTCACAAAGTGTTGGGGTTGCAGGCTTGAGCCACCATACCCGGCCTGACTTGATATATCTGATCTCACTAGGCCCTGACCACATGCCCTTGAAGAACTAGAGTCAAGATAGGGTCAGCAAGAGAGTTTCAGCATTCTTTACCGAAAGCAGTGAGTTGGATGATGGCCGAGTGTCCTGCACTCCTGTGGTTTTAGGTGGCGACCCGTAGAGGATAGATTTCAAATGTTTCCAGAGAGGCAGAGCCACAGTCATTGGGGCATCCGTGCTCAGGTTGGGGTTTCTGACAGCACCTTAAGGGCCAGGATCTGCCAAGGCCCGTGTTCTAGGGTGGGGACAATGGAACCCAAGGTAGAGGGAGCTATTGGTCCACACTGAGCTCCAGCCCTAGGCCCCACTGTGCTGACCAAATCATAAGGAAGAGTCCCTCATCCAACATGCCACATCCCTCTGCTGAAAGTGGGAGCAGATCTGTTTTCCAAACATGAGGTGACTCTAGGTTTGAAATGAATCACAAGGGGCCCAGCTTTCCTGAGTTGGCAGGATAAAGAAGTCATTCTGTGGCACAGAATGAGGTGTGTCTTGAATCTAGAATCTGCAGTCAAAACCAATGATAGTGCCCCAGCTCAGTGACTCACAACTCTCATCCCAGGACTTTTGGTGACCAAAGCTGGCAGATCAAGAAATCAGGAGTTCAAGATCAGCCTGGTCAACATGGTGAAACCGTCTATACTAAAAAAAAAAAAATTAGCTGATTAGGGTGGCACGTGCCTGTAATTCCAGCTACTGGGGAGACTGAGGCAGGAGAATCACTGGAACCAGGGAGGCAGATGTTTTAGCCAGCCGAGACCACACCACAGCCTGGACGACAGAACGATACTCCATTTGAAATAAATTAATAAATAAACCTCGACCAGGCGCAGTGGCTCACGCCTGTAATCCCACCACGCTGGGAGGCTGAGGCGGGTGGATCTTGAGGTCAAGAGATTGAGACCATCCTGGCTAACATGGTGAAACCCCATCTCTACTAAAAATACAAAAAATTAGCCAGCCATGGTGGCAGGTGCTTGTAGTCCCTGCTACTCCAGAGGCTGAGGCAGGAGAATGGCTTGAACCTGGGAGGCAGAGCTTGTAGTGAGCCAAGATGGCACCACTGCACTACAGCCTGGGTGACAGAGCGAGACTCCGTCTCAAATAAATAAATAAATAAAGTGAATGAATGTAAGTAAAAACAAAAATGCAAGGAAATGGCGGAGCACGAGAAGGCTCCACTCGTTCATAAAGACCAGAGCAGAAAAACAGGACCATCAGGTTGAGACAAAGGCCATTTTAAATCTGTTGTCATCATGCTCAATTGGCACAAAAGGAGAGCAGGTTTCTGTGCTGCCCATCTATCATCACCGCTCTCCTCAAGTATAATTGAAGCTTCACCACTACACAGAGATCTCTCAACCCACCAAATGTGTCCATACCTTTATGAGCCTGATTGGGAGAATAAACAGGGCATTTAGCAAAGTACTCATCGTACATGGTCTCCCACGTCTCTTGTGAAACCAACCAAATTCATGGTCTGTTTTTTAATTTTTTTCCTGTTCTCGATGGTCCAGAGAGTACTGAAATAAAGTAACAGTGAATGCATTTCATGCAACAAGGAGGAAAAACAACCAAGCGAAAGTCTCAGAGGCTTGTGATACACAGGGGGATAGAGAATGAGGAGACTTCCAGAATCCACACAGAGACAGACAGACGGAGGGATGGGAGGAAACAAATTGAGAAAAGAGAGACAGTGAAAAAGATCAGCAAATATAAATGTAAAGAAGAGACAGATGTGAAAGGAAGAAAGACGAAAAAAAGAAAGAGAGAAACAGAAAAAAAAGAAAATGAGAAATGAGAGAAGGAAGGGAAGAAGAAAAAGAGAGGGAAGAAAAAAAGAAAAGAAAAAGAAAAGGAAAGAAAAGAGAAAGAAAAAAAGAAAATGAAGGAAATAAAAGACGGCAGAACATCATGGCTCGTGCCTGTAATCCCAACACTTTGGGAGGTTGAGGTGGAAGAATCGCTTGAGCCCGGCAGTTTGAGACCAGCCCAGGGAACACAGTGAGTCCTCGTCTCTAGTTTAAAAAAAAAAAATTAAAAAGCCAACCATGATGGCAGGTACCTACAGTCTCAGCTCCTTTGTAGCCTGAGGTGGGAGCATTGCTTGGGTTCAAGAGGAGTCGGCTGCGGTGGGCCTTGGTCAGGCAAATGCACTGCAGCTTGTTGCCCAGGCTGGTCTCAAACTCCTGAGCTCTATAGTGAACTGCCTGCCTCAGCTTCCGAAGTTGCACCTGCCATATCCAACGGCCCTGGGGATACCAGTAACAGATTTTAGTAGACATGATGTTATGCCATATTGCCCAGGTTGGTCTCGAACTTGAACCTGGGAATTTGAGCCAAGGGCATGCAACTGCACTGCAGTCTGGGTGACAGAGCAAGACTCCATCTCTAAATAACTAGATAAATAATAAAAACAACAAAAATAATAACAAACAGTAATACAAAGAAATAATAACAAACAACAGCAATAATAATAAACAAACTAGTAGGAGTGAGACATCAAAAATATAAAAGGTAATTTAGATCACAATTAATTGTAGTAATTTCAAGGAGTTATTTCTTTTTTTTTTTTTTTCTTAGACAGAGTCTTGCTGTGTCGCCCAGGCTGGAGTGCAGTTGCCCGATCTTGGCTCACTGAAACCCCCGCCTCCTGGGTTCAAGGGATTCTTGTGTCTCAGCCTACCCAGTGGCTGGGATTACAGGCACGTGCCACCACACCCAGCTTATTTTTGTATTTTAGTAGAGACAGTGTTTCACTAGGTTGGCCAGGATGGTCTCGAACTCCTGACCTCGTGATCTGCCCGCCTTGCCTTCCCAAAGTGCTGGGATTACAGGTGTGAGCCACCACACCCGGCCAGGAGTTATTTCTTTAACCTGTCTCTCTTACTTTCTGAAACAGGGTCTTTCTCTCTCACTCAGACTGGAGGGCAATGGCGTGATCATGGCTCACTGCAGCTTCTGCATCTCAGAACCAAGTGATTCCTGCATTTTCAGCCACTTGGAAGGCTGAGATGGCAAGATCACCTGAGGGAACCCAAGAAGATCAAAGCTGCGGTGAGCCGAGATTGCATTCTCACACTCCAAACTGCCTAAAAAAATAGTAAATGTAAAACCACAGCAACTTCAGTGTGTAGAAAGAGTAAGAAAAGTAAAAGAAAAAAGAAAAAATGAAGAGCAACTGAAATCACTGTGGAAACAGTTGGAGAGGAAGAAACAACGTAGTGAAAGAGCGACATCTCGTGGATGCAGGTGGTAGTGCCGCTGATCAGAGATACCTGTTCCACCGTAGAAATCCCAAGTTGACGGTCAAGTCCAAAGCTCGCCCCTGACATCTGGTGGACGCGGCGCTCGCAGACAGAAGCGATCAGACCCGGCTGGAACCTTATTACACCAAGCCAGCCCACCTTTGTGGCCATCTAACTCTGCCGACCTGCCTGCTGCTCCCCCACTGTCCGCTGGTTGACCCGGGCAGCGGAGAGGGGAGGAAAGGCACCAGGGCAGTGGGTGGCTCATATCCCATCCCCGCGCGCCTGGGGCGGGGAGAGGGGCCGTGACCCCGACGGCCACCACCGGGCATGCATGAACGCTACTCGGACA
Organism: Rhinopithecus bieti; assembly: GCF_001698545.2. NCBI lineage: Eukaryota > Metazoa > Chordata > Mammalia > Primates > Cercopithecidae > Rhinopithecus > Rhinopithecus bieti. Next base: position 56,459 of record NW_016812636.1, read on the forward strand.
GGAACTGCAGGGTCGCACCCTTTGACACCCACCCATTCTCACCAGGCTTGATGAATCCTATCCCATACCCTAGAGGAGTTCCCAGCAGGGTGCGAGGAGGAGGCGGAATCAGAGATGCGGGACGCCGAGCAGGGGCGCCACCCCTACCTCGGCAACCCCCAGCGCGGCACCTTGGAAAGCCCGCGGGTGGAGGCGGGCGCCTCCCGATGCACAGCAGGCGCCGATGGGCTCTCGCGAGAGACGCCCGCTGCTTGCTCCGGGGCTCCGAGGCGGGTGGGCATGAGCAGGACGGGGAACAAGGTCTCCGGGGGCAACAGGAAGGAGGAAGGAAGGTAGACGTCAAGGGCTGAATCACACATGTGCGGAGAGACCCTTGTGTGGAGGTCTGACTTTCAATAGATGCACCGAGGAAGCTGCACTGCTCCATGGAAAACCCTGACCCAGAAGCAGGGCGTCTAGGAGTAGTTTAGCATCAGGTTCCTCACAAACACGTTATGTGATGGGACGGGGGCTGACCGCCTTTCTGGCAGCAGCCCGTTTCCCAGGACAAGGGGCTGTCTGCACCAGACCCCAGTTCCTGGCACGGGGACAGCGGAGCCATATCCTTCCTCCTGGGCGGGATTCTGACTTCGAGTCCTTCAGTCACAATCCCACAGACTTAGCTTTACCCCACTGGCTCCTCAGCCAAGCACATACACCAAGTGTCTGAACCTGTGGTTCCTCTCCTACTGAGCAGGATTACCACCGTAGCAACACATGCGGAACACACACAGTAAAACTAACCTGTGTCACATGAGGCTAACCATGATGCTTTCCAGGGCATGAGCACCGCTCTCGGGTGAATCCATTCCAGTTTGCCTTGCCCTTCACAAAGAAAAGAGAACTCTCCAGGCGCCATGGCTCATGCCTGTAATCCTAGCACTTTGGGAGACTGAGGGGGGCGGATCAGGGGTTCAAGATCAGTTTGGCCAACACGGTGAAACCCTGTCTCTACAAAAATACAAAAATTAGCAGGGCATGATGGTGGGCGCCTGTCTTCACTCGCGTCCGTGTGGAAAGACCACCAAACAGGCTTTGTGTGAGCAACAAGTCTGTTTATTTCACCAGGGTGCAGGCAGGCTGAGTCCAAAAAGAGAGTCCGTGAAGGGAGATAGTGCCGTTTTATGAGATTTGGGTAGGTTGTGGAAAATTGCAGTTAAAGGGGGTCGTTCTCTGGCTGGCAGGGGTGGGGGTCACAAGGCGCTCAGTGGGGGAGCTTTTGAGTCAGCATGGGCCGGGAGAAGGAATTTCACAAGGTAACATCATCAGTTAAGGTAAGAACTGGCCATTTTCACTTCTTTTGTCATTCTTCAGTTACTTCAGGCCATCTGGATGTATATGTTCAGGTCACAGGGGATATGATGGCTTAGCTTGGGCTCAGAGGCCTGACAGCTGTAATCCCAGCTACCTGGGAGGCTGTGGTGGGAGAATGGCTTGAATCCAGGAGGTGGAGGTTGCAGTGAGCCGCGATCGCGCCATTGCAATCCAGCCTGGGCAACAAGAGTGAAAATGTGTCTCAAAAAAAAAAAAAAAAAAGACACAAATTATTAGGTGGGCTCTGTTGCCCAGTCTGGAGTGCAGTGGCTTGATCTCAGATCTCTGTGGCAACCTCCAACTCCCGGGTTCAAGTAATTATCCTGCCTCTGCCTCCAGAGTAGCTAGGACTACAGGCACAGATGCCACCATGCCTGGCTATTTTTTGTGTTTTTAGTAGAAACGGGGTTTCACCATGTTGGCCAGGCTGGTTTTGAACTCCTGACCTCAAGCAATCCGCCCGCCGTAGCCTCCCAAAGTGCGAGGATTACAGGTGCGAGCCACCGCCCCCGGTCTATGTGTTTGTTATTTAAATCTCTCTTCTGAGGGTCATGAGAATTCTCATTAATTTCACTTAGAGATTCTGGAGAGAAAAGCCTCTGTTATTGTCATTGTAAAAGTAAAAAAAAGTAGACCTTTTTTTTCTTTTGAGACAGAGTTTTGCTCTTTTTGCCCAGGCTGGAGTGCAATGGCCCAATCTCAGCTCACTGCAGCTTTTGCCTCCTAGGTTCAAGCGATTCTCCTGCCTCGGCCTCCTAAGTAGCTGGGATTACAGACATGTGCCACCATGCTGGCTAATTTTGTATTTTTAGTAGAGACGGTGTTTTACCATGCTGGTGAGGCTGGTCTTGAACTCCTGACCTCAGGTGAGCCACCTGCCTTGGCCTCCAAAAGTGCTGGGATCACAGGCATGAGCAACTGTGTTCAGCTTTTTTTTTTTTTTTTTTTT
>NW_016812636.1:62219-74366 GCF_001698545.2 Rhinopithecus bieti
TTAATTATTCTAGTTATCAATTCTTCCACTCTTTTTTCAAGATTTTTAGTTTCTTTGTGCTGGGTACATAATTCCTCCCTTAGCTCTGAGAAGTTTGATGGACTGAAGCCTTCTTCTCTCATCTCGTCAAAGTCATTCTCTGTCCAGCTTTGATCCGTTGCTGGCGATGCGCTGTATTCCTTTGCAGGGGGAGATGCGCTCTTATTTTTTGAATTTCCAGCTTTTCTGCCCTACTTTTTCCCCATCTTTGTCGTTTTTTCTGCCTCTGGTCTTTGATGATGGTGACGCACTGATGGGGTTTTGGTATAGGTGTCCTTCCTGTTTGTTAGTTTTCCTTCTAACAGTCAGGACCCTCAGCTGTAGGTCTATTGGAGATTGCTGGAGGTCCACTCCAGACCCTGTTTGCCTGGGTATCAGCAGCAGAGGCTGCAGAAGATAGAATATTGCTGAACAGCGAGTGTACCTGCCTGATTCTTGCTTTGGAAGCTTCCTCTCAGGGGTGTACTCCACCGTGTGAGGTGTGGTGTGTCGGTCTGCCCCTAGTGGGGGATGTCTCCCAGTTAGGCTACTCAGGGGTCAGGGACCCACTTGAGCAGGCAGTCTGTCCGTTCTCAGATCTCAGCTTCCGTGTTGGGAGATCCACTACTCTCTTCGAAGCTGTCAGACAGAGTTGTTTGCGTCTGAAGAGGTTTCTGCTGCTTTTTGTTGTTGTTGTTGTTGTTGTTGTTTAGCTGTGCCCTGTCCCCAGAGGTGGAGTCTACAGAGACAGGCAGGGCTCCTTGAGCTGCTGTGAGCTCCACCCAGTTCGAGCTTCCCAGCGGCTTTGTTTACCTACTTAAGCCTCAGCAATGGCGGGCGCCCCTCCCCCAGCCTCGCTGCTGCCTTGCCGTTAGATCACAAACTGCTGTGTTAGCAATGAGGGAAGCTCCATGGGCATGGGACCCTCTCGGCCAGGTGTGGGATATAATCTCCTGGTGTTCCTGTTTGCTAAGACCCTTAGTAAAGTGCAGTATTAGGGTGGGAGTTATCCAATTTTCCAGGTGTTGTGTGTCTCAGTTCCACTGGCTAGGAAAAGGGATTCCCTTCCCCTTGTGCTTCCCAGGTGAGGCGATGCCTCGCCCTGCTTCCGCTCTCGCTGGTCGGGCTGCAGCAGCTGACCAGCACCGATTGTCCGGCACTCCCTAGTGAGATGAACCCAGTACCTCCGTTGAAAATGCAGAAATCACCTGTCTTCTGTGTTGCTCGCACTAGGAGCTGGAGACTGGAACTGATCCTATTCGGCCTGACAGAGTCTCTTTCTGTTGCCCACGCTGGAACACAGTGGTACAATGATAGCTCACTGTAGCATCAAACTCCTGGAGCTCAAGCAATCCTCCTGGCTCAGCCTCCCAAGTAGCTAGGATTACAGGTGCACACCACCATCCACAGGTAATTTTTTAATTTTTTCTTTTTTTACACAAAAATGTCTCAACATGGATTTTTTTTTTTCTTTTTTGGCAGAGATGATGCCACACTATGTTGCCCAGGCTGGTCTCAAACTCCTCACCTGAAGTCATCCTTTTGAGAGACAGGACTAGCTGGAATTCTTAGGCTGACTACGAATCCCTAAGCCTAGCTGAGAAGGTGACCGCATACACCTTTAAACACCTGGCTTGCAACTTACCTCACACCCGACCAATCAGAGAGCTCACTAAAATGCTAATTAGGCAAAAACAGGAGGTAAAGAAATAGCCAATCATCTATCACCTGAGAGCACAGGGGGAGGGACAAGGATCGGGATATAAACAGGCATTCGAGCCAGAAATGGCTACTCTCTTTGGGTCCCCTCCCTTTGTATGGGAGCTCTGTTTTCACTCTATTAAATCTTGCAACTGCATTCTCTTCTGGTCCGTGTTTGTTATGGCTCCAGCTGAGCTTTGGCTCACCATCCACCACTGCTGTTTGCCACTGCCGCAGACCTGCCACTGACTTCCATCCCTTCAGATCCAGCAGGGTGTCTGCTGTGCTCCTGATCCAGTGAGGCGCCCATTGCTGCTCCTGATCAGGCTAGAGGCTTACCCATTGTTCCTGTAGGGCTAAGTGCCTGGGTTCCTCCTAATCAAGCCGAACACTAGCCACTGGGTTCCACGGTTCTCTTCTGTGACCCACGGCTCCTAATAGAGCTATAACACTCATGGCATGCAATCCGTGAGGCCAAGAACCCCAGGTCAGAGTACAGGAGGCTTGCCACCATCTTGGGAGCTCTGGGAGCAAGGCCCCCCCCCTTAACATTTTAGCAACCACGAAGGGACCTCCAAAGCAGTGAGTAATATTGGACCACTTTCACTTGCTATTCTGTCCTATCCTTCCTTAGAATTGTAGGGAAATACTGGGCACCTGTTGGCTGGTTAAGAACAATTAGCATGGCCGCTGGACTTAAGACTCAGGTGTGAGGCTATCTGGGAAAGGGCTTCTAACAAACCCCAGCCCTTCTGGGTTGGGGACGTTGGTCTGCCTGGAGCCAGCTTCCACTTTCAATTTTCCTGGGGAAGCCAAGGAAAACTTTCTGCCAACTAGAGGCAGAAAGTTGTCAGCATCGAGCTCCCAGCATTAGCTGGTTGAGATCATGGTGCAGCCAGAAGTCTCTATTCAACTTCACCCATGTGTGAGCCCCTACCTTTCCTTCTGACCTATACCTCCTGGGTCCCAATCATGACTTTCTTGAAAGTTTAGTCCCACAATTCTCCTTACCTCTGAATCTACTTCCTCGGATCCCAGCCTCCTAGGTACTAATGACTTTCGTTTACTCTAGCAAGTTGTATCTCCAAAGGGATCTAAGGAAAATCTGCCCTGCATCCTTAGGCATCTAAGCTATAAACTCAGGGAGTCTCATCCCTGGCATCCCTCCTGATTTAGGTATACACCTCTCGACGTGGGCAGTTATGTAGGACCTGTTCTCCACCACCCACCCCAGGGCCCCAAGTTTGTAATGGCTGAGAGAGAGAGAGAGAGAGATGGAGAGAGAAAAAAGAGAGACAGAGAGACAGAGAGAGAGAGAGAGAGAGAGAGAGAGAGAGAGAGAGAAACAAGGGAGAGAAAGAGAGAGACAAAGAGGGAGTCAAAGAGAAAAAAAAGAAAAGGATAGAAATAAAAAATTTTTAAAAGTGTGCCCTATTCCTTTAAAAGTCAGCATAAATTTCAAACCTGTAGTTGATAATTGAAGGTCTTTTCTGTGACCTTATAACACTCCAGTGCCACTTTGTTGTCAATGTAAATAATGGTGTAGCCCTAAAGTACTGATGCCACTGACAACCTGTAGCTTTCCTATGAAAAATCCTTAACCCAGTAACCCGTGGATGGGCCAAATGCATTCAGTCAGTAGTGGCAACTGCTTTGCTAAAAGTAGAAAAACAACTTTTAGAGGAAACCTCGATGTGAGCACACCTCACCAGTTCAGAATTATTGTAAGTCATAAAGGTAGCTTACTAACACAAAAATCTTAAAGTATGGGGCTATTCTGTTAAAAAAAAAGGGGGGGGGGTAATGTAACTCCAACCACTGATAATTCCCTTAACCTGCAGATTTGCTAACAGGGGATTTAAATCTTAATTACCATACAAAGTTCCGACCAGACCTATGAGGAACTCCCTTCAGGACAGGATGATAGATGGTTCCTCCCAGGTGATTGAGAAAAAAAACCCAATAGGTATTCAGTAATTGATACGGAGACTCTTGTGGAAGCAGAGTTAGAAAAATTGCCTAATAATTGGTCTCAAACGTGTGAGCTCTTTGTACTCAGAAATGTCCCTTTTTAGATTCCACAAAAAGAGTGTTTTCAACCAGCTGAAACAAAATAAATGTTTAACTCTGTGAGATGAATCCACGGATAATACAGAGAGCTTCTTTCCAGTTTTATGACAGGATATTTGGTTTTCACTACAGGCCTCAAAGGGTTTGGAAATATCCCTTCTTAGATTCCACATGAAGAGTGTTTCCAACCTGCTGAATAAAAAGAAAAATTTAACCCTGTGAGATCAATTCACACATCACAAAGCATTCTCACAAACAGCTTTGAAATGTTCCTTTGCATATTCCACAGAAAGAGTATTTCTAAGCCTCTAAATTGAAAGAAAGGCTTAACTCTGTGAGATGAATCCACAGATTACACAACGTTTTCACAGAGAGCTTCTTTCTAGTTTTATTACGAGGTATTCGGTTTTATAGGACCCAATGGGTTCTGAAATTTTCTTTATAGATTCTACAAAAAGAGTGTTTCCATCCTTCAGAATCAATAGAATGGTTAAACTCTGTGAGATGAATCCACACATTGCAATGCATTTTCATGCAGAACTTGTTTCTTTTTTATCATCTGATAATCAGATCTGAATAATCAGAAAATTTTCACTGTAGGCCTCAAAAAGATTTCAAAAATACCCTTTCTAGATTCTAGAAATGAATGGTTTCCCCAACTTGCCCTGAATTAAAAAAAAAAAAAAAAAAAAAAAAAAAAAACTTTAGCTCTGTGGAAGAAAAATCTGCCACATATAAAGTGGTTTCCAGAAAACTTTTCTAATTTTTTATCTCAAGAGAATTCAGTTTGGACTAAAGATATCATTGCATTTTGAAATGAACCCTTCCTATATTCCAAAGGAAAAAAAAGGTTTTTCCAATCTTGTCGAATCAAGAAAACTTAACTTTATGACATGAAATTCCACACATCACAAAGCCGTTTTCACAGAGAGTTTTCTTTCTATTCTCCATCCGGTGGAATATTTGGTTTTTCACATAGGCCCTCAAAGACCTCTGAAATTCCCTACATAGGATTTCATAAAAAGAGTGTTTCCAACCTACTAATTCAAAAGAAAAGGGTTTAATTCTGGTAGAAATGAATCCACAGATTACACAGAGCTTTCACAAGAAGCTTATTTGAAAGTTTTTTGTCTTGGGATATTTCGGTTTTTCACTACAGGCCTCAAATGGCCCTTTGAAATATCCCTTTGGTTGATTCCACAAAGAGGAATATATCCAGTGCTGCCTCCAAAAGAAAAATTTAACTATATGAGGTTAATTCACATAAGGAGTTTTCACAGATAGCTTCCTTTCTATTTTTAATGGAAGGAATATTTGGTTTTTATGATAGGTTATCAATGGGCTTCTGAAATTTCCCTTTGTAGGTTCCCCTCAAGAAAATTGTTTCCCAAGCTGCTGAATTAAGAGAAGGTTAACCTTGGTAAGAATGAATCTACACATCCGGCGAGCATAATTCTAACAGAACCCTTCTTTCCTAGTTTTTTATTGTGGGATATTCAGATTTTCCACCTATAGGCCCATCAATGGCTCTGAATGTACCTACATAGATTTCGGAAACAGAGTTATTAGCTGCTGAATTAAAGAAAGGTTTAACTTTGTGAAATGAATCCACCACATTGCAAAGCAATTTTCACAGAGCAACTTCCCTTCTAGTTTCATCCGCAGGATAATTTGCTTTAACTAATAGGCCTCCACGGCCTCCAAAATGGCCCCCCTTCCATTGTTTTCCTACAAAAAGAACGCCTCCAACCCTGCTGAAACAAAAACAAGGATTTAACCTCTTGAGATTGAATCCACCACGATTGTGAAAAAGTTTTAACAGAGAGATTCTTTCTATTTTTTATTGTGGCATATTAGGTTTTTCATTAATAAGCCTCAATGGGAATTGAAATGTCCCCCTTTCATCGATCTGCCCCCCCAAAAAAAAAAAATAAAGAGGTGTTCCTACATGGCTGAGTAAAAAGAAATGTTGACTCAGTGGAGAATGGAATATACCACTTTGCCAAAGCATTTTCAACCAGAAGAGAATATTTTCTTGTTTTCATCCAGGGGATACCTTTTTTTAAAACTGTAAAGGGCCATCAATGGTCCTCCAAAATGTCCCTTTGTAGATTCCACAAGAAGAGTGTTTCCAACATACGGAATCAAAATAAAACTTTAACTCTGTGAGATAAATCCAAACAATTATTGGCAATGCGTTTTCAAAAGATAGCTTCCCTTCCTAGTTTTTGTCAGGGTGATATTTTAGTTTTACTGTAGGCCATCAAATGGTATCCTGGAAAATTCCCTTTTGTCATAGTTTCCACAGAAAGAGTGTTTCCAACCTGCTGAACAAAAGAAAGGTTAACTCTGTGAGATGAATCGCACACATCCCACCAAAGCATTGTCAAAGAGAGTTTTCTTTCCTAGTTTTTATTGTGAGATATTTGGCTTTTCAATATAAACCCACAATCGGGGTAAGAAATGTCCATTTTTAAATTCTAGAAGAGAATTGATTCACCCTGGTGAATCAAAGAAAGGTTAACCTCCAGTGAGATGAATCCACCCATGTTGTAAACAGTTTTTCATGGAAGAGCTTCATTTCTTGTTTCATCAGGACCATTCAGTTTGAGCTAAAGGCATCAAATCGGCTTGGAAATGTCTTCTTTGTAGATTCAACAAGAAAAGTATGCCCCAACATGCGAATCCAAAGCAAAAATTTTAACTGTTTTGATATTAATCCACGCATTTAAAACATGTCACTGATAGCCTTCTTTCTTAGTTTTTATTGGGGATTTTTGGTTTTTTCACTATAGGCATCAATGGACCTGAAAAAGTCCCTTTGTAAAGTTTCACCAGAAGTGTTTTCTACCTTGCCAAACAAAAGAAGGTTTACTCTGTGAGGGTGAATCCCCAACATGTCACCAAACATTTCTTAGAAGACTTCCTTTCCCAGTTTTTATCACTGAATTCCGATTTTTCACTATAGGCCTTGTGGGGCTCTGAAATGGTCCTTTTGTAACATTCCACAAATAAGTTTTTCCAACCTGCTGAATCAAAAGAAAGGTTTAAGATTTTGTGAGATGCCATTCACCAACATTGCAAAGCAGTTTCACAGATAGCTTCTTTTTTGGCTTTTGTCTCTTGGACTATCGTGTTTTTTAGACTAAACCAGGCCTCATGGGCTCTGAAACATCCTTTTGTATAGATATTAGAAAAAGAAAGAGTCTCCTAACCGTACTGAAATCAAAAGAAAGATTTAAAAACCTGTGAGATGGATAACAGAATTGCAAAGTGCTTTCACAGAGAGCTTCTTTTAAATTTTCATTGTGGATTCAATTGTGGGATAATCAATTTTACTCTATAGGCCTCCGAACAGTGATAAAATATCCCTTCATAGATTCTACAAAAAGTGTTTCAAACAAGGAGAATCAACGGAATATCTAGCTCTTTGACATGAATCCACACATTGCAAAGAGTTTTCACAGAAGCTTGCTTCTATTTTTTTATCACGTGATATTCGATTTTTCATTATAACCCTCAAAGAACTCTGAAATGTTCCTACATAGATTCTATAAAAAAAAATACTGTTTCCAACCAGCTGAATCAAAAGAAAGGTTTAACTCTGTAAGAGGAATCCACACATCACAAAGTGTTGGCACAGATAGCTTTTTTCTAGTTTTTATCACAAGTTATTCAGTTTTTCACTATGGAAGCCAGTGGGCTTTGAAATGTTCCTTTGTAGATTCCACCAAAAGAGTGTTTCCAACCTGCTGAATCAAAAGAAAAGTTTAAATCTGTGAGATGAATCTACACATTACACACCATTTTGACAGAGAGCTTCTTTTAATTTTGTCGCAGGATATTCGATTTTCACTCTAGGCCTCAATGGGCTCTGAAATGTCCCATTGTAGATTCCACAAAAGAGGGTTTTGAAACTACTGAATCAAAAGAAAGCTTTAACTCTATTAGACAAATCCACACATCACAAAGCATTTTGACAGAGCTTCTTTCTAAGTTTTACTGTGGGATATTCGGTTTTTCAGTATAGGCCTCAATAGGCTTCAAAATGTCCCTTCACTGATTTTACACAAAGAGTCTTTCCTCCATGAGGAATCAAAAGAAATGTTTAACTCTGAAAGATTAATCCACCCACCACAAAGCATTTTTACAACGACATTCTTTCCAGTTTCTATTGCAAGATATTTGGATTTTCACTATAGGCCTCGATGTGCTTTGAAATGTCCCTTCATAGACTACCCAAAACAGTGTTTCCAACCTGCTGTATCAAAAGAAAAATTTACACTTGTGTGATGAATCCACTCATCACAATGCGTTTTCTCAGATAGATTCTTTCTAGTTTTTACCAGAGATATTCGGTTTTAACCATAGGCCTTAGTGAGTCCTGAAATGTTCCTTCATAGATTCCATAAAAGAAGGTTTCCAACCTGTGGGTTCAGTAAAATGTATAACTTTGTGAGATTAATCTACACATCAGAAAGAGTTTTCACAGAGAGCTTCTTTCCAGTTGTCAACACGGGATATGGGCTCCAAAATGTCCCTTTGCAACTTCTACAAAAAGAGTGTTTCCAACCTGCTGAATCAAAAGAAAGGTTTAACCCTGTAAGATGAATCCACCCATTGCAAAGTGTTTTCACAGAGAACTTCTTTCTATTTTTTCTTGCTTAATACTCAGTTTTTCGTTACAGGCCTCAATTGCCTTTGGAATGTCTTTTCATAGATTTTTAAAAAAGAGTATTTCCAACCTCCAAAATTAAAAGAATATTTTAACTCTGTGAGATGAATAAACCCATTGCAAAGTGAGAGCCTCCTTCTAGTTTATATCACGGGAAATTTGTTTTTTTCACTATAGGAATCAATGGGCTCTGTAATGCACCTGAATGAACAGAAATGTTTAACTCTGTGACATGAATCCACATGTTGCAAAGCATTTTCTCAGAGAGCTTCCTTCTACTTTTTATTGTGAGATATTTGGTTTTTCACTATAGATCATAATGGGCTGTGAGATGTCCCTTCATAGAATCTACAAAAGGGTGTTTCCAACCTGCTGAATCAAAAGAATGTTTTATCTCTGTGAAAGGAATCCACACATAGTAAAGCAATTTCACAGAGAGCTTATTTCTAGCTTTCATCACAGGATACTTGATTTTTTTACTCTAGGCCTCAATGGCTTCCAGAATGTCACTTCACTGATTCTACAAAAAGAATATTTCCAACCTGATGAATCAAAAGAAAGGTTTAATTCTGTGACATGAATCCATACATCACACACCGCTTTGACAGAGAGCTTCTTTCTAATTTTTACTGCAGGATATTCAGTTTTTCACTCTAGGCCTCAATGGGCTTCAAAATGTCCCTTCATAGATTCCACAGAAAGACGGTTTCAAAATGGCTGAATCAAAAGAAAGGTTTAACTCTATTCGATGAATCCACACATCACAAAGTGTTTTGACAGACCGTTTCTTTCTAGTTTTTTATCACAGGGTATTTGGTTTTTCTGTACAGGCCTAGAAAGGCTCCAAAATATCCCTTTGTTGATTCTACACAAACAGTGCTTCCACTGTACCAAATCAAAAGAAAGATTTAACTCTGAGAGATCAATCCACCCATTACAAAGCATTTTCAGAAAGACATTTTTTTTCTAGTTTCTATCACAGGATATTTGGTTTTTCACTACAGGCCTCAATGTGCTTTCAAACATTCCTTCATAGATAACACAAAAAGAGTGTTTCCAACCTGCTGAATCAAAAGAAAATTTAAATCTATGTTATGAATCTACCCATCACAGTGTGTTTTCTCAGATAGATTCTTTCCAGTTTTTATCAGAGATATTTGATTCTTCACTATAGGCCTAAGTGGGCTCCAAAATGTTCCTTTGTAGATTCCATAAAAAGAATGTTTCCAACCTGTGGTTTCAGTAGAAAGGTATAACTCTGTGACACGAATCCACATACTGCAAAGAGTTTTCACAGAGAGCTTCTTTCCGGTGTGTATCACAGGATATTCAGTTTTTCACTATAGGCCACAATGGGTTCCAAAATGTCCCTTTGTAGATTCTATAAAAAGACTGTTTCCAACCTGTTTAATCAAAAGAAAGGTTGATCTCTGTGAGAAAAATCCACCTATCACAAAGTGTTTTCACAGAGAGCTTCTTTCTAATTTTTTTCACTCAATATTCAGTTTTTTAGTGTAGGTGTCAATCAGTTTCAAAATGTCCCTTCGTAGATTCTAAAAAAAAAAAGTATTTCCAGCCTCCAAAATCAAAAGAATGTTTTAATTCTGTGAGATGAATTCACACATTGCAAAGCATTTTAACAGAGAGCTTCTTTCTAGTTGATATTGTGGGATATTCAGGTTTTCACTGTAGGAATCAATGGGTTCTGAAATGCACCTTCATAGAATCTACAAATAGATTGTTTCCAACCATCTCAATCAAAAGAAAGACTTAACTCTGAGGGAAATTCAAGTTTTTACTATAGGCTTAAAAGGAGCTGAAATGTCCCCTCACCAATCCTACAAAAAGAGTGTTTCCAACATGGTGAAATGGAAGAAAAGTTTAACTCTGGAAGATGAATCCACACTTCACAAAGCAATTTCAAAAAAAGATTTTATCTAGTTTTTATCACGAGATATTCAGTTTTTCACTATAGGCCTCAATGGGCTCTGAAATGCTTCATTTTAGATTCTACAAAAAATGTTTCCAACCTGATGAATAAAGGAAAATGTTTAAATCTGTGTGATGAATCCACACATGGCAAAGAATTTTCAAACAGAGCTTGTTTTTAGTTTTAATCCCAGGATATTCAGTTTTTCACTATGTGCCTCAATGGGCTCTGAGATGTCCCTTCATAGATTTACAAAAACAGTGTTTCCAATGTGCAGAACCAAAGTAAAAGTTTGAAATGAATCCACACATTGCAAAGCATTTTCACAGAGAGATTCTTATGGTTTTTATCATGGGATATTCAGGTTTTCACTGTGGGCATCAATGGGCTCAGAAATGTCCCTTTGTAGATTCCACAAAAAGAGTGTTTCCAATGGGCTGAATCAAAAGAAAGGTTTAACTCTGTGAGAGGAATCCACACATCACAAAGCATTTTCACAGAGAGCTTCTTTCTAGTTTTTATAGTGGGATATTTCGTTTTCACTATACGCCTCAATGGGCTTTTAAACTCTCTTGTATATATTCTTCAAAAAGAGTGTTTCTAACCTGCTGAATCAAAAGAAATGTTTAACTGTTTGATGAATGCACATATCAAAAAGCATTTCCACAGACAGCTTCCTTCTACTTTTTATCATGAGATATTTGGGAAGAATCAAAAGAATATTTCAACCCTGTGAAATTAATCCACATTTCACAAAGCATTTTCACAGAGAGATTCCTTCTAGTTTTATCACAGGATATTTGGTTTTTCACTGTAGGCTTCATTGGGCTTTGAAATGTTCCTGTGTAGATTCTACAAAAAGAGTATTTCCAACTTGCTGAATCAATAGAAAGTTTTAAGTCTTTGAGATTAATCCAGACATTGCAAAGCATTTTCACAGAGACCTTATTTCTACTTTTTATCATGAGATCTTTGGTTTTTCACTATAGGCATTTATGGGCTGTGAAATGTACCTTCATAGATTCCACTAAAAGAGTGTTTCCAACCGGATGAGTCAAAAGAATGTTTTAACTGTTTGAGTCAAATCCACGCATCACAAACCATTTGTACAGAGATCTTTTCTTCTAGTTTTTATTGTAAGATACTTGATATTTCACTATAGGAATCAATGGGCTCCAAAATGTCCCTTTGTAAATTATAGGAAAAGAGTGTTCTCAACTTGCAGAATCAAAATAATGTTTTCACTCTGTGAGATAAATTTACATATCACAAACCATTTTCACAGAGAACTATTTTTTTTTTTCAGTTTTATCGTGGGATATTCAGTTTTTCACTACAGGCCTCAAAAGGCTCTGAAATGTCCCTTTGTAGATTGTACAAAAGGAGTGATTCCAACCTCTGGAATGAAAAGGAAGTTTTAACTCTGTGAGATGAATCCACACATCAGAAAGTCTTTTCTGTAACAGTCTCTTTCGAGTTTTATCACAATATATTTTGTTTTCAGTATAGGTCTCAATGGCCTCCAAAATATCTCCTCATAGATTCTACAAAAGAGTGATTCCAATGTGTGGGATTAGTAGAAAGCTGTAATTCTGTGAGATTAATCCTCACATTGCAAAGCATTTTCACAGAGAGCTTCTTTCCAGTTTTTATTATGGTATAATAGGATTTTTACAATAGGCTCCAAAATGTCCCTTCATAGATTCCACAAAAAGAGATGCTTTCAACCTGCTGAATCAAAAAAAAAAAAAAA
>NW_016812636.1:77938-82527 GCF_001698545.2 Rhinopithecus bieti
ACACTCTTTTTGTAGAATCTTCAAAGGGACATTTCAAAGCCCAGTGAGGCCTATAGTGAAAAACCGAATATCCTGGCATAAAAACTAGAAAGAAGCTATTTGCAAAACCATTTTGTTATGTGTGGATTCAGCTCACAGTGTTAAACCTTTCTTTTGATTCAGCAGTTTGGAAAGTCTGTTTTTGTAAAATCTGCAAAATTACATTTCAGAGCCCACTGGAGTCTATAGTGGAAAACTGAATATCCTGCCATTAAAAAACTACAAAGAAGCTATCTGTGAAACCACTTTATGATGTGTGGATTCAGCTCACAGAGTTAAATCTTTCTTTTGATTAAGCAGGTTGGACACACTTCTTGTAGAATCTGCAAAGAGACATTTCGGAGTCCACTTAGCTCTATAGTGGAAAACTGAATATACTGCCATAAAAACTTGAAAGAAGCCATCTGTGAAGCCGTTTGGTGATTTGTGGATTCAGCTCATAGAGGTCAACTTTTCTTTGATTCAGCAAGTAGGAAAAACTGTTTTTATAGAATATGCAAATGGACCTTTCTAAGCCACCTGATTTCTATATTGGAAAACAAAATATCACTCCATAAAAACTAGAAGGCAGCTGTCTGTGAAACTACTTTTGATGTTTGGATCCAGCTTGCAGAGTTAAACTTTTCTTTTGATTCAGTTGGTTGGAAATAGTCTTTTTGTGGAATCTGAGAAGAGACATTTCAAGGTCCACTGAAACCTATCATGAGAAACCAAATATCCTGCCATAATAAAAAAGAAAGAAGCTACCTGTGAAACCACTCTGTGATATGTGAATTCAGCTCACAGAGTTGTTTAACCTTTCTTTTGATTCAGTAGGTTGAAAGCAAGCACTCTTTTTGCAGAATGTGTGAAGGGACATTTCAAAGTCCACTGAGGCCCACAGTGAAAAACTTAATACATAGCCATAAAACTGGAAATAGTCTATCTGTGAAACCACTTTGTGATGTGGGTACTCAGCTCAGAGTTAAACCATTCTTTTATTTTGCAGGTTGGAAACACTCTTTTGTTGAATCTGCAAAGGGACTTTTTGGAACCCACTGAGGCCTATAGTGGAAAACTGAATATCCCACTATAAAAACTAGAAAGAAGTTATCTGTGAAACCGTTGTGTGATGTTTGGATTCACCTCACAGAGTTAAACCTTTCTTTTGATTCAGGAGGTTGGAAACATTCTTTTTGTAGAATCTGAGGAGGGACATTTCAGAGCCACTGAGGCCTATAGTGAAAAAATGAATATGCCACTATGAAAACCAGAAAAAAGCTCTCTGTGAAACACTTTGTGATGTTGGGATTGAGCTNAATAGGATTTTTACAATAGGCTCCAAAATGTCCCTTCATAGATTCCACAAAAAGAGATGCTTTCAACCTGCTGAATCAAAAAAAAAAAAAAACCGTTAAATCTGTAAGATGAATCCACATATCCAAAAGCATTTTCATAGGGAACTTCTTTCTAGTTTTTGGAATATTCAGTTTTTCACTATGGGAATCAATGGGCTCTGAAATGTTCCTTCGTAGATTCCCCAAAAAGAGTGTTCCCAACCTGCTATATCAAAAGAAAGGTTTAACTCTTTGAAAGGAATCTTCAAATAATACAGCATCTTCACAGAAAGCTTCATTGTAGTTTTTTTCTGGGTATGTATATATATATATATTTTTTTACTATAGGCATCAATGGGCTCAGAAATGTACCTTTGTACATTCCACAGAAAGAGTTTTTGCAACCTACTGAATCAAAGGAAAGGTTTATCTTTGTGACATAGCACAAAGCATTGTCACAGAGAGTTTCTTTCCTGTTTTCACCGTGGGGTATTTGGGTTTTCACTATAGGTTTCAATGAGCTCCAATATGTTTCTTTGTAGATTCTACAGAAAGAGATTTTCTAACCTGCTGAATCAAAGCAAGTTTTAACTCTGTGAGACAAATTCACGTATCACCCAGCAATTTCTCTGAGAGTATCTTTCTGGTTTTTATCATAGCATATTCAGTGTTTCCCAATAGGCCTAAATGGACTCTGAATTGTCCCTATGTAGATTTTACAAAAAAGTTTTTCCAAATTCCTGAATCAATAGAAAGCTTTAACTTTGTGAGATGAAACCACACACCCTAAAGTAATTTCACAGAGAGCTCCTTTCTACTTTTTATCATGGGATATTTCCATTTTCAGTATAGGCCTCAATTGGCTAAGAAATTTCCCTTAGTAGATTCTAGAAAAAGAGGGTTTCCAATCCACAGAATAAAAAGAAAAGTGTGACTCTGCTCTGTGAGATGAATTCAAACATCTCAAAACTTTTTCACAGAGAGCTTCTTTCTAGTTTTTATCATGAGATATTAAGTTTTTATTATGGGCCTCAATGGGAGTCAAAATGTCCCTTCATAGACACTACAAAAAGAGTGTTTCCAACCCGCACAATCCAAAGAAGGTTTTAACTCTGTGAGATGAATCCAAACATCACAAAGCGTTTTCACAGACAGTTTATTTCTAGTTTTTATTGTGGGATATTTGATTTTTACCTATAGGCCCCAATGGGTTCTGAAATATCCCTTTGTAGATTCTATAAAAAGAGTGTTTCCAACCTGCTGAATCAAAAGAAAGGTTTAACTCTAGGAGAGGAATTTACACATCCATAAGCATTTTCACAGAGAGGTTCTTTCTACATTTTATGGCAGGATGTAAGGTTTCTCACTATATGTCTCAAAGGGCTTTGAAATGTCCACTCATAGAGTCCACAAAAAGAACGTTTCCAACCTGCTGAATCAAAAGAAAGGTTCACTGAGGCCTATAGTGAAAAACCGAATATCCTGCCATAAAAACTACAAAGAATCTATCTGTGAAATTGCATTGTGATGTGTCTATTCAGCTCACAAAGTTAAACTTTTCTTTTGACTCAGCAGGTTGGAAACACTCTTTTTGTAGAATCTGTGAAGGGACATTTTGAAGCCCTCTGTGGCCTATAGTGAAAAACTGAATATCCCACGATATAAACTAGAAAGAAGCTATCTGTGAAACTGTTTTGTGATGTGTAGTTTCAGCTTACAGAGTTCAACCTTTCTTTTAATCCAGAAGGTTGGAAACTGTCTCTTTGTGAAATATACATAGGGACATTTCAGAGCCCACTGTCGCCTATAATGAAAAACTGAATAACCCACGATAAAAATTAGAAATAAATTATCTGTGAAACCACTTTGCAGTGTGTGGATTAAACTCACAGAATTAAACCTTTCTTTTTATTTAGCAGGTTGGAAACACTCTGTTTGTAGAATCAGCGAAGGGTCACTTCAAAGTCCACAGAGGCCTATAGTGAAAAACCATCTATCCCGTGATAAAAACTGGAAACCACTTGACTTTGTGATTCATCTCACAAAGTAAAATCTTTCTTCTGGCTCAGCAGGTTGAAAATACTCTTTTTCCAGAATCTGCAAAGGACATTTTGGAGCCCATTGAGGCCTACAGTGAAAAACAGAAAATCCATGAAAAAACTAGAAAGAAGGTATCTGTGAAACCATTTTGCCATGTGTGGATTCAGCTCACAGAGTTAAAACTTTGTTTTGATTCAGCAAGTTGGAAACACTCTTGTAGAATCTGCAAAGGGACATTTTGGAGCCAAATGAGGACTTTAGTAAAAACTGAATAACCTGCAATAAAAAATAGAAAGAAGCAATCTGTGAAACCACTTTGCAATATGTGGATTCAACTCACAGAGATAAACCATTATTTTGATTCAGCAGGTTGGAAACCCTCTTTTTTGAGTTGCAGATCTGGGAGTCCACTGAAGCCTACAGTTAAAAATCGAATATCCCAAGATTAAAAAAGAGAAAGAAGCTATCTGTGAAACTGCTTTGTGATGTGTAGATTCACCTCACAGAGTTAAACCTTTATTTTGATTTGGCAGGTTGGAAACACTGTTTTGTAGAATCTGTGAAGGGGCATTTCAGAGTCCACTGAGGACAACCATGAAAAATCAAGTATTCCAAGTTAAAACCAAGAAAGAAGCTATCTTTGTAACTGCTTTGTGACGTGTGGATTCATCTCACACAGTTAAAACTTTCTTTTGATTCAGTAGGTTGAAAACACTCTTTTTGTAGAATCTGTGAAGGAACATTTAGGAGCCCATTGAGGTCTATGGTGAAAAACCGAATATCCCCAGATAAAAACTAGAAAGAAGCTATCTGTGAAACTCATCTATGTTGTGTGGATTCACCACATAGAGTTAAACCTTTTTAACAATTGAGCAGGTTGGAAACACTCTATTTGTGGAATCTATGAAGGAACATTTCAAAGCCCACAAGGCCTATAGTAAAAAACTGAATATCTCATGATAAAACTAGAAAGAAACGATCTGTGGAACTGCTTTGAGATGTGTTGATTCAGCTGAGTGAGTTAAACTTTTCTTTTGATTCACCAGGTTGAAATAAGTCTCTTTCCAGAATCTGTGAACAGACATTTTAAAACCCACTTAGGCCTATAGTGAAAAAACAAATATCTTGCAATAAAAACTAGAAATAAGCTATCCAAGAAATCGCACTGTGATGTGTGGATTAAGTTAAAAAAGT
>NW_016812636.1:84220-94561 GCF_001698545.2 Rhinopithecus bieti
AAAAATGAATATGCCACTATGAAAACCAGAAAAAAGCTCTCTGTGAAACACTTTGTGATGTTGGGATTGAGCTTTGTGATGTTGGAATTGAACTTTCCTTTTGATTCACATGTTGCAAACATTCTTTTTGTAGAGTTTGCAAGGGTCATTTCGAAGCCCACAGAGGCCCAGAGTAAAAGCCGAATACACTGCCATAAAACTAGGAAGACGCTATCTGTGAATCCACTTGGTGATGTGTGGATTCAGGTCATAGTTTTTGTTTTTTTTTTTTTTTTTTTTTTTCAGCAGGCTGGAAATACTCTTTTTTCAGAATCTGCAAAGGAACATTTCAGAGCCCGCTGTGACCTATAGTGAAATAGCAAATATCCCATCCGAAAAACTAGAAAGAAACTATCTGTGAAACTGCTTTACAATGTGTGGATTCAGCTCACAGAGCTAAACCTTCCTTTTGATTCAGCAAGTTGGAAACACTCTTTTTGTAGAATCTATGAAGGGACATTTTGGAGCTCACTGAGTCCCTGAGTGAAAATTGAATATCACACCATAAAACTAGAAAGAAGATCTTTATGAAACTGCTTTGGGATGTATGGATTCAGCTTATAGTTAAACCTTTTTTTGATCCAGCAGTTTGGAAACACTCTTTTAGTAGAATCTGTGAAGGGACATTTCAGAATCCACTGTGGTGTATGGTGAAAAAGCAAATATCCTGCTACAAACATTAGAAAGAATCTATCTGTGAAACTGCTTTGCAATATGTGAATTCAGCTCACAGAGTTAAACCCTTCTTTTGATTCTGCAGGTTCGAAACACTTTTTGTAGAATCCATGAAGGGACACTTTGAGCCCACGGAGGCCTAGAGTAAAAAATCAAATATATCACTATGAAAAGAGAAAGAAACTATCTGTGAAACCACTTTGTGACATTTGGATTCAGCTCACAGAGTTAAACTTTTCTTTTGATTCAGCAGGTTGGAAACAATCTTTTTGCAGAATCTATGAAAGGACATTTAGGATCCCACTAAGGCCTATAGTGAAAAACAGAGCATCTTGTGGTAAAACTAGAAAGAAGCTATTTGTGAAACTGCTTTGTGATGAGTGGGTTCGGCTCACAGAATTAAACCTTTCTTTTCCTTCAGCAGGTTGGAAGCACTCTTTTTTCAGAATCTGTGAAGGGACATTTGAGAGTCCACTAAAGCTTAGAGTGAAAAACCAAATATCCCATGATAAAACTAGAGTGAAGCTGTCTCTGAAACCACTTTGCGATGTTTGGATTCAGCTCACAGAGTTAAACCTTTCTTTTGATTCAGCAGGTTGGAAACCTTCTTTTTGCAGAATCTACAGAGGCACATTTCAGAGACCACTGAGTCCTATAGTTAAAACTAAATATCCCACTAGAAAACTAAAAGAAGCTATCTGTGAATCTGCTTTGCAATGTGTAATTCATCTCACAGACTTAAACTTTTCTTTTGATTCACCAGATTGGAAACACTCTTTTTGTAGAATCTATGAAGGGACATTTCAATTCCACTGAGGACTATAGTGAAAAACAGAGTATCTCACCATAAAAACTGGAAAAAATCTGTCTGTGAAACTGCTTTATGATGTGGGTATTCATCTAACAGAGTTAAATCTTTCTTTTGATTCAGCAGGTTGGAAACACTCTTTTTATAGAATCTGTAAAGGCACATTTTGGAACCCACTGAGGCCTATAGTGAAAACAAAATATACTGCCATAAAACTAGAAAGAAACTATTTGTGAACTTGCTTTTGATGTGTGAATTCAGCTAACAGAGGTTAATATTTCTTTTATTCAGCAGGTTGGAAATATTCTTTTGTAGAATCAGCAAAGGAACATTTTGGAGCCTACTGAGGCCTATAATGAAAACTGAATGTCCCATTATAAAACTACAAAGAAGCTATCTGAAACAGCTTTGAAATGTTTGGAATCACCTCACAGAGTTAAACCTTTCTTTTGATTCAAGAGGTTGGAAAGACCCCTTTTGTGCTATCTAAGGAAGAATATTTCAGAGTCACTGAGGCCTTTAGTGGAAAAATGAGTATCCTGTCATAAAAACTAGAAAAGAACTACATGTAAAACCTCTTTGTAATGTTTGGGTTGAGCTCAGAGAGTTAAACCTTTCTTCTCATTCACAGGCTGTAAACCCTGTTTTTGTAGAATATGTGAAGGGTCATTTCAGAGCCCACTGAGGCCCACGGTGAAAACCGACTATACCACCATAAAACTAGAAAGAATCTATCTGTGAAACCACCTGGCAATGTGTGGATTCAGGACATAGTTAAACTTTTTTTTTTTTTATGACTATTCAGCAGGTTGGTAACACTCTTTTTGTACAATATGTGAAGGAATATTTCAGAGCCCACTATGGCCTACAGTGAAATAGGGAATATCCTGCCATAAAAACTAGAAAGAGGCTATCTGTGAAACCGCTTTGTGATGTATGGATTCAGCTCACAGAGCTAAACCTTTACTTTGATTCAGCAGGTTGGAAACACTTTTTGTTGAATCTGTGAAGGAACATTTTGGAGCCCACTGAGGCCTATAGTGAAGAACCAAATATACGGTCATAAAACTAGAAAAGGGTACGTGTGAAGTGACTTTGTGATATTTGGATTGAGTTTACAGGGTTAAACCTTTCTTTTGATTCCACAGATTGGAAACCCTCTTTTTGTAGAATTTGTGAAGTGACATTTCGGAGCCCATGAAGGCCTATAGTGAAAAACTGTATATCCAGCCATAGAAACTAGGAAGATTTTTTTCTGTGAAACCTCTTTTCATGTGTGGATTTAGCTCACTATGTGAAACCTTTCTTCTAATTTAGCAGCTTAAAACAATCTTTTGTAGAATCTGTGAGGGTACATGTCAGAGCCTATTGAGTCACAAAGTGAATAAGTAAATATCCGACCATAATTAAAAACCCATTGATGCCTATAGGGAAAAACCAAATACCCCGCGATAAAAACTATAAAGAAACTGTCTGTGAAATTGTTTCGTGCTGTGTATGTTCATCTCAAAGAATTAAACTTTTCTGTTGATTCAGCAGTTTGGGAACACTCCTTTTGTAGAATCTACGAAAAGGCATTTTGATGCCCATTCAGGCCTCTTGTGAATAAGCAAATATCCCACAATACAAACTAGAAAGACAAAGACACTTCTGTGAAACCTCTTTGCAATGAGTGGATTCATCTCTAGGGTTAAAAACTTTTTGTCTTTTTTTTTTTTCCTTTTTTTTTTTTTTTTTTTTTGATTCAATACGGTTGGAAGAACTTCCTTGTACAGAGCATATGATCATAGGGACCAATTAAAAGTCTCTTATCTGAGGCCTTCAGTGAAAAACCCAATATCTGCCATATAAAAACTAGAAAGAAGCTACCTGTGAAACCTGAGGAAAAGCTGGATTCATCTGCGCTCGAGTTATAACCTTTCTTCCTGCGATTTCCAGGCAAGTTTGAAAGAGTCTTCTTGTAGAATCTATGAAAGAGCAAGTTAAATGTCCATGAAGCTCCAATAGTGAAAACCAATACATTCCATGGATAAGAAAATAACAAAAACCTGAACAGAAGCTCTCTGTGAAATCACTTTGTGATGTGTGGATCCATCGCTCTCAGAGTTAACCTTTCTTTTGATTGACCAAGTTTGAAAACGGTCTTTCAATAGATCTAACATTGGGATGATTAAAAGCCCCTTTGAGGCCCTATAGTAAAAGACCACACCATATCCGGCAAAAAACCATAGAAGGAAGGCGTATCTGTGAAATTGATTTGGTGAATTGTGATTCATGTCCACAGGAGAGTTAAACTTTTCTTTTAATTTAGCCAGATGACGGCATCGAGTCATTTTGTCGCAATCTACAAAAGGACAATTAAACCCATTGAGGTCAATGGTGAAAAAGCAAATTCTCTCTCTCTCTCCTCTCTCGGTCTCTTGGCGGCGTCTTCTCTCTCTCTTTCTCTCTCTCTCTCTTGCACACACACAGATTTTAAAAAGTTATCTGTGAAACACTTTGTGATTTGTGGGTTCATCTCACAGAGTTAACTCTTTCCTTTGATTCCAGGGGATGGAATCAGTTTTTGTTTGTTTGTTTGTTTGTTTGCTTGTTTTAAGAATTACAAAAGGGATAATTAAAATTCATTGCGAAAGCCAATAATGTGAAAACCAAAATATTCCCAGGATAAAAACCTAGAAGAAGTGATCTGTGAAACTGCTATTGTGACTGTCTGTGTGATGCTTCTATGTGCGCCTACGAGTTAGATCTTTCTTTGTCAATTCATGCCAGATTGGAAATACTGTTCTTATAGGATCTACAAAGGGACATTTTGGAGCCATTGGGGCCTATAGAGAAACCAAATATCCTACAATACAAATTCGAAAGAAATTATCCTGTCGAAAAGCCACTTTGTGATGTTTGGATTCAATTCTCAGAGTTAGAGTTATGTTTCCTTTTGCGATTTAGCAGGTTTGAAAACACTCTTTTTGTCAGTTTGGATAATTAAAAGTACATTGTTTTCTATATTAAAAAATATATACCTTGCAGTATAAACAACAAAGAAGCTCTCTGTGGAATTACTTTGCAAAGTGTGGATTCATCTCAAAAGACTAAACCTTTCTTTTTATTCAGCAGTTTGAAAACAATCTTTTTGTAGAATCTACGATGGGACAATGAAAGTCCATTGTGGCCTATAGTGAAAAACCAAATATCTTGCAGTAAAAACAAGAAAGAAGCTCTCTGTGAAACCGCTTTGCAATGTGTAGATTCATCCCACAGGGTTAAACTTTTCTTTTGATTCAGCAGGCTGGAAACCCTCATTTTGTAGAATCTACAAAACATTTTGGAACCATTGATGCCTATGGTGATAAACCAAATATCCCACGATTAAGAACTAGAAAGAAGGTATCTGTGAAACTGCTGTACGTTTATCTCAAGAGTTAAATTTTTTCTGTTGACTTAGCGGATTATAAACCACCTTTTTGTAAAATCTACGAAGGGACAATTAAGCGCCCTTTGAGGCCTATAGTGAAAAAGTGAATATCCAGTGATAAAACTAAAAGAAACTACCTGTGAAACTGATTTGCAATGTGGGTTCATCTCACAGAGTTAAAATTTCTTTTGACTCAGCAGGTTAAAAACACTTATGTTATAGAATCTACAATGAGACAATTAAACACCCATTGAGGTTATAGTGAAAACCAAATATCTCATGATAAAAACTAGAAAGAAACTGTCTTTGAAACCACTTTGCCATGTGTGAATTCATCTCACAGAGTTAAACCTCTCTTTTGATTCAGCATGTTGGAAACACTCTTTTTGTAGAATCCACGAAGGGACATTTCAGAGCCCTTTGAAGTCTATGGTAAAAAAAAGAATATCCCAAGAGAAAATAGAAATAAGGTATTTGTGAATCTACTTTGCGATGTGTGATTCATCTCGCAGAGCTAAACTTTCTTTTGATTCAGCAGGTTGGAAACACCCTTCTTGCAGAATCTTTGAAGAGACAATTAAAAGTCCATTGAGGTCTATAGTAAAAAACCGAATATCCCGTGATAAAAACTAGAAAGAAGCTATTTGTGAAAGCGATTTGTGACATGTGGATTCATCTCACAGATTTAAACCTTTCCTTTGATTCAGCAGTTTGGAAACAGTGTTTTTGTACGATCAATGATAAGACAATTAAAAGCCCCATTAGACCTCTAGTGAGAAACAAAATATCCCCTGATCAAAACTAGAAGAAGCTAACTGTGAAACCATTTTCCAATGTGTGGATACATCTCACAGAGTTAAATCATTTTTTTGATTCAGCAGGTTGGAACCACCCCTATTATATAATCTACTAAGAGACATTTCTGAGACCACTGATGCTTATAGTAAAAAACTGAATATCCCGCAATGAAAACTAGAAAGAAGCTACCTATGAATCGGCTTTGTGAAGTGTAATTCTTCTCACAGAGCTAAACCTTTCTTTTGATTCAGCAGGTTGGAAACAGTCTTCTTGTAGAATCTACAAAAAGACAATTAAAGGTCCATTGAGGGCGATAGTGAAAAACTGAATATCCTGTGATAAAAAACCAGAAAGAAGCTATCTGTGAAAGTGATTTGCAATGTGTGGATTCGTCTCACAGATATAACCTTTCTTTTGATTCAGAAGGTTGGAAACAGCATTTTTGTACAATCTACGATGGGACAACTAAAAGCCCTTTGAGACCTCTAGCGAAAAACCAATTATCCTGCAATCAAAACTAAAAGAAACTAACTGTGAAACTGTTTTCCAATGGGTGGATTCATCTCACAGAGTTAAATCATTCTGTTGATTCAGCAGGTTGGAAACACCCCTCTTGCAGAATCTACGAAGAGACATTTCAGAGTCCATTGATGCTTATAGTAAACAACCGAATATCCCACGATAAAAACTAGAAAGAAACTATCTGTAAAACTGCTTTGCAATGTGTGGATTCATCTCACAGAGCTAAACCTTTCTTTTGATTCAGCATGTTGGAAACATTGTTTTGAAGCATCTACGAAGGGCAATTTCAGAGCCCATTGTGGCCTATAGTGAAAACTGAATATCCTGTGATGAAAATAGAAAGAAGCTATTTGTGAAACCCCATTGTGACGTGTGGATTCATCTCACAGAGTTAAACCTTTTTTTAACTATTATTCAGAAGGTTGGAAACAGTCTTTTTTGTAGAAGCTACAAAGAGACAATTAAAAGCCCATTGCAAACTATATTGAAAACCTAATATCCCACGATAAAACCTAGAAACAACCTATCTGTGAAACCACTCAGTGACATGTAGATTCATCACACAGAGTCAAACCCTTCTTTCAATTCAGCAGTTTGGAAAGAGTCTTTTAGTAGAATCTACTAGGAGACATTTTGGAGACCATTGAGGCCAATAGTGAAAAACTGAATATCCCATGATAAAACTAGAATGAAGCTGTCTGTGAAACTGCTTTGTGGTATGTGGATTCACATCTCAGAGTTAATTCTTTCTATTGATTCAGCAGGTTGGAAACATTCATTTTGTAGAATCTATGTTGGGACAATTAAAAGCCCTTTGAGGCATATATTAAGAAAGGAAATATTCCACAAAAAAACCTAGAAAGAAGCTATCTGGAAACCTCTTTGTGATGTGTGGATTCATCTCACAGAGTTAAATCCTTCTTTTGTGATGTGTGGATTCATCTCACAGATACAACATTTCTTTTGATTCAGAAGGTTGGAAACGGCGTTTTTGTACAATCTATAATAGGACAATTAAAAGCCCTTTGAGACCTCTAGGAAAAAACCAATTGATTCAGCAGGATGGAAATACTCTTTTTGTAGAATCTGCAAAGGGACTTTTGGGAGCCCATTGAGGTCTGTAGTCAAAAACTGAATATCCCATGATAAAACTAGAAAGAAGCTATCTGTGAAACCACTTTGTGATGTGTGGATTCATGTCTTAGAGTTAAAACTTTTTGTTGATTTGGCAGGTTGGAAACAGTCTTTTGTAGAATCTATGTTCAGACAATTAAAAGCCCTTTGGTGCCTATAGTGAAAAAATGAATATCCTGCAAAAAAAAAAAATTGAAAAACAAAAAACCTAGAAAGAAACTCTCTGTAAAATTGACTTGCAATGTTTGGGTTCATCTCACAGATTTAAAACTTTCTTTTGATTCAACATGTTGAAAACACACTTTCTGTAGAATTCAAGGTGGAACAATTAAAAGTCCATTGTGGCCTATTGTAAAGAATCTACAAAAAACATTTCTGAGGCCATTGAGGTCCACAGTGATAAACCAAGTATTTCACAATTAAGAACCAGAAAAGAAGCTATCAGTGCAAGTGCTTTGCAACGTATGCATTAATCTCACAGAGGTAAATTTTTCTTTTGACTCAGCAGGTTGGAAACAGTTTTTTTGTAGAATCTATGAAGAAACAATTAACAGTTCATTGAGGCTTACAGTGAAAACTAAATATCCTGTGATAGAACCTAGAAAGAAGCTCTCTGTGAAACTGATTTTTTATTTGTGGATTCATCTTACAGAAGTCAACATTTCTTTGATTCAGGAGGTTGAAAACAGCCTTTTTGTAGAATCTACGATGGGGCAATTAAAAGCCCCTTGAGGCCTATAATGAAAAATCAAATATCCTGCAATAAAAATTAGAAAGAAGATCTCTGTGAAAATGCCTTGAAATGTATAGATTCATCTCACAGAGTTAAGCCTTCCTTTCGATTCAGCAGGTTGGAAACAGTCTTTATGTAGAACCTACTAGGAGACATTTCAGAGCCCTTTGAGGCCTATAGTGAAAAACAGAACATCCCATGACAAAAACTAGACAGAAGCTATCTTTGAAACTGCTTTTTGATGTGTGGTTTCATCTCTTGGAATTAAGCCTTTCTTTTGATTCAGCAGGTTGGAAACAGTCTTCTTGTAGAATCTATGTTGGGACAATCAAAAGCTTATTGGAGACTTTAGTGAAAAACCAAATATCACACACACACACACACACACACACACACACACACACACACACAAATAGAAAGAAACTCTCTCTGAAATTGATTTATGATGTCTGGATTCATCTCACAGAGTTAAACCTTTCTTTTGATTCAGCAGCTTGAAAACACTCTTTTTGTAGAATCTACGATGGGACAATTAGAAGTCCTTTGTGGCCTATAATTAAAAAACAAATATCTAGAAATAAAACTAGAAATAAGTTATCTGTGAAAGCTTTTTGCAATGCATGGATTCATCTCACAAGGTTAAACCTTTCATTTGATTCAGCACGTTGGAAGCATTATTTTTGAAGGATCTGAAAAGGGATATTTCAGAGTTCACTGAGGCCTAAAGTTAAAAACTGAATATCCTGCGAGAAAAACGATAAAGAAACTATCTGTGAAACTGTTTTGTGATGTGTGGATTCATCTCACAGAGTTAAACTTTTCTTTTGGTTCAGCAGGTTGGAATTAGCCTTTTTGTAGAATCTATGATGAGACAAATAAAATCCCCTTGATGCCTATAGTGAAAAACTGAATATCCCGAAACAAAATCTAGAAAGTTGCTATCTCTGAAATCACTTTGTGAAGTGTGGATTCATCTCGTAAAGGAAAACACACTTTTTGATTCTGTCGGTTGGAAACATCTTTTTGTAGAATATACAAAGGGATATTTCAAAGGCCTTTGAGACCAATATTGAAAAACTGAATATCCCATAATAAAAACTAGAAAGAAGCTATCTGTGTAACCCCTTTGCAATATGTGGATTCATCTCCCAGAATTAAACTTTTCTTTTGATTCAGCAGGTTGGAAATACTCTTTTTGTAGAATCTGCTAAGGGACATTTTGGAGCCCACTGAGGCCTGTAGTGAAAAACTCAATATCCCACCATAAAAACTAGAAAGAAGCTATGTGTGAACCCGCTTTATATGTGTGGATTCAGCTTACAGAATTAAACCTTTCTTTTGATTCAGCAGGTAGGGAACAGTCTTTTTGTAGAATCTGTGTATGGACATTTCTGAGCCCACTGAGGAGTATAGTGAAAAACTGAACATCTTGCCATAAAAACTAGAAAGAAGCTATCTGTGAAACCACTTTGCAATATGTGGATTTATCTCACAGAGTTAAACCTTTTTTTTAATTCAGCAGGTTGAAAATCTTCCTTTTGTAGAATCTACTAGGGTGGTACTAGAGAGTCCTTTGAGGACTGTGGTAAAAAAACAAATATCCTGCAATAAAAACTAGAAAGAAGCTATCAGTGAAGATGCTTTGCCATGTGTGGATTCACCTAACAGAGATAAAACTTTCTTTTGATTCAGTAGGGTAGAATCACTTTTTCTTTAGAATCTACAAGGGGATATTTCAGAGCTCATTGATGGCTATGGTGAAAAACCGAATATCCTGCGATAAAAAAGAGAAAGAAGCAATCTGTGAAAATTATTTCCTATGTGTGGATATATCTCACAGAGTTAAACATTTCTTTTCATTCAGCAGGTTGGAAACATTCTTTTTGTAGAATCTATGAGGTGACATTTCAGAGCCTTTTGAGGCCTATATTGTAAAGCCAAATATCCCACAATGAAAACTAGAAAGAAGCTCTCTGTTAAAACGCTTTGGATTATGTGGATTCATTTCACAGAATTAAACTTTTCTTTTTATTCAGTAGTTTGGAAACACTCTTTTTGTAGAATCTACAATGGGACATTTTGGAGCTGAATGAGGAATATGTTTAAAAACTGAATATCCCATGATGAAAACCAGTAAGAAGCTCTCTGTGATAATGCTTTGCAACGTGTAAATTCATCTCAAAGAGTTAAACCCTTATTTTGATTCAGCAGGTTGGA
>NW_016812636.1:94644-104128 GCF_001698545.2 Rhinopithecus bieti
AGACATTTCAGAGCCCATTGAGGCATATGTAGAAAAACCAAATATCCTATGGATAAAAACTAGAAAGAAGCTCTTTGTGAAAATGCTTTGTGATGTGTAAATTCATCTCTCAGGTTATGCCTTTGTTTTGATTCAGCAGGTTGGAAACACTCTTTTTGTAGAATCTATGAGGGAATATTTCGGAGTCTATTGGAACTTACAGTGAAAAGCTGAATATCCTGCGATAAAAACTAGAATGAAGTGTGCTGTGAAAATGTTTTGCAATGTGTGGATTCATCTCACAGAGATAAACATTTCTTTTGATTCAGCAGGTTGGAAACATTTTTTTGTGGAGCCTATGAGAGGACATTTCTGAACCCACTGAGGACTAGGGTGAAAAACTAAAAGTCCAGCAATAAAAACTAGAAAGAAGCTATATGTGAAGTCGCTTTTATATTCATGGATTCATCTCACAAAGTAAAACCTTTCTATTAATTCAGCAGGTCGGAAACACTTTTAGAAGTTAAGAGGGGACATTTCAGAACCCATTGCAGCCTATAGTAAAAAACTAAATATCTTGTGATAAAACTAGAAAAGTTTTCTGTGAAAATACTTTGCGATGTGTGGATTCATCTCACAGAGTTAAATCAGAAGGTTAGAAACCCTTTTTTGGTACAATCTCTGAGGGGATATTTCAGGTATCATTGAGGCCTATGGTGAAAAGCAGAATATCCTGTGATAAAAACTAGAAAGCTCTCTGTGTAAATGCTTTGTGATTTGTGGATCACCTCACAGAGTTAAACATTTCTGTCCACTGAGCAAGTTGGAAACACTCTTTTCATAGAATTTATGAGATGACATTTCAGAACCTATTGAGGTCTATGGTGAAATGCCAAATATTCCTCAATAAAAATTAGAAAGAAGCTCTTTGTTATAATGTTTTGTGATGTGCAGATTCAACTCACAGAATTAAGCCTTTCTTTTGATTCAGCAGGTTGGAAATACTTTTTTGTAGAATATACAAGGGGATATTTCAGGTCTCATTGAGGCCAATGGTGAAAAGCCAAATATCCCGCAATAAAAACTACAAAGAATCTCTCAGTGAAGAGGCTTTGCCATGTATAGATTCACCTCACAGAGTTTAATCTTTCTTTTAATTCAGCAAGTTCAAAACATTCTTTTTGTAGAAGCTATGAGGGCACATTTCTGAGCCCATTGATGCCTATTGTGAAAAGTTGAATATCCCACGATAAAAGCTAGAAAGAAGCTCTCTGTTCAAACACTTTGCCATGTGTGGATTCATCTCACAGGGTTAATCCTTTCTTTTGATTCTGCATGTTGTAAACACTCTTTTTGTAGAATCAATGCAGGGAAATTTCAGAGCCCACTGAGGCCTATAATGAGTATCTGGCAATAAAAGCTAGATAGAAGCCCTTTGTGAAAACCCTTTGCCAGGTGAAAACTCATCTTACAGAGTTAAACCTTTCTTTTGATTCAGCACATTAAAAACACTCTTTCTGTAGAATCTATGAGCTGACATTTTATAGCTCATTGAGGTCTCCAGTGAAAAGTCAAATATTCTATGATAAAAACTAGAAAGAAGCTCTCTTTGAAAAACTTTTGGTTGTGTGGATTTTCCTCACAGAATTAAACGTTTCTTATTCAGTAGGTTGGAAATACTTTTTTTGTAGAGTCTACAAAGGGACATTTCAGAGCCCATTGAGGCCTATGAATAAAAGTTAAATAATTCATGATAAAAAGTAGAAAGAAGCTCTCTCTGAAAATGCTCTGTGAAGTGTGGATTCAAATCACAGATATATACCTTTCTTTTGATTTAGAAGCTTGGAGATACTCTTTTTGTAGAATATACAAGAGGATATTTCTGAGCTCATTGAGGCCTATGGTGAAAAGCCAAATATCCCACAATAAAGCTAGAAAGAAGCTCACTGTGAAAATGCTTTGGGATTTGTGGATTGATTTCACAGAATTAAATATTTTGTTTCAGTAGATTGGAAACATTTTCTGTACAATCTACGGGGATATTTTGGAGCCCATTGAGGCCTATAATGAAACACTGAGTATCTCATGATAAAAACTAGAAAAAAGATACCTGTGAAAGTGTTTTACAATGTGTGGATTAATCTCACAGAGTTAAACCTTCTATTTTATTTAGCAGGTTGGAAAAATTTCTTCTGTAGAATATACCAGAGGACATTTCACAGCCTATTGAGACCTACAGTAAAAGTCAAATATCCCATGGTAAAACTAGGAAAAGGTCTGTGTGAAATCGCTTAGTGATGTGTTGATTAATCTTACAGAGTTAAATTTTTCTTTTGATTCATCAGGTTGGAAACACTCTTTTTTTAAGAATCTATGTGGAGACATTTTGGAGCCTGTTGAGGCCTATGGTAAAAAATCAAATATCCTGGAATAAAAACTAGAAAGATGCTTTCTTTGAAAATGCTTTGCATTGTGTGGATTCATGTCAAATAATTAAAATTTTCTTTTGATTCAGCAGGTTGGAAACACTCTTTTTGTAGAATATAGGAGAAGACATTTTGGAGCCCAGTGAGGACTATGGCGAAAAACCGAATGTCCCATGATAAAAGCAAGAAAGACGCTATCTGTGCAGATGATTTACAATGTGTAGATTCATCTCACAGAGTTAAACCTTTTTTTAATTCAGCAAGCTGGACACACTCTTGTTGTAAAATCTATGAGGGGACATTTTGTATCCCATTGAGTCCTAGGGTGAAAACCACATATCTCACAATAAAACTAGAAAGAAGCTATCTATAAAATGCTTGTGATGTCTGGATGCATCTCAAGGAGTTAACACTTTCTTTTGATTCAGCCAGTTGGAAACACTCTTTTTGTAGAACGTATGAAGGACCATTGAGGTCTATGGTGAAAAGCTGAATATCCCTCAATAAAAGTGGAAAGAATTTACCCAGGAAAACCTTTGCAGTGTGTGGATTCATCTCACAGAGTTAAACCTTTCCTTTCATCCAGCAGGTTTGAAACACTCTTTTTGTAGAATCTACAAGGGAACATTTCTAAAACCATTGAAGGCTATGGTGAAAAGTGGAATATCCTGAGATAAAAACAAGAAATAAGCTCTCTGAGAAAATGCTTTGAAATATGTGGATTCATGTCACAGAGTTAAACATTTCTGTTCATTCAGCAGGTTGGAAACACTTTGTTTATAGAATCTACGAGGAAACATTTTGCAGTCTATTTAGGCCTATGATGAAAAACCAAATATCCTGAAATAATAAGTAGAAAGAAACTATCTGTGAAAATGCTTTGCGATGTGTGGATTCATCTCACAGAGTTAAAACTTTATTTTCATTCAGCGGATTAGAAACACTCTCTTTGTAGACTCTATGAGGGGGTATTTCAAAACTCATTGAGGCCTATGGTGAAAAACCGAATATCCTGTGATAAAAACTAGAAAGAAGCTATCTGTGAAGACGTTTTCCTATTAGTGGATTCACTTTACAAAGGTAAACCTTTCTATTAATTCAGCATGTTGGAAATATTTATTTTGTAAAATCTATGAGGGACATTTTGGAGCCCACTGAGGCCTATGGTCAAAAAACGAATATTCCGTGATAAAAACTAGAAAGAAGCTACCTCCATGAAAATGCTTTTTGATGTGTGGATTCATCTCACAGAGTTAAACCTTTCTTTTAATTCAGCATGTTGGAAACATTCTTTTGGTAGAATCTATGAGGGGGTATTTCAAAACTCATTGAGGCCTATGGTGAAAAACCTGAATATCCTGCAGTAAAAATTAGAAGAAGCTCTCTGTCAAAGCGTGTGTGATGTAGGGATTCATTGTCCAGGAATTAAAGCTTTCTTTTGATTCATCAGGTGGAAATATTCTTTTTGTAGAATCAGTGAAGTGACATTCTGAAGCCATGAGGCCTAGAGTAAAAAAATCAAGATATCCTGTGATGAAAAGCTAGAAATAGCTCTCTGTGAAATTGCTCTTACTAGTGATGGATTCCTTTCACAGAGATAAAACATCTCTTTTGATTCAGCAGGTTTGGAAACACCCTTTTTGTAGATTCTATGAAGGGACATCTCCACGTCCCATTATGACTATAGTGAAAACCCAAATATCCACAATAAAAAGTTAGAAGAGCTCTCTGAAAAATGCTTTGCGACATGTGGATTCATGCCACAGTTAAACATTTCCTGTTCATTCGGTGCAGTTACAGAGCCCATTGATTCCTATAGTGAAAAACAGAGTTTCCACGTGATATAAACTAGAAGGAGGCTCATCCACTTTGCAAGGGTTTATTCATCTCACAGAGTTAAAATATTCTTTTTAATTTTGGAGGTGGAGAATACTTCTTTTTAAAAATCTAGTGGAAAAGACATTCCAAAGGCAATTGAGGCCTGTAACGAAAACTGAGTATTAGCAAGAAAAAATAGAAGTTCTCAGTGAAAAGCCTTTTCCATGTGTGGATTCATCTCACA
Organism: Rhinopithecus bieti; assembly: GCF_001698545.2. NCBI lineage: Eukaryota > Metazoa > Chordata > Mammalia > Primates > Cercopithecidae > Rhinopithecus > Rhinopithecus bieti. The sequence continues at coordinate 99,112 of NW_016812636.1, forward strand.
GAGTTAAACTTTTCTTTTGATTCAGCATGTTGGAAACACTTTTTTTGTAGAGTCTATGAGAAGACACTTTGGAGCCCATTGAGGCCAATGGTGAAAAGTCAAATATTCCCTGAAAAAAACTAGAAAGAAGCTCTCTGTGAAAACACTTTGCCATGTGTGGATTCATCTGACAGATTTAAACTTTTCTGTACATTTAGCAGGTTGTAAGCTCTCTTTTTGAAGAATCTACAAGGTGACATTTTAGAGCTTATTGAGGCCTATGATGAAAAGCCAAATATTTCACCAAAAAAAGTAGAAAAAAGCTCTCTGTGAAAATGCTTTGCAATATGTGGATTCATCTCCCAGAGTTAAACTTTTCTCTTGACTCAGCAGGTTTTAAACACTCTTTTTGTAGAATCCACAAGGAGACATTGCAGAGCCTATTGAGACCTGTGATGAAAAGCCAAATATTTCACCAAAAAAAGTAGAAAGAACCTCTCTGTGAAAACTTTTAGTGATGTGTGGATTCATTTCACTGACTTAAACCTTTCTTTTGATTCAGCAGTTGGAAATATTTTATTGTAGAATCTACAAGGAAATACTTTGGATCTCATTGAGGCCTATCGTGAAAAGCCAAATATCCCACAATAAAAACTAGAAAGAAGCTCTCAGTAAAAAGCTTTTGCCATGTGTGGATTCATCTCACAGAGTTAAACCTTTCTTTGGATTCAGCACGTTGGAAACCCTCTTTTTGTAGAATCTATGAGGGCATACTTCTGAGTCCATTGAGGCCTATGGTGATAAGTCAAATATCCCGTGATAAAAACTGGAAAGAAACTCTCTGTGAAAACGTTTTGCAATGTGCAAATTCATCTCACAGAGTTAAACGTTTCTTTTGATTCAGTTGGTTGGAATCTCTCTTTTCTATGAGGGGACATTCCGTAGCCCGTTAAGGCCTATGGTAAACAAAACGAATATCTCACAATAAAACTAGAAAGAAGCTATCTCTAAAATGCTTTGTGATGTGCAGATTCACCCCACAGACTTAAACTGTTCTTTGGATTCAGCAGGTTGGAAACACTCTTTTGTAGAATGTACGAGGGAATATTTCAAAGCCCTTTGTGACCTATGGTTAAAACCAAATATCCTGCGTTAAAACTAGAAAGAAGCCATCCCTGAAAATGCTTCATGATGTATGCATTCATCCTACAGAGTAAAGCCATTCTCTGATTCAGCAGGTTGGAAACACTCTTTTTGCAAAATCCATGAGGGAACACTTCAGAGCCCATTGAGGTCAATAATGAAAATCGAATACCCCATGATAAAACTAGAAAGAAGCTATTTGTGAAAATGCTTTGTAATGTGTCATTTCACCCAACAGAGTTAAACCTATCTTTTGATTCAGCAGGTTGGAAACATTCTTTTGTAGAATCTACAAGGAAACATTTCAAAGCCTATGTAAGCCTATCGTGAATAACTGAATATTTTGCAATAAAAACTAGAAAGAAGCTCTCTGAGAAATACTTTCCGATGTGTGGATTTATCTCACAGAGTTAAACATTTCTGTTGACTCAGCAGGTTGTAAACATTCTGCTTGTGGAATCTACGAGGTGACATTTCAGAGCCTGTTGAGGTCTATGATGAAAAATCAAATATCCTGATATAACAAGTAGAAAGAAACTATCTGTGAAACTGCTTTTCAATGTATGGATTCATCTCACAGAGTTAAAACTTTCTTTTAATTCAGCAGGTTAGAAACACTCTCTTTGTAGAATATACAAAAGAACATTTCAAAGCCCATTGAGGACTACAATAGAAAACAAAATATCCCATGATTAAAACTACAAAGAAGCTATCTGTAAAACTGCTTTACAATGTGTGGATTCATTTCACAAAGTTAAACCTTTCTTTTGATTCAGCAGGTTGGAAACACTCTCTTTGTAGAATCTACTAAGGGACATTTCAGAGCCCATCAAGGACTATGGTGAAAAAGTGAATATCTCATGATAAAAACTAGAAAGAAGCTATCTGTGAAGATGCTTTCCTATGTGTGAATTCATCTCACAATGCTAAACCTTTCTTTTGATTCAGCGGGTTGGAAACACTCTTTTTGTAGAATCTACAAAGGGATATTTCAAGGCCCATTGAGGACTATGGTTAAAAAAGTGAATATCCTGTGATAAAAACTAGAAAGAATCTATCTGTGAAGACACTTTTCTATGTGTGGATCCATCTCACAATGTTAAACCTTTCTATGAATTCAGCAGGTTGGAAACACTTATTTTCTAGAATCTATGAGGGGACATTTTGGAGCCCATTGAGGCCTAGGGTAAAAAAACAAATTTCCCCAATAAAACTATAAATAACCTATCTGTGAAAGTTCTTTGCAATTTGTGGATTCATCTCCCAGAATGAAAATTTCATTTTGATTCAGCAGGTTGGAAACACTCTTATTGTAGAATCTACAAGAGGACATTTCAGAGCCTATTGAAGCCTGTGTTGAAAATCAAATATCCCGCAATAAAAGTAGAAGGAAGCTACCTGTAAAACCCTTTTGATGTGTGGATTCATCTCACAGAGTTAAACCTTTCTTTTGATTCAGCATGTTGAAAATACTTTTTTTTTTTTTTATAGAATCTATGAGAGGACACTTGGGAGCTTTTGTGTTCTATGGCGAAGAACTCAATATCCTGCAATAAAAACTAGAAAGAGGCTCTCTGTGAAAACATTTGGTGATGTAGGGATTCATCTCATAAACTTAAACTTTTCTTTTGATTCAGCAGTTTGGAATCACTCTTTTTGAAGAGTGCCTGAAAGGACATTTTGGAACCCATTGGGGCCAGTACTGAAAAACCCCATATCCTTTTATAAAAACTAGAATGAAGCTATCTGTAAAGACACTTTGCTATGTGTGGATTCATCTCATAGAGTTAAAACATTTTAATTCCGCAGTTAGAAACACTTAGTTTGCAAAATCTACTAGGGGACATTTCTTAATCCATTGAGGCCTATGGTGAAAACCAAATATCCCAGGATAAAACTATACAGAAGCTGTATGTGAAAACGCTTTGCAATATGTGGATTCATCTCACAGAGTTAAAACTTTATTTTGATTCAGCAAGATGGAAAATTCTTTTTTTAGAATCTATGAGGGAACATTTTGAAGTCCTTTGAGGCCTATGGTAAAAAATCGAATATCCCACAAAAAAGCTAGGAAGAAGCTATCTGTGGAAACGCTTTTAGATATATAGGATTCATCTCACAGAGTTAAACCTTATTCTTTTTTTAATTCTGTAGGTTGGAAACATTATTTCTGCAGAATCTACAAAAAGATATTTTGGAGCCCATCGATGCCTATGGTAAAAACCCGATTGTCCCACGATAAAACCCAGAAAGACACTGTCTCTGAAAATGCTTTGTAATGTGTAAATTCATCCCACAGAGTTAAATCTTATTTGGATTCAGCAGGTTGGAAACACTTTTTTTTTTTAAGAATGTATGAGGGAACATTTCAAAATGATAAAACAATTGTGATGTGTGGTGAAAAATGAAATATCCCATGATACAAACTAGAAAGAAGCTTTCTGTGGAAATGCTTTGCAATGTGTGGATTCATCTCACGGGGTTTAATCTTTCTTTGGTTTCAGCTGGTTGGAAACACTCTTTTTGTAGAAACTTTGAGGGGAAATTTTGGAGCCCATCGAGGCTTATGGTGGAAAACCAAATATCCCATGATAAAAACTAGAAGGAAGTTATTTCTAAAATGCTTTCTGATGTTTGGAACCTACTGAATTCAAAGAAAGAGTTAAACCTTTCTTTGGATTCAGCAGGTTAGAAACATTCTTTTTGTAGAATGTACAAGGGAACATTTTAAATTCCATTGTGGCCTATGGTGAAAAAATGAATATCCCATGATAAAAACTGGAAAGAAGCCATCTCTGAAACTGGTTTGCAATGTATAGATTCGTCCCACAGAGTGCAACCTTTCTTTGATACAGCAGGTTGGAAACACTCTTTTTGCAGAATCTATGCAGGAACACTTTGGAGCCCACTGTCATTAATGGTGAAAAACAAAATACCCCACCATAAAAGCTAGAAAGAAGCTATCTGTGAAAATGGTTTTGTGATGTGTCAATTCACCCAAAGAGTTAAACCTATCTTTTGATTTAGCAGATTGGAAACATTCTTTTGTAGAATTTACAAAGGGACGTTTCGGAGCCCATGTAGGTTTATAATGAATAACTGAGTATCCCCCAATAAAAACTAGAAATAAGCTATCAGTGAAAATGCTTTACCATATGTGGATTCATCTCATAGATTTAAACCTTTCTTTCAATTCAGCAGGGCAAAAATACTCTTTTAATCGAATCTACCTGGGGACATTTCAGAGCTCATTGTGGCCTATGGTGAAAAACAGACTATCCCATGATAAAAACTAGAGAGAAGATCTCTATGACAACACTTTGGGATGTGTGGATTTATCTCACAGAGTTAAACCTTACCTTGATACAGCAGGTGGGAAAACACTTTTTGTAGAATCCATGAGGGGACATTTGGAGTCCCTTGAGGCCCATAGTGAAAAACCGAATATCCCACAATAAAACTATAAAGAAGCTATCTGTGGAAACACTTTGCAATGGTGGATTCAACTCACAGAGTTAAACCTTTCTTTTCATTCATCAGGTTGGAAACACTCTTTCTGTAGAATCTACAAAAGAACATTTAAGAGTCCATTGAGGCCTAAGTTGAAAAACTGAATATCCCACAATAAAAACTAGAAAGAAGCCATTTGTGAAAATGTTTTGTGAAGGGCAGATTCGTCTAACAGAATTGAACCTTTCTTTTGATGCAGCAGATTGGAGACACTCTTTTTGTAGAATCTACGGGGGTACATTTCAGAGCCCATTGAGGCCTATGGTGAAAAACTGGATATCCCGTGATAAGAAAACTAGAAACTATTTCTGAAAATGCTTTGTGATATGTGGATTCACCTCACAAAGTTAAACCTTTTCAGCAGGTTGGAAAAACTCTTTTTGTA
>NW_016812636.1:106519-127491 GCF_001698545.2 Rhinopithecus bieti
TTTTTTTGAGACGGAGTCCCACTCTGTCTCCCAGACTGGAGTGCAGTGGCACAATCTCAGCTCACTGCAACCTCAGACTCCTAGGTTCAAGTGATTCTCTTGCCTCAGCCTCCCAAGTAGCTGGGATTATAGGTGCCCACCACCATGCGTGGCTAATTATTCATATTTTTAGTAGAGATAGGATTTCACCATTTTGGCCAGGCTTGTCTCAAACCCCCGACCTCATGATCTGCCTGCTGTAGCCTCCCAAAGTGCTGGGATTACAAGTCTGAGCCATTGCACCAGGTCATGGCAATTTTTTATGCTGGAATAAAATATGTTGGCTAGATTCGGCTATGTGAGATGTAATAGGAACACAATCTCAGCATTTAACAAAAGAATCAAAGGATTTTGGAAATCAATAGTATAAAAAGGAGTTGGCAGTGAGTGTTTCTACTAATGAAATGTACATTTATCCAATTTTAAACATAAAAATTTACATACTTGGCCTACAGGTTGAACAACTATACATATAAAAATTATTTAAAATCTGGTTTTATAGTTTCAGGTGGCATCTAAAAAGAATGCTAGTGACTGAGAAACAGGTAAGGAAAATCAGAACATGTTAAACTACTCACAGTACTTAGAGAGAAACTATGAACAGTTATTTAGAAAATGTAAGTCCAAAATACTTTTCTGGATTTCTGCTACTTGAAGGATCCAACAATCTCTGTTTGTTTCATGAACTAGTAAATCTCTTCTTCCTCTCCCTTCCCAACTCCTATATTTTTTTCTGTTCCTTATTTTATTTTCTTCCTTTGCACAACACCACAAAAAATAACCCTTTTGAAAAACAAAAGCCACACAGCCAATTTGTTCACAAGGAAGCAAATTCTATCTATCACTTTTGTGATCAACTTATGCTGAAGAAAGGGAACAAATGACCCAGCTATTTGCTTATAATTCTCATAGAAAAACTCAAAAAAAGCAAAACACAACTTAAAGTGTTAATTCTTTTCCCTGTAACCAAACAAAAAACAAAGTCTACTTAGTATTAAATAGAAAGCAAGGAAAATAATTAAAAAGCTAAAAAAAAGTCTGAAAATCATATAACAATAGTAAGAATAAATATGTTTAAAAAGAGTGTACATTTGGATGGGCACGGTGGCTCACGCCTGTAATCCCAGCACTTTGGGAGGCCGAGACGGGCGGATCACGAGGTCAGGAGATCGAGACCATCCTGGCTAACACGGTGAAACCCCATCTCTACTAAAAAAAAAAATACAAAAAACTAGCCGGGCGAGGTGGCGGGAGCCTGTAGTCCCAGCTACTCCGGAGGCTGAGGCAGGAGAATGGCGTAAACCCGGCAGGCGGAGCTTGCAGTGAGCTGATATCCGACCACTGCACTCCAGCCCGGGCGACAGAGCGAGACTCCGTCTCAAAAAAAAAAAAAAAAAAAAAAAAAAAATGTACATTTATTGAATTCATGTTTTAAGGATAAATAGCATCCAAATACACAGTATTGGAATTTTGAACAATTAGTAAAGTTATCAGAAATAGATACAATGATTGACATAGTTATAGTGGGAAACAACTTAGATGTTTCAGAAATTTTTAATATGTGTCCAAAAATGAATATAAATCATTTGAATCATCTAATGAACATGTATGTCTGTGTGTGTGTGCATGACTCTGTGTGTGTGTGTGTGTGTGTGTGTGTGTGTGTGTGTGTATATATATATATATATGGGGGGGAGAGAGAGAGAGATGCCATTGATACCTAGAAACCACTAATAAATATATTCTGGTATCCTGCAAAGTTTTATAAAATTATGCCTTTCTGGTCAATTGACAATTATTAAACCATAGAGAAAATGTTAATATATATTCCAAAGACAAAATATCAAGAAGGAATTTTTAAGCTACAATGCCGTAAACTAAAAATTGAAAATACAATTTTAAAAGCTTCTATCATTTAGAAATTTAAAAATGCTTCACCAAATAACTCAAAGAGGACATTGAAACAATTATATATAAACTATTAAAAAACAATGCAAACAATAATATATAACCAGCGTTTCTCAGAATCAATTTAAACTTTTAACTACCTTTAATATCAGGAATAAACAAACAAATACACAAAACAAAAAAAGACAAAACCAAAAAGAATCCTCAAATTATTTGGCAAAAGCTTAAGAAGAATACACACACACTTTCAAAAGAGAAGAAAAGACATTACAAATGAAATAAGATAGACTACGTTAATACGTTTTCAAATTTAGATTAAATAAAATGAAAGCTTTTCTGATATAGAATACTAAATTTTTAAGTAGATAATATCATAGTTTATGCAGATGAAGAACTTTAGAAGACATTTAGATGTTTATTTAGACTTATGTTCAAAAGGCACTGAATCTAGATTTCCCTCAAACATTTAAGGAGAAGTCACATATCACATAAAGAGTACTAGAATATGAATAGATAATATGTTTCACAATTTGTTTTATAAATTAACAACAACTCATATCAAAAAGTAACAAATGAAAATTAATTCCCATTGTATTAGGAAATCTATATTGAAGATAGAAAATCCAATGATTAGAAAATCCAATGATTATTTTATTATATTTCAAAAAGCGTTTGATTAAATCTATATTAGTATACTAGGGATGCTGTAACAAATATCACAAACTGAATGGCTTAAAACAACAGAAATTTATTATTTCACAGGTCTGGAGACTGGAAGTTCAAATCCAAGTATTGACATCATACTGAGTGGGCAAAAGCTGAAAGCATTCCCGTTGGGGTGACCAGACTCAACACTAGGTCGTGGGGGTGACGAAGTCCAGCAGAGTCAAAGGAATGAGAAAAAGAAAGTTTGAGAGAGAGAGTGGGACCAGGGGCCATTTCTAGTGTGGAGGCTGCAAAGGCCCTGAGCTCTGGGAGGCCACGCTATTTATTGGTGCTCAAATAAAGAAACAGGTGGTGAGCATGTGCGGGTTGAAAGGAAACGGTGTATGAAGTGAATGAGAAACATATGGCTACTTGAGATGATGGGAGTGCTAGAAGCAAGGAGCCAGCAAGTCTAGCAGACATGCAAGCTCCACCTCAGCTTCTCTTCCAACACTCAGCTTTTCTTCCAACATGTCCCCCTTCTCTTTTTTGTAAAAACTGCCACAGCTATCATTATTACTAGCGTAAGGTGGCCCCTTTTAAAAATTAATTGAGCAAGGCAATTGCAGGCTGTGCAGCCCTTAAATGCTGGTGGGTGATCCAGCTTCATTTTTCTTAGCCCTTATTCAAAATGGAGTCACTCTGCTTTGAATGCTTCCTACATATCTCTCGTGTCTCTTTTATAAGAGAACCTTTAATTTTAGGGGTTGCGGAAGGATGAAGGTCCGTCTTTTGTAACTTCTTGATGCTGAATAGGGGCAACGATATTCTTGCCTACCTATTAGAGTCTCTTATATTCAGGGTAGAAAGGAGTTCAATCAGAAAGCATTGGTCCATTAAGCATCTATAGGTAAAACCCTGGTGCTCCAGCAGTTTCTCAGCATGGCTCGTACTGGGGGAACCCAGTCCATAGTTGGGATGTATGGGTCCTTCCAGTCTTCTGTTCTATGATCGTACACACTTTGAGGGCACTTACATGGTTTATCTCCTACAAAAATACAAACATACCTTCACCTCTACGTTAGTAAATCTACTGAAACAGATGCAAAAACTTTTGTGGCTGTAGCCGGGTGGCGTGCCATTGCTGAAGCATTTGTAACTTAGCTTGTGCTTCTTTCATTAATTACCATGGGATAAAACTTACCGCTGATAACAAGAAGCAGGCCCCTTCTAACAGAAGGCACAGAGAAAGCAAATTGAGGCTTAAAGGCAATCCTTAAACCTTCCATTTGCACCGTACAGGTGAGTCTACTAGATGCTGTGGTTTATGATAGATCTTCAGATGTTTGGTGGGCACCCACACAGGCACCTGATTGTCACCTGGAGAGACACAAGCAAATTATCCTTCTTATAAAATTATTTTTCTTTTTTCTTAGCTGTTTCTATGTGCATTCCTTCACCATATATCTTGTCCAGCCTTTCTATATTCCTTTTGTCCTGTCAGGCGTTGTTCAGCTGCAGTCATGGGTTGATCTTTTTGTAAATTAAAAAAAATTTAATGTTAATAAAGCTAAATGCAGTTGCATATGTGGTGTCTTATATTCCTGGTCCCTTCCTTTTGCTTTTGTATTTGAGTTTTAAAGTATGATTGGCTCATTCCACTGTTGCTTGTCCTTGTGTGTTATATGGAATACCTGTAGTATGGGTAATAGTCCATTATAGAAAAAATGTAGCCATGCTTTACTACAGTGTCCTGGGCCCTTATTAGTTTTGATTTTTGGGGGAGTTCCTGTAACTGAAAAGCAAGATAAAAGATGTCTTTTAACATGAGCTGTAGCTTCCCCTGTTTGACATGTGGCCTAGATAAAATGTGAATAGGTATCTACCGAAACATGAACAAAGGACAATTTTCTAAAAGCAGGAATATGTGTTACATCCATCTGCCAGACGGAATTTGGAGATCAACCTCTAGGGTTAACTCCTGTTCCTTGATGTGGCAAGTGCAGGACTTGGCAGGCAGAACAGTGTTGCACAATTTCTTTACCTTGTTTTAATGATAGACCATATCTTTTTCTAAGGCCTGTGGCATTAAGATGGGTTAAAGAATGAAATGTTTGTGCATCAGCAAAGGATGCAGACACCAATGCATCTGCCCTTTGATTAAGTTTACTCAAAAGGCCAGGGAGGTTAGTATGTGCTCTTATATGACTGATATAGAAAGGTGAATGCCTTTGTTATACTGCTTGCTTTAAAGAATGAAATAAAAGATTAAGTTGTTCTTTGGACAGGGAGCATTTGCTGTTAAGGTTAGAATCACCTTGTAAAGTAGAAAAGAGGTGAGACATACCATAGGTAGGAATGCCTAAAGTTGGACGAATCCAATTAATGTCTTCTAATAATTTTTGAAAGTCATTTAAGGTGTTTAAATTATCTTTTCAAATTTCAACTTTTGAGGCTTAATAGCACTTTGTTCTACCTTCATTTCTAAATATTGAAAGGGAGTAGAAGTTTGGATTTTATCGGGTGCTATAACTAAACTTATCACATTTATAGCCTGTTTTAACTGTTTGTAGCACAATGTTAATTCATCCTTAGTCTCAGCTGGACACAGAATATCATCCATGTAATGGATTATATAACATTTTTTGAAAGGTTCTCTAACTGGTTTAATAGCTTCCCTGACATAAGTTTGACAAATAGTTGGGCTATCTAGCATGCCTTGTGGTAGTACCTTCTAATGGTATTTGTCTGCTGGTTCTTTATTATTTATGGCGGGAACAGTAAAAGCAAATTTTTCCTAATCTTGGGCAGCTAAAGGAATCGTAAAAATGCAATCCTTTAGATCTATTACTATGAGAGGCCAGTATTTTGGGGTCATTGTTGGGGAGGGCAGCCTTGGTTGTAGCATGCCCATGGGTTGAATCACAGAATTGACAGCATTTAGATCTGTTGACATTCTCCATTTCCTTGATTTTTTGTTAATGATATATGCAGGAGAATTTCAAGGGGAGAAAGTAGATTCTACATGTCCCTTTTGGAATTGTTCCTGCACCAGTTCTTTTAAAGCCTCCAGTTTTTTTCTGTTTCAGCAGCCATTGCTCCACCTAAACTGATTTGGCAGGTAGCCAAACAAGAGGAATGGGAGCCCGGAGGGTCAACAATGGCTGCTCCTAAAAATGACACCTCAATCCTGTCTAATCTGTTTGCCTTTTTAATTCTAAAACTTTTGATTGACCATTTTTATCTTTTCCTAGTCCTTTTCCCAGGTGATAGCCTATATTTTTCCTTATTTGTTTATTATTATTACTATATTGATCCGTAGGAATAGATATTTTAGCATCGTATTGTTGCAATAAGTCTCTATCTAATACATTGACAGGAATAGGTGCAATGATAGGCTGAATTGTCCTTTCCTGACCATCCAGCATTTGACATGGTAAAATTGAAGAACTTTGAAAAACTTGTGAGGCAGTCCTTACTCCAACAATACCAATGGATGCTTTCTGCTTAGGCCGGTGCCGGGGCCATTGATTTATAGCAATAATAGAGATATCAACTCCAGTATCTACTATTCCTTTAAAATCTTTTTCTTGAAAAGTTATTGTGCAAATAGGTCTTTTGTCAGACACTTGAATAACTTAATACACAGCCTTTCCTGCTGGATTATTACCACCAAAGCTTCCTGTTCTTTTCACTGTGCTGTTTCCTACTTTCATGTAAGGTAACAGCAACAACTGAGCAATTCTTTCTCCTGGGGAGGCAGACCATGGGGTTGAGGAACTAATAACTAATTGAATTTCTTCAGGATAATCAGAGTCAATTATTTCTGTATGTACAGTAACACCTTTTAAACTTAGACTAGACCTTCCAAGTGATAGATCAAATGTTCCTGAGGGTATGGGTCCCCTAACTCCTGTGAGGACCTTCTTTGGTGGCTCACCAGGAAGTAAGGAGTTGGGAATTGTGCTATAGAGGTCTACAGCAGCACTGCTTGCTGAGACAGGTGACAGTTGTATATTTGTAAGGGCACTGGCTGTGCTGGGTATGCCTTGGTTTGTTGAGGGGCTCAAGGTGGGTCCCTCTTCCGATTTCCTGAGATTGTCCATCTTTGCTAAATTTAGAATGACACTGACTTGCCTAGTGATTGGACTTTTCTGTTGATTGATGGTAGTAGTTTTTGTCTTTTTATTTCCTTTTCTACATTCCTTTCTTGTGTGTCCAAATTGCACACAATTAAGGCAAGAGCCTGAGAAATGGGGCATATTTTTTCTTACTCTTAATCTAGCCATATCCTGAGCTAAAAGAGTAGCCTTATGTAAGTTACCCTCAATGCCATCGCAAGTCTTAATATATTTAGTTAAATAAGCCTTCTCTCTCAGGGGTCTAATAGCAGTTTGACACTCTGAATTAGCATTATTGTATGCAAGAAGCTATATTACAACATCCTGAGCCATTTTATCATTTATGGCTTTATACACAGCCTCTTGGAGCTGAGCAATAAAATTAATGTATGGTTTTTTAGGTCCTTGTGGGACAGAACTGAAATAAGGATATATTTTCCCTGTAACATTTATCCTTTTCTATGCCTGTAAGCACACAAAGCACAGCTGAACAATGGCAACATCCTCCATTACTGCCTGATTCTCTAATTGACCTCAATTAGGGCCAACTACTATTAACTGATCAAAGAAAATAGACACAAGAGGCTGCACTTGTATGTTTTCCTTTGCCTGAGTTTAAGCTTCATCAGCCTACCAGGTTTTAAACTGCAAGTATTGACATGGAGTGAGAACATATTTTGTTGAAGTATACTAATTATATGGTATTAATCCATTATCAAGAGCCATATTTTTTAATAAAGTTTGCACAAAAAGAGAGTTTGATCCATATTGACCAATGGCTTGCTTAAATTCTTTAGTAACTTAAAAGAAAAAGCAGCCTAATTAGCTATATTCTGTCCTCCTTGCTGGATTATAGTAATGGGAAATTGCCATGCTTCAAGGTCTCCCTTGGCTCTAGCTTTTTGAATAGAATTTTGTATAGCACCACCAATTGCTCCAGGTTTTAATGTTACAACTACAGGAACAGTAAGTTTTACAGCTAATTTATTTTCTCACCATTAAGGTGAGAGAGGGGAGGTGGCCATTCACTTAATTCAGCAGGTGGAGCCGATGGGCAAGTAAAACATACTTTTTTTAGTTTTCCTTTCTTTTCTTTAATCTCCTCTGGTAGCTGTTCCTCACACTCAGAATTTGAAGTTAGTTTTTTATACTCATCCTCCTCTTTCTCATCTGAGTCTGCCTCATCATCTATTTGAAATAGCTCAAGGGTTGCCTTTATTAGCACCCACATTGACCAGACAGAAACTGGAATGTCTGCTCCATCTTTATACACCTCTTTAAAATCTCTTCCAATTCTCTCCCATTCATCCAACTTCATAGTCCTTTGTTCTGGACACCATGGGCAAAACTGCTTTACTATACTAAAGACTGTTACAAATTCTGAGTACTTTCACTCCCCCTCTGTGTAATAAATGCCTTAAGAAATTTAAACAAGCAGAATGTCTGCTTTCACTTTGTCCCATTGTTACCCTGGTTCTTCTGAGCACTCAGTTTTCCCACCCAGTCCTTTTAGACATCCTCAGGTGTCTTTTGATGATGTGTCACACACTCTAGCATTCCTTCACCAGGGTCTTCGTTACCCCATGTTGAGAGCCAGGAAAATTGGAGTGATCAGACCCAACACTAGGTCGTGGGGGTGATGAAGTCTGGTGGAGTCAAAGGAATGAGAAAAAGACAGTTTGAGAGAGAAAGTGGGACCAGGGGACCATCGTGAGTTGGGTGGCTGTGAAGACTCTGAGCTCTGGGAGCCGACGCTATTTATTGGTGCTCAAAGAAATAGGCGGTGAGTATGTCTGGGCTGAAAGGAAACGGTGTCTCAAGTGAGTGAGAAACATATGGCTACTTGAGACAATGGGAGTGCTAGAAGCAAGGAGCCAGCAAGTCTACCAAACATGCAAGCCTTGCCTCAGCTTCTCTCCCATCACTCCGTTTTTATCCCAACACATTCCCCTTAAGAACAGGAATAAAATAGGGACACCTGTTCTTACCACTCCTGTTCAACAAGTCCTAGCCAGAGCAATCAGGCAAGAGAAAGAGATAAAAGGCATCAAAATAGGAAATAAAGTCAAATTATCTCTCTTCACTGATGATATGATTCTACACATAGAAAACCCTAAAGACCATGCCAAAAGCTTCCTAGAACTGATAAGCAACTTCAGCAAAGTTTCAGGATTAAAATAAAATCAACAAACAAATAGAAGTAGCATTTCTGTACACCAAAAATGTTTAAACTGAGAGGTAAATCAAGAATGCAATCCTGTTTACAATAGCAACCCCCAAAATAAAATAAAATAAAACAAGAATATGTCTAACCAAGGAGGTAAAGGATATCTAAGAGGAGAACTACAAAACACTGCAGAAAGAAATCATAAATGACAAAACAAATGGAAAACCATTCCATGCTCATGGATTAGAAGGATCAATATTGTTAAAATGGCTATACTGCCAAAAGCAATCTACACATTCAACACTATTCCTATCAAACAACCAATGTCATTTTTCACAGAATTAGAAAAAAAAAATTGTTCTAAAATTCATATGGATTTTTAAAGAGCCCAGAAAACCAAAGGAAACCTAAGCAAAAGAGAACAAAGTTGGAGACATCACATTACCTGACTTCATACTATACTCTAAGGCCACAGTAGACAAAACAGCGTGGTACTGATATGAAAACAGACACAAAGACCAATGAAACAGAATAGAGAACCCCAAAATAAACACATGCACATACAGCCATCAGCTTTCCCAGGGTAACACAAAGAGAGCCAAGTGGCACGTGCACATTACACTGTGGGAGAAAAACCCAAGCTCAAGAAACCCCAATTTGTATTATGGGAAGTTCACTTGGCTGTACCTTTCCCCAGAGAGAGAAATTATCTACATTATACTAGACAGTAAATAAGCTTTTCCTATGTTCCAGAAGGAGGTACTGGTTTTCTATTCCAAGGCTGTTTTCTATACAAACATACTTGAAAATAATCATTTGGAACAAGATAGTCAGTGTCCATACTTGCAAAATGTGCAGAAATTAAACAGACCCAAAAATCGTTTCTCTACCAATTTCTATTTTTTAAAAATCATATTTTCCCCACTTAATATGCTTTTAATATGTGATCATATCCTGAAATTGTCTTAGCAATTACCCCCACTTCTGAGTCCAGAAGGATACAATTAATTTAATTTAATTTAATTTAGTAACACTTCAAATTGTAGTGATTCTAATAGCAGAGCTAGTTTGTAGCATAAAGAAAAAACAATATTATTAGGTGACACATATAAATAATGCTAGTCACCATTTGTAACTATCATGGTAAGTACAGTGATTACTTTCTTTTTATTTTATTTTATTTTTTTCCATAGGTTATTGGGGTACAGGTGGTATTTGGTTACATGAATAAGTTACTTAGTGGTGATTTGTGAGATTTTGGTGCACCCATCACCCAAGCAGTATATACTGCACCCTATTTGTAGTCTTTTATCCCTTGCCCCCTCCCTATAAAATAATAGACAAAAAATAATGGGTTTAGAATAAATGAGTTCAAGTAAATTGTCAAATGTACGTGGGATAAGTGGAATCAGTTTCTGAGAAAAAGCAAAAAACTCAACAGAAATGCTCATAAAGCATCATCCCTTCATGGCTGGAGCTGCCAGGACACCGGAACACCAGGATCAGCTAGGGACATTTTGTAGAAGTCCTAGACGTACTAACTGCTCTGTGAATACACAGATATACAATTATAACTGTTACCTGCATGTAAAGATGAGAAGAAGGTGTTGGTCATAGTGGCAACTACCTCAGGAGTTACAAAGCAAATGTGGTTCCAGGACAGTATATGTCAGGGCAGAGGTGTCCTTGGAGGTTATTAGGAGCTGGTCATGGCACAGGCATTGCAAGTCAGATGGTCTCATTACTTTCATTGACAACATCAAAATTACTTTTGCATCAGCCTAACACAATGGCCTGGCAAGAGCACAGAAAAAGTCCCTGTGCTGTTAGATGGGGGCCTCTGATGCAGCACAATTCCTTCATCCCCTTCTCCAAAACCCCCTCTTCCAATTCCACTGAAGAGAAAATCTGATGGACGTCCTGTAAGCAAGCTCAGATATATCTGCTATTTAAAGAAGCAGTGGTAGAGGTGATTCACAAATCCAAGCCTACCAAATACATCATAAATAGGTTACATGTTTTTTTTTTTTTTTAATTAGGGATCATGATGTGAAAGTTATCAGAATCAAAACTGTCATTAATCTTTAAAAAGAAAAGAAAAAATCCAGACAAATAAATTCAGAGAAGGCCTTGAAGAGAGGGTTCTCACCCTTCTAGGCCTGATAACAAAAACCACAACCTTGCACAAAGGCCGTAGCAACCTTACACAAAAAAACACTTCTGTTGGGACATCTATCCAGCAACCACCTGCCCAACCTTCAACTGACATCGACCTTGTTGTTGATCTTTATAGTCAAAGATAACTGTGTCAAAACAATTATATAAGCCTCTTCATTTTTCCTTTATTTTTTTCCTACTCCCCCATACTTCCAGGTTGATCATTTTCTTTTAAAACCTTGTCTTCCTTCACCTATTTGAATCTACATAGTTTACTTTGTCATGCATATTCCCATTGCAATGCCCTCCTCCCTAAGATATGTCTTTTTCCTTTAAAGAGCCTTTCTATGTTTGTTATTTAGGTTTACAATGAGAAGAGGTCTAAAGTCTTTTTGTAAAATTGTTGCTGTCTTCCTACGAAAAAATCACTGACTTTTACTATTTACATTGACTTATTTACATTCCTGGGGATGAAGTATTAAATATTTCACAAATTTTCTTACGGACAAGATCCAAGTTTTCATGTGAGCAAAACTGAATATGCAAATTGATATGTAAATTATGCTGCAGATGAAATAGTCAAATGTTTCCTTGTATTTAATTTGTTACACATGAATATTGCATATGTAAGATAATACACTAAGAAATTATCAAATTTAATGAAATGCTTTAATCAAATTCCTCATTGAATTTTTGATATCAGTATCTTTTTCATTGTTTAATCCATCTTTAGAGTGAACAGGGCTGTCCAGGCCAAAGTCCTCACTTCTATCTAAATTACCTGAGTTACAGAACTTTTTGAATTTATTATGTTGTCACAGGAAATTTCCTATTGCTTGTTTAAAGGAGTCTCTCTCAATATGATGCAGAATCCAAAAGCACTGAAGGGCATATATGCTGAGTTTCTGCTGCTGAAGCTAAAGCTGTTGCCAATTTCTTGTAGAGCCTGCTGGAGTTAAACTTCATTTAAGTAATCATCAAAAGCTGCATTTATTCCCTCACTTGAAATTTTGATTTCACACTATTAGGACTAATCCTCTAAGTCTTTGCTAAGTTAAGTTTCTCCTTTTCTTATTGCTTGACTCTGATGATTTCTATATGCAATATCAATTGATGTAAATTAAAGTATATTCAGGGCAAGAGAGTTTCCTTAAATATTACTTTGTTATTCAAAATAATCACAAAATTACTCATCATAGAAAAACTTGTGAGGATTCAAATATAGGGAAACACTTTTCTTTCTAAGGTATAATTCTGTAAAGAAATTCACCTTAATTTGAATATATATAGGAAAATCTCCTTGTTCACTAATATTCTATATTTACTCTGTTTTCTTCCCTCATAGACCAGTCAGCTCTCTATTATTCTCCAAATGATGTGTGCCTCTCCAGAGTTCAGGTTATCTGCATACCTAATTTTTCCCACAGATTAATTACTGTTCTGAATTGCACTGAATTCAATTCAAGGTGATGTCATTTATAAAGAGTAAAGAGTGCAAATACATACTGCACGAGGGATCTTAGAAATCACATACGTGGTTTGAT
The DNA here is from genome assembly GCF_001698545.2 of Rhinopithecus bieti. Classification (NCBI taxonomy): domain Eukaryota; kingdom Metazoa; phylum Chordata; class Mammalia; order Primates; family Cercopithecidae; genus Rhinopithecus; species Rhinopithecus bieti. Next base: position 119,101 of record NW_016812636.1, read on the forward strand.
CCATAAGCTCATGTGAGCATGCAATGTCAACTTTTCTCATGCTTTTTAAAATCCACTTACATTCTATTTTAAGCCACCATCTGTCTGTGCTGTTACGGCAGTTAGCCTCAAATCATTTTAAGATGCTCCTCCCGAGTATTGTGATAGTGACAGAGATGTCACCAGTCATGTGTCCTAGGAAGCCGGCTCCGAGATGGAGATTTGCATGCAAGGAAGTTGAAATGGATATTCCCAACACCTGTGGAAGAGTGCCAGCAATAGGATTGGGCAGAGCAGGAAGTGGGCTGGAATGCAATCACTATCATGGCCGAAGCCCGCTCTTCAGGGACCTTGATGAGTTTACCTAATGACCTCAAATTGGAGCAAGGAAACCAGGCCACTATATTTCTGTACCAAGCACTCCTCAGATGTGGGATGCCCTGAGAAGGAACATGAACTTAGATGAAGGAACTTTACTGTGCTGTGAGTATTATTGCCAGGAGTCAGCTGTCAACACTCCCAGGAGACGGGGAATGATGCTTTCTTTAGTCACTGAGGAAGCATCTAGTGCCAGACCACGGCCTTGTTAAAAAGAGCCAGAATTTGGAGGATGGATGGTGGGTTTAACATTTGGGGCTTGACTTCTTGTCCTCACAAGCTGCTGCTGGCCTCTTCCTTGTCCATTTCTGTGTGGCCTGTTTAGGCCCACCAGCTTCCTGCTTCTTTACCATATTTGGAATGCAAAAATATACTAGTAATTTGGCCCAAGGTCCCTTCTGCTTAGACATATCCTTGTAGCTATTTTAAAGATGACTATTCCTTCTAGAATATTCATAAGAAACTGCCTAAGTCACCACTGCTCACCAAGAGGCCTTTGCTTCTTAACTGTGGGAAAGGAACATGGGAGTGTAGGGAGTAGATATTTTCTAACCTGGAAAAATCTTTTTACCCTATATAATTTTCTTAGCAAATTCCTTCTTTGCACTTATTCCACAATCTTTCCAAATTCTCCCAAATGCTCAAGCTTTTAAAAAACAAAATACAGAAATAATAGCAGGTTGGTATGTTTTCCATGAAACCTTTTCTTTCTATTCCTTTACATCAATGAGCTTAGAATAACTCTGCTCCTGGAATTGGGAAAGGGACTTGGGAAAAGAAAGAAAGAAAAAAAACTCTCAAAGTTTAACATCACAAAACATTACAGTCACTGTTATTTATTTATTTACTTACTTATTTACTTATTTATTTATGAGATGGAGTCTTGTTCTGCCACCAGGCTGGAGTGCAGTGGTGGGATCTCGGCTCACTGCAACCTCCACGTCCTGGGTTCAAGCGATTCTCCTGCCTCAGCCTCCTGAGTAGCTGGGACTACAGGCATGTGCCACCACACCCAGCTAATTTTTGTATTTTAGTAGAGACGGGGTTTCACCATGTTAGCCAGGATGGTCTCGATCTCCTGACCTCGTGATCCACCCGCCTCAGCCTCCCAAAGTGCTGGGATTACAGGCGTGAGCCACCGTGCCTGGCCTTGCTTTGTAATTTTTATGTCATATATCCCCTGTGTTAGACCAAGAGCTTGTAAAAGCCAGAAGACATATACTATGTATAGTTCAATTAGAGTTGTTTACTGATAAAGCTGATTCTTCAATCTGAGGGTGGCATTTGTAGTTACAGTACTGTAGATGACAATCTAAGTTATGTTCTATAAACTGTGTCACTGACATTTCAATCTACAGCTAACTTTAATTTTTTAAAAGCAGAGGAGTAGGTTGTATAGGTTTAGAAATACATCCATTAAGCTCATTAAGTGAGGTGAATTCAAAACTTCACCTCACTGGAATATTTACCAAACTGACTATTCATTATCTAAAGGAGCCATACAAATGAGGTACTTTTTAAAATTCAAAGCTATGTAAGGTTTTATTTCCTTTTTATACTGTTACGAATTGGATTGTAGAGGTTATAAAGTAAAATAAGATTACTTTTACAGTAAAATATACAACACATTGTCACAAGAGGGCAGCCTTTGAACATGAATTGCTTCTCAGGCATTCCTTGAAATTTTGAGACAGTTACTTTAATTCACACAACTAAATAATAAAACACTACTGAGGATCTAAGCAGCTACTTTGACTTATGCATGTTGTTACTTTTTTATTACTGCTAATGGAAAATGTAATCTATAAGGAAGGCAAGGGCTGAATTTGTTTTAGGTAAAAAGATAAATTTCTTTGGGTTGTAGCTTTCAAACATCAAGATAGTAGGTCAATGTCTAAATGAGTGTATCAAAGTTCTCACACTAGCACATGTAAATCCACCTCTTATCTACCCAGAATTCTAACCAAGCAAAGGCAAGTTGGAAGAACCAGACAAATGTAAGAGCCTAGGATACATACGTAAATGCCACTGGATTTTATGTTTTTAATTTTCAACCTCCCAAGTTTCACTAAGAGACATATTATTTGGAGATGTTGGTAAAGTGTAATTGAATGATGTCTCCACGTATGGTTGGTCTGGACCCCTCTCTATCCAGTGGTTGCCCTCAACTGATTAGAGCCACCTCTCTAAAGATCATGCTTATGTCCATGGAGCAGTCCATAGCACTATAAATGACCTCCACCTTGTTCCAATTAAGATTTCTAGACTTACTGAATTGGAAAACACACAGGTATTTTTTGCCTGGTCACTTGTGGTTTTACAACACTACCCCTTGCCCCACCACTGCCCCAGGTGATTTTGATGCCACCCAAAGTGTGAGAACTACTGGCAGCTGCTATCAGAGAGCAACCAAGGCTCTGATCCTCTATGTGATTTCAAGACCCATATCTGGTTTTCAGCCATGTTGCCTTCTCCTTCTCACAGCTGAGCCTACTCCTCCTCCCTCACCACCTGTAGGCTATGCTTTCCTGTCTGTGTCCAGGATTATTCCTGACATAAGGCACGTGGGGTTTAAGGAGCTCTCTCTTCAGTCTTATTTCTGCACCATCTCTGACAGATGTATTCTAGTTGTAATCATGGGGCTACCTCCTTTTGTTTTCAGTCCTATGCTCTTTTTCTCTATCATATTCTACCTTGTAATAATGTAAATCTTCAGGTGGGCAAGCTTCTTCCTCAATCAAATTTGTGTTTATGAGTTCCTGCTTTGGGGATTGACTTAGTAATCAAGGTATTGCTACTGCCTTGAATTCTCAGACTGCATCCTTCTGTCTGGATTTCTTCTGAGTTTCTGGATCGTAAACCTTATTAGGACCTTATTTTTCCTAGAATTGGAGCTCTCCTTTGTTCTTGCTACTTTAGTTCACCCAGAAAGGCATGATCTCTGCCTGAATTTCAAAGTGTTGGCTAGTTTAAATATCCTTTTGTGGGACTTTTGTCTTCTTGTGGGGTGATTTTTTCCTCTCAGACACCATTGCTATTTCTTTTATCTTGAATGTAATTGAAATCGTTTTAATCTGTGTTACCAACACCAAGAATCCCTTTTATGAGGTGCAGAAGGCAAGTCAGTCTCATAGCATGTGTCCCCCTCCATGTGTTGAGTTTATGTCAGAGCTAGGCTCTTTCCTCTTTGATTTCTCCCACCAAATTCCAGTGTTTATTGTTTGGATGAAGGGAGGCAAGATGGTGCACTTCCGGGTTCTTCATCCCCCCCAACTTTTCCCGCGCGCGAAAATGCAGCCGGCGACCCGGGAAGGTGCAGACCAACTAGGCATGTGCCAGGTGATGTCAATCCGAAGAGACCAAGATTTACCTGGTCGCACCTGCGGAACGCCCCCCCACACGCACGCCCGTGCCCCGCCTATTGCCCTCCCACTCCTAGAAAAGCGGCTCCGGACGAACGCCACGCACGGACTTCCCAGCTTCCCCACTGCGGTGGGGACTGTTGGAACTCCGTCCGAGAGCTGCAGGGGTGACTCTGTGGGCCTCATTTGCCAGAGGCCAACAGACCTCTCCCTACCCACCTTCTTCCCTTGAAGCTAGGTGACCAAAATAAACTTGCAGTTTTGCTCCTACACTTGCCTAGTCGCTGGTTCTTTCGTGCCCGCTCTGGTGGTCTTAGAAAAACAAATCATTTATGTCCTGTGAGGTGCCCAATAAATTCTAGAGTTGATACAAGCTGTAATTTTAGCAATTTAATTTAGAAATTAAATTAAGCAACTTAATTTAATTTCTCTAAAATTAGACCCAAAACAAGTAAAATTAGATTGTATACAACCTAATCAACTTTTTTTTTTTTTCCTGAGAATGACCAAGATTTGGGCTTCAGTGACAATAGTTGTCCCCTAAACATTCATACTCAAAATCTAGGATCACCGGTACAATGTTGAATAGAGGTGATGAACACACACATCCTTTTCTTGTCCTAATCTATGTGGTTTAAACATTTAGGATTTCACCATTAAATATAATATTGTTTATATGTTTTGTTGTGGATGCTTTCCATCACTTTCAGAAAATTTCTCTTTCTAGCTTGCTAAGAGTTTTGTTTTTTTGTTTTTTTTTTTTTAATCAGCAATAGATATTTCTCCAAAGAAAATATCCAAATGACCAACAGGTACATGAAACAACGCTCAACATCACTAATCATCAGGGAAATGCAAATCAAAACCACAAAGATAATTGCCTCAAACCTGTTAGAATGGTCTTATTAAAAGAAAAAATAACGAGTGTTAACAATGGTGGGGAGAAATTGGAACACTTATACAGTGTTTCTGGGAATGTAAAACTGTGCAGCCTCTATGGAAAACAGTATGGTGGTTCCTCAAAAACATTAAGAAACTACTGTATGATCTACTACTGTATGATCATTAGAACTACTGTATGATCTAGCAATCTCACTTCAGGTTATTTATCTGAAATAATTGAAATTGGGATGATTCTCAGGCTCATTGCAGCATTATTTACACTATTCAAAATGTGGAAATAAGGTTAATGTCTATTGGCAGATGAATAGATAAATGTGATATATTCATACAATGGAATATTATTCAGCTTTAAAAAGAAGAAAGCCCTGCAATATGCAGCATGGATGAACCTAGAGGACATTAATGCTAAGTAGAGTAAATCAGTCACAGAAGGACAAACTGTATGATTCCACTTGTATGAAGTATCTAAGATAGCCAAATTCATTAGAATCACAGATTAGAATGGTGATAGCTCTTTAAGCTGAAATCGATTTTGCATTCCTGGGTTTTGTAAAGTTTTGGTATCAGGATTCTGACTCATACAACAAGTTTGGTATTTCCCCCTTCTTTATTTCTGAAATAATTTTAAAATTTTATTTTTTTTTTAATGTTTGAAAGAATTCACCAGCAAAACTCTTTGGATCTGGAGTTTGCTTATTTTTTAATTTTCTTTAGTTTTATGTTTTTATGTGCAGGTATTTGACAATTAATTTAATCACTTTAATAAATGTCAGTTACTTCCAATATTCCATTTAGTCTTGTGAGTTTTTTTGTAAGTTTTTTTCAAGGAATTGACCCTTTCATCCAAGTAATGAAAATTGCTATAAAATGTTTCACAATATTCCATTATCTTGTTAATGTCTCTTGTGTCTACAGCTGCACAATCTCATTAATCCCTGATATTTATAATTTGAGTTTTCTTTTTCTCACAGAATTTTGGCCATGTTAATTTTCCCCCATGTCTGTTTTCTGTCTCATTGATTTCTAATTTCTGTTTTATTTCCTTTCTTCTACTTGTTTTGGGCTTAATTTGCTCTCTTGTTTTAGATTTTCTTTTTAAGGTAGAAAATTAGTTCATTTGTTTTGAACTTCTCTTTTTTAGAATAAGTGTTTATACAAAAAATTTATTCTGGGTTTGCTTAACTTTATCCCACACATTTTGATATAGTATATTTTTATTTGTATTCAGTTCAATGTATTTTAAGGTGTTTCTTATGATTTCTTCCTTGAGCTAAAGGGCATTTTAAGGTGTATTTAAATCTTTCAATAGTGTAGACTTTTCTGGATAGCTTGTTTTTACCCATTTCAACTCATTTTCATTATGGTCAGAAAGCATACTTTCTATGAGTAAAGTGTTTTGAAACTTCTTGAGAGATATTTTGTGGTCTATAGTCTATTGATAAATGTTTCACGTGTAGTATAATAGAACATATATTCTACAGTCTTGGTCAATATTGATTAGGTCAAGCTGTTGTCAAAATTATTTCATCTTAACTTTCTTTAGTTGTTCTATCAGTTAGCAATATAGCATTATGTCTTCATAACTACTTGACATTTTATCATTATGAAATAGCCTTCTGGTGTAATATTGCTTGTTTGAAGATCTACGTTTTCTTATATTAATATGGCCACATAAGATTTCTTGTGATTGTTGTTTCCATGGTATATTTGGAAATTTTACTCTCAACTTATCTGTGCCATAATATTTGGCATGCAACTCTTATAGGTACTTTTATTATCCAGCTGGACAATCTGTGTTTTATTTGGAGTGTTTAAATTACATTTGAAATAATTATTGATAAGGATGGATTTAAGCTTACTATTTTGCTCTTTATGTTCTATTTTTTCCATCATTTTTTCCTCCACTGTTCTTTCTTTCATGCCTTTTTATATTAATTGAACAATATTCAGTGTTCCATTTTAATTCCTTTATTGGCATTTTAGAAGAATATCTTCATATGATGTGGTGGTTCTCTAGGGATTATAATAAGCATCCTGGGCTTATCGCCCTCCACTTAGTGTTAATACTCAATGTTTTCATGTAACATAAAGAAATGTTGCAGCAAAATTGTTGCATTTAGTCTCCTGTCAGAGCTATTAATTTAGAATATTTTAGTCTACATACATTATCAATAGTACACTTAATTTTTTATTGAAACCATCAGTTGTTTGTTATAAAACTGAAAGAAAAGACCCTCAATTTTCATGTGTATGCACATGTCATTCCTAGAGCTTCTCCTCGCTTTCTGTAGGTCAGAATTTCCATCTGTTTTTATCTTTCTTCAGCCTAAAGAATTTCCGTTTGCATTTCTTGTATTTAGGTCTGCTAATGACAAATGTTTGAAGCTTTCTTTTCTCTGAATAAATATTTTCTCAAGAATTACTTTTTCTAGTTATAGAATTTGGAGTTGACAGGTTTTTTTTTTTTTTTTTTTTGAAGATGTAGTTTCATTGCTTTTTAAACTTTGTCATTTCCGATGACAGGTCATCTAATTGTTTCCATGTATGTAAATTATTTTCTCTATCCCTTTAGCTACTTTCAAGATTTACTCTTTTTTTGCTCAGTGGTTTGACTATGGTATGTCTACATTTGGTTCTCTTTATTGTTATTCTGTTCTTTGAGTTTCTTGAATCTGTAAGTTGATATATGCTGACAATTAGGAATACTTGTTGGTTTTACTTTTCAAACAGCTTTTCTGTCTCATTTTCTCCTTCTCTACTCTTTCTAGGACTCCAATTATATTAGTTCTAGACTGGTCCTATTTTTATTATTTTTCTTCCTCTGTATTCTTAACTCTATTGGGAAATTGTTCTTGATCTGTTTTTAAGTGTACTGATAGTTTTTTCTACCATCTTTAATTTACTGGTATGTGCATACAATGGCATTTTTATATAAAATATTCTGTCCCTCAGTTCTAAATTTTGTTCCATTATTTGTTTATAGTTTTTGCTTCTTTGTTGTGATTCTCCATATATTCACTCTTATGAACATCTATTTCTTAAATCCTTGAAGATGCTTATAATAGCTTGTTTTAAATTTCTTATTTTCTAATCCCAGCATGTGGGCTATTTCAATGTCTTAATCCATTGTTTACTTTTTTTCTTATGAATCATATTTTCCTGGTTCTGTGTCTAGGCATGTTAAATTATATGTTAGATTATGTGGATGATATTTTGTAGAGATAGGTACTTTTATTTTCCTTTGAAGAGTGACTCTTTTCTAACATTAGTCTTCTTTCTGTAGTCAAACACCAAATTTTCACTCCTGAGCTATATGCAGTGGTTGACATCTCTGCTCTGTACTAGCAATTTAGCTGTTGTTTTCTGCTGGATTCTATGGAGTCTCTTTTTATGAATGTGTAATGTAGCAGCCATCATATATCTGAATGAAGTTTAAGTGCTGATTTTAGATTTTTACTCAGTGACAGTCTCCTCTGTGACTTTCCCTTGTGTGACATTTCCTCCCATGTCACTCAAATTTCCCAGTTCTTCTTTTGTGTCAGCTTGGAAGTCTGTACTCTTATTTCTCAAACTAGTAAAACTCACCGCTTTACTTGTAGACATCCAATTTTGCACAGACTGGGGAGTGTCATCAGGTGTAAAGTTACATTAATGTAAATTTAAATCATTGCAATTTTCTTTATTCAATGGTCAAATACTTCATCAGTGATTGAATATTCTACTATTTCTTCCTATTTTCTGTTTCTCATTACCATCAAATATATATATA
>NW_016812636.1:127849-138408 GCF_001698545.2 Rhinopithecus bieti
ATATATATATATTTAGAGTTTATGTTTTTTTCCTCTGCATTTGAGTTAGACATGAGCTACTACCACATTTTGTAATTCAAACGTTTTGTCTAACAATGTTTAAAAAAAACTCTTTATTTGGAAGGAATTCTCAAATTTCTAAATACTCTGCGAACATTAGGATCAGGGCTCAAATTCCCAGCTCCCCTTGTAGCCAGATGTCCATATGAAGCATGGCTTAGCTGTTTAAACGTACCAACATATTTGAAAGTAAGACAAGTGTTCAGGGGCACTGTAGAGATCATTTTAGTGGATGCGAGGATGGAAAAAAAAAAAAAACCAGCTTTCACTGGTGAACTTTGTCTTCAGTTGTTGTTTTCCTGTAGGTAAGTGGCTAATTTTCTGGCGTGGAGGTGGAATTGGTGTATTGGTAACAATTGATTTGATGATAATGAGCTTTTGTCTTTTTAAAAATTGCTAATCCACCATTGTTTCTGGTCCTGTTTTATACTTATGCAGTGTATAACCTCTCATGTAAAATTTAGTTCTTCCTTTGTTTCTCAGCTTAAACTGGATTTTGATAAGCAGTTTTCACCTTCAAATGAAAGAAATGGCTTTGGTTGATGTTAGAGAAAAATAACAAGAGGCTATCAAAGAAATAAGTTTGTCATCTTGTAACATTACATAAATAAAACTTTGAAAATTCAACAATTCTGTTTTATAAAAAAATAGAAAGTTTCTACTGTTTTTCATTATTTTCAAAGCTATATCATTAAATGAAATTTCTGCCTCATGGAGGATTTTTAGAACTATGTAATACTTAATAACATACAGATCATTAGGAGAGAAATGAATAAAGACTGAAAGAAGTAAGCACTGTGTGGTAATGTAGATGGTGCACAGTTGTGTGCATGGAGCCCTAATACATTTTACCATGGAATTTATACAATAAATGTTAGTTTCCTGTGAACCTGCTAATTAATATGACTTTCACAGACATTTCATTAACCTAAACAGTTTAGGTTTCCAGTAGATAGACTGCATGTATTCTCATCTTTAACCTTTCCATAATGTTCCCTAATTACAGATGTCATTGGTTCTTAATAGCAAAAGAACAGCAGTAGCTTATAAAGTTATATTATTTGTTTTTTACTAATATGTGAAGTGATTTTGTCTTTCAATTCACCTCTAGAGCTAATTATGTATTCTAGGTTAACAAAAATTCCAGATCACACCATCATTAGTTTAAACTTTACAATGAACTCATTATTTCCATTTATTACTAGCCTGCATTATAGCAATATTTAGCTAATGGATTCTCCAAATATTTCTTGAAAGGTGAAAGAGTACTTCAAGTAAACGGTGTAATTAATTTATTTATCAGAATTTTAAATTAAGTGTTATTTTTAATCTCAAAGGGATACCAGTGAAGTTAGGGTGTAAGGACTCCCTGGTTAATAAAATGGCAAGAATTAAAAAAGGATTATTACATTTTCCCTCATAATATGATGGCTATAATTTTTTAAAACAGTAGAAATGTTTAAGTTTTAAAAGCTGCTAGTGTCTATTTTATTCAAAGATGTGAACTCTTCAGTTCAACTTGTCGTTTGAAATTTGAGCAGCTTTTCTTGCTCTTGTTCAATACATTTATTAAACAGTCCAGGCAGGCCTCCAGAGTTACATATATGTATGTGGCTATGTGTATATATATACATAGAAGCACTATGCAGTACAAATAGCATATAATCAATTTACATACTACTTTTGCCTTTGATGAAAATTCTTCTAAAAGTGAATATAAATTAATAGCATATGGCACCTACAAAATTGTCTAATAGGCAAGCAGGCAAAATAATCTGTGAACAAAAAGTTTGCTAAAACATGCTTTTTTTACATGTAATAACTTTATGTTGAAGGGTTTCCAGAAATATATAATGTTATAGGGCACTTATCCTGAGACACATGAAGGAGACAAGGGATACAGCTAGGATGGAAGTGAAAATAAAGGACAAATAGAGATAGATACTTAAGTGGAAATGTTTTTAGAAGAAAATCATCAGACAGGTGATAATTTTAAAACATGGCTTTTCCAGGCAGTAAATTTTCTGAATGTATCACAAAAGAAGATAAATCATGTGTCTGTGTAGATCATGCCAATGAAATAAACAATAAAGGTTACTTATTGGAATATTGAAAGTAGTTGATAATAAATAAATTATTTATATTTATGATAAAAGCCATAAACTTGATTTTTTGGGGGTTCAATGACTTCCTGAAAATATCCTCTCACAGATTTTCTCAGTGTCTAGTTGGCAAAAGCACAGCTCCAGATAGCGATTTCTATCAACGCCTACAGAACATTTACAGTTCCACTTCCGAAAGTTTCCATTTCTACTGACCTTACAAATTTGTAAAATGAATGCCCACCAGGACAAAATATTAAGTGATAAAATTAATTGGATCCTATAAGTGAAAATCTAGGCAAGAAAAATCTTCTTCCTTCTTAATGATTTTTATGTCTCTTCATTCATGTCCTTCTAGGTAGAGCAACACTCTGGAGACCTTCTTTTGAGGCATTTCTCCACCAGAATAAGTGTGATGTATGACTAATTAGTCCACCCACGGGGGGCTGGTGAAATTAAATTGGCAGTTATTTCCTAACTGGCATATCTTGGAGTAAAATTAATCTAATAACAGCTTTCATAAGCGAGCATAAGCTTAAAATACAACATTTTTCATTCAACTTTACCAAACAAAGTGCAAATTTAGGTCTCCATTTGTGAAATTTGGTTGTGTGTGGATTGTACAGTGAAGGTACCAATGGACAATAGTTGCTCATCAAGCAAGTTTATACAAAAACTTTGGGACAAGTCCAACTCTAGATAAAATGGTAAAGTATTTCATGCTTGTGTTCAGAGTTTCTTTTTCTCTCTCCAAGGTAACCCACATCTCAAAAGACATATGGGTTGTGGGTAGAACTTCCTAAAATTGCTGGTGGTAAACGTGCCGCGCATAAACATACTTCACTAGCTTGCATTTTCTGTTGGTCTCACAGGCAACAATTGCAATCCTGTATGTTGTTCTATCGCCACACACTCCTGTTCATAGAAAGACCAAGTACCATACCTGGGTAAGATGTGCACAGGTCACAAGATATGTCTAAATATGTTCACCAAGAGGTTTATTATTTTCACAGTGGCATTCACTACATCAGTTATTAATATAACAATAATCAAGGACCAAGCAGGGTCTTTATCAAAGTTTGGAGTCAACCCCAAGTTAGATCACTGAAGCACATAACTATAGATAAGGTCACTCAAAAGCACAAATCCAGGTTATAAATATTCAGTAGTATTTTATATGCATTTAGCAATTTGAGTGCTGGGAAGTGTAACCCAGAAAATCAACAGACATGGAACTATTAAAGAGGCATGCATGGCACCTGCACTTTGAATCTCTTCAAACTCAGGTTAAACAGGAGACACGGTGGCTCATGTATCCCACAATAACCCTTCCTCATTGCCTTTTTATCTACAAACTCACCCTTTCCAGTGTTATCTAGATGTCTGAAGGTATGAATACCCTTGATCTTGATAAAAAATGATGCCACCCCTCAGCAAAATGTCACCGATTGGAGTCTATGTCACCTCACTGAGTTAGCCTTTTGTGTTGTTGTGGCCCCGGATGACAATGTTGACATAATCCAAACCAGTAGTTGGAAAGTTAATGTTGGATGCTTCTGTGACAGTTGATGAAATGACCTGAAATCAAATGTGAGGCAGTGGAGACTCAAGAATGCTATTCAGGCAGTTAGTGATCTGTGGAGACACTACGTGAAATATCTGGAAGAGATTGTAATCTTGCAACTATGCTTGTATGTGTTTTTTGACATAAAGGTCTAAGCAGTGGCAGTTTTCCAAGACCAATATTTCTTCTTTTGAAACGGTAAATTTTGAAGATTAACTGGTTAGTATAATCCCATAAAATAAGAAAGTTTGAGTCCTGTGAACTGTGTTTTTGGCTAAAGTTGTGTTTTATGCTAAACCATTATTTACTCCTTGTATGATTTTTCTCTTTTTTGGGGGACAGAGTCTGGCTCTGTGGACCAGGCTGGAGTGAGCGGCGCCATCTTGGCTCCCTGCAAGCTCCGCCCCCCGGGTTCCCGCCATTCTCGGGCTTCCGCCTCCGGAGGAGCTGGGATCACAGGCGCCGCCACCACGCCTGGCTGATTGCTTTTTCAGATTAAGGGCAAAATCAAAGCTGCTCCCCTATATTACATTCATGAATCAAAATGATTAAAGCAAGCTATTTATTTATTAGCAACACATACTCCAAATTTAGCATCTAAGACATGACAGCCTTTCAAGAGACATCAATTTACTTTTTAGTGTCTATAGCTGTATTTGTATTCATGTTATTGGTGTCCATAATATTTCATTAGATGTTCTGGGTAAATTGATAAATGAAAATAATGTATATCATAAGGAGAACAACCTAGGCCTCCTGGAGGGCCCCTTACAACTCAGCTGGTGTTAGCAGACATGCCTGGGTGTAATCGTGAGAAAAGTGTAGAGCAATGTTTCAGGCAAAGGAGTGTGTATGCCAATCCGGGGAGCAAGGTAGGTGGAGGTCACTTAAAAGTTCAGGTATGTGATGACACGTTTGTGTTTAGGTTCTACTGAGAGGAAATGTAACACTCGGTGATTGTTTTCTCCGTATATCTCTGGCTATTTTGTCACAACCTTTTACGTAAAAGCTGCTACCAAACACTGGGTTATCCAAGATCTGTGGGTCATCTTCAATGTTTGCTTTTCCCCCAACTCCTAACACATTTGATTCCCTTTGTAACTTTCTCCCCATTTCTCCTTTCAACCCGTTTTCTTCAACCGCACTGGTTAGTGAGTCTCCCTGTATACTCTCATACCCTGTTTCATCTCTCAGCGCCCTTGACCCAAAGAGATCTCCTTTTTCTACTCTTATACGCATCTGATTCCCTAATTTATTTCTTTTTATTTCTCTCTATATTTTTTATTCTTTTAGGCACAGCTCATGTCTCGTGACTTTCAAAAAGCTTTTCTTCTGATATTCCCAGCTTGAATTAGGTACATCCTGATCAGTTTCCTTAGACTTACCACTCTGCATATTATTTGCTTGCAATCTGTCTTAGGCTGGGAATGCGCTCCTTGTAATCAGGGGCCAGAATTTATTTACTCTTACGTCCATAATGCCTGACACAGGATCTATTCTCATATACCAATTGTAGGGCTGTAATTCCTGAGAACATACGTATATTGTAGTGACTCATAAAGGCTTGAAATAAATTTTTAAAATGATGAATTGAGGAAGTCCATGAACTTGACCTCTCCATGTAGAAGAAAAGCAAGGGCAGATGAAGAAGTTATACAGGATACCTGCAATACCAGAAGAATATAGTCAGAGAGCAATACATTAATCCTAGATTTTTAGATGTGAAGAAGTTCTGAGAAATATTTAAAGACATGGCTCTAGGAATGAGTACATAACAGAGACCAGTTTCCAGAGTCAGAGCCAGAGTCAGAACTTTTAAGAGTGAAGAAATTGCATTGCAGGGGGAAGGGCTGTTGTATACTTAACAGAAATTGTCATTAAATGGAAGACTAAGCAAGAGGCTGATGATCTGTGGATGAGAGACACAAAAAGGTGTGGAGATAGAGGTAGATGTCATAATCTTCAAAGAAGATATTTTTGTGCCAGGAAGAAAGAATGGGTCTGGAATGTAATAAAAGATAAATAGGTAACTACATTGTAATGTGGTCTGAGAACTCACTGAAGGCATATCCATTGATATTAACCTCCACTTTGCTTCCAGACAAAAGATTTTAAACATCTTAAAAATTCCATTTGATACTGTATGATTCATCAAGACAGAAAGTAAAGTGGTAGTTGCCCTGGGAGGGCAGGGAATGGGGAGTCACTGTTTAATGGGTACAGGATTTCAATTTCACAAAACAAAAAATTATGGAGACGGGTGGTGGTGATGCTTGCACAACATTGTGAATACATTTAATAACACTGAATTGTAGACTTAAAAGTGGTTAAGATGCAAATTGTTGATTGTATTTTGCCACAATAAAAAAATGAGAAACAATAATATTTGAAGATATAGCCCATTTCATATGATAGCTAGCTGTATGTGTCTGCTCAGCTGTGAATAGATATTTATGCTCTCTCTGAACTGGAGGTTATTGCTATTCTCTAAGGTACAGAAAAATTGTTCTTATGTGGCCAAGTGAGGTTGATATAGTTGTATCAGTCAGACAGTAATGATATTATAATCATGATAGCTTACATTTAACGCCATTTATATGTGTTATACTTTAGAAAGCACTTCATAGATATTATTACTTAATACCATTTTCTCTTTACCATATTTGTCTCTCCTTTCTCTGCTGACTTCAGAAAATGTCTCTTCCACATTACTCAATTCATCTCCTTATCTTTGTCAAAATTTTAAGTCTCAGAGTCTCCAAAAAAAAAAAAAAAAAAAAATTCCAGACAAGTCTCATCAGCTTTCAGTCATTGATTAATTGATGTCCTTAGAGGCTTTCCTTTCCCCTTCTCAATTTAACATAGCTTCCAAATACACTTACCAGTAACACAAAGTTGTTTATATGGTTTTGTATTTCTTCCTGTTGAATTATGAACATTTATTCATATTGACATTGATTCCCATCTGGCCATGAAATACTCAAGGTGAAGAAAATGATACAAAATGGTCAATATTTATCAAGAGCCAGGTACAATTTTAAGTGTCCTAGAAGCATAAATAAGTGTGATGCTCACCAGCTCACATGAGAGGCAAAAATGGATGAAACTATAAAACTAAGACACAGAGAGTTAAAGGAAATTTCCCAAGATCACACAGCCACTAAGGATATGAACTAGATTTTGACTTCAGGCTGTTTACCCCAGAGCCTGTGCTTTCAACCATCATTTGTACTGCTTCCCTAAATTATACTTGACTAGACTGTGACATCAAATTTCACCTATGACACTGATTATCTGGGGAACTTTGCAACTTATTCTGTATATGACTCAGTTTTCTTTTCTGTACAGAGACAAAGTTGGTATATACCTCATAGATTCATTATAAGGATTATATGAAATGACACATGAGAAGGCTTTAAAAGGACTTGGAAAGCAATAAGCTATTTTGTTCTCAATCATTTTTTAATAAGTTATCAGTGTTGTGAATGGATTATGAAAAACGACTTTGGGCTCAGTGAGTAACTGAAATGTTGATGCTTAATAGTGTGCTTAATATTAATATAATAGTAATAAATGTTGTTAGTGTTGAGTAATAGTTGTTTTGCTTTTCACTGCTTTTCTTTTCCAGTATTTTAGTCAGAGACTTCTTAAGTCTCTTCAAGAATGTACACATTTCTTAAATTTGTTGGGAAGTACCAAATTTAAGATATCTTGCATTTTTATTCCTCAGTAAATGCTATATTCCATCGTGCAGCAGAAAAGGGTTCTGTTATTGTCAGTACCATGGTTTAATATTCACTTTTATTCCCTGTATGGTGGTTCTGATTTAATTGCTATTTAGAATAAAACCTGTTCCTTATTATATGCTTTCATAATTACAAAATTTGTGTCCTAATGCCTTCTACACATATACTGTGCTTTTCTTTATTTCCTTTTATCTTTTACTGTTTCATAATCCTGGTATTTGAAATCTCCTTAAGCATTATTTGGGGAATTTGCTGGGAATGTCATCTACATAGTAATGTCTCAAGTTTGTAGCATCTTTAAGACACAATAGGAGATGGAATTCACAGCAGAGTAATAAGCCTCCCCCTTTAGGCAATGTATTTGTGATTGGTATGACTTTGTTCCCAGAGGGCAGTTAGCAACACAATATTATGGCTATGTGTACAAGGAAAACAAACACATTTGTTTAATCTCCTTTGAAAAACACAGTGCCCCAGCCTAACCAGTATCATGCACAGAATCCATTTCCACCTGTTCTTATGGAAGTAGCGCTGGGTGAACATCTAGAAAGTTGGATAACTATTTATCACATATGATCTGCAGAGGGAGAGATTTATAAGAAAGTGCTAAATTTAATCGATAGGAAAGTCCAATCAAAAATCAATGACTTTTCCATGTGTAGTTTTCCCTAGGGGCTCTACTCTCAAGATGGCTTAAATACATTAGAATTCAATGACTAGTCACAAGTGTTTGTTGGTGATATCAAAGCAAGGTAAACATTCCTGCTCTATGAGTCCAAGCACAGGGACACTTGGTTTCCTTTGGAAGGATATCATAAAGGCAATGTTTATGAGTAATCCCTCATTGTCTTTTCTTCTGTAGCATTCAATGGTATGTACTATAATTTAGAAACGAAAACTACTTAAAGACCGCTTGTTAAGCTTCATATATTTTGGATTCTCAGATCCTGAGTGTTTAAATATGCCTATATTTCTTCATGAAAACCATAATCTTTGCCAAGTTAGAAAAGAAAATGTCATATTCCCATTTTTAGCTAAATGTAGTCAGAAATTTGGACCATTTTTAGCCTTCAATACATTATGTAATTTGGGTAATAGACTGAATAAAAGTAAGGAACTTCAGTTAAATTCAGAGAGAAGCTAGTAATTGTTTCTGAGACTCAAATGTATAGAACAGATCTCTGATGTTAAGGATAAGACCCTCAAAGGTGACCCAAAATGGGTAATTGTGGGATTATTTTGGGAGGAATCATCATAGATTCTTACTGCTGTAAATAAGGTCAAATGTCAGATAAATATACTCCACTGAAATGTTTTCTAGGAATGATGTTGGAACCAATGTTGGTAATTTTGAAAGTAATGGAGAGGATTTCAGATGTTAGAAGTCGGGCAGCTATCCCAGGTTTAATAAATAAGCAAATGGTGAATTCCAAAAATGCTCTATCAATGAGCCTTGTATTGATCCTGAGCACAATTTCAGGAAGGTCCATTAAGTGGGTCTTTTGAGAGCACTTAGGATAAAAGGCTGGCAGCAGGGATTCACTAAGAGCAATAGTGCCAAGGTTGCCTCTTTGACATTGTTATCAGACTGAAAAAGGTAGGCCACAGTGGTACACAATATGGATATTTCCAGGGTAAAGCTGTTGAGCTGCTATAATTTTCCTTTCCTCTTCAGTAGCTTCTCCTATAGCTGACCCCTGAGGAAAATATAGTTGACTTTTATCTAGAAATGTATGTTAATTGACAAAAACAAACAAATGAAACCATAAACTATCCTTTAGGCTTCTCTCTGCTCAGTTATTAGATCATGTGAGTGTGCCCTTAGGGAACACAGAAGGCCCACACTATTTTTTTTTTTTTCTCTTTTTTAAACTTTTATTTTAAGTTCAGGGGTACAAGTGCAAGATGTGCAGGTTTATGTGTGTCATGGGGGTTTATTGTACAGATTATTTTATCACGCAGGTATTAAGCCTAGTACCCATTAATTATTTTTCCTGATTCTCTCCTGCCTCCCACCTTCCACCCTCCGGTAGGCCCCAGTGTGTGTTGTTCCCTTGTATGCATCCTGTGTTCTCATCATTTAGCTCCCATTTATAAGTGAGAACATGCAGTATTTGGTTTTCTGCTACTGCTTTAGTTTGCTAAGGATAATGGCCTCCAGCTCCAAAGGACATGAGCTCGTTCTTTTTCATGGCTACATAGTATTTCATGGTATATAGATTGCAAATGTTTCTTATCAGAATTAAAGAGTCAGTACTATAAATCTTAAGGTCTCTGTGTTGATGTTAATGCTGGTCATCTGTGCCTGACTTCCAAAAGGCAAGAGAGTATAAGGAGGCATGTTCACCTTGCTTTCCGTCATTGCCTGAACTTGTTTTTCAGGTTAGCTTTGAAATGCCCTTGACTGAAGGGAGGGTCCATCAGTCAAAGGGAGACTTAGAATTTTATTTTTGATTTACAGTTGCTACAAAGACCAAATGATATAAAATATGACAAAACACTATACATATGAAGGTTATATTGTTGCTCTTGTTACTGCTTTCCTTGGGGAAAAGTATTATATCCATCATCTGTTTTGAGGCAAATTAGCAAAGACAGTTTCCTTGCCAAGGCTAAAAATAAAACACGAGAGACTCAGTACTGCCCAGGAGAGCATATAAGGCTATTGAAGTTTGTACTTTCTATGGAAGCTAATAAAGCTAAATAAGAACTTATTCCATGGACACCTTAATGTCATTCTCAGTCATAACCCAATTTGCTCTACTTGTCTTCCTACAGAAGCAGAGATTTGTTCTGCAAAGGGAAGCATATTCGACTTCCTCTTGGGGTTATTCCAACATGGTGGGGCATTGACTGACATGAAAAAGAAGCCTAGAGCTGAGGAAAGGACTGGGAGAGAACCCTAAATGAGCTAGAGCACTTGGAAGTCTAGCTTTCTTGTTTAAAATTTTAGCAAGCCAAAAAAGAAACTTTTAAGAAACGCCTCTTGTATCCTGTCTTCCTCTCCAGGCTTCACACAATTCAGACAAATGCTGCCATCTCAATGATTCTTACCCTAGGTGTCCCTACTACTTAGGAAATTCTCTA
>NW_016812636.1:140645-181450 GCF_001698545.2 Rhinopithecus bieti
ATATGAAGGTTATATTGTTGCTCTTGTTACTGCTTTCCTTGGGGAAAAGTATTATATCCATCATCTGTTTTGAGGCAAATTAGCAAAGACAGTTTCCTTGCCAAGGCTAAAAATAAAACACGAGAGACTCAGTACTGCCCAGGAGAGCATATAAGGCTATTGAAGTTTGTACTTTCTATGGAAGCTAATAAAGCTAAATAAGAACTTATTCCATGGACACCTTAATGTCATTCTCAGTCATAACCCAATTTGCTCTACTTGTCTTCCTACAGAAGCAGAGATTTGTTCTGCAAAGGGAAGCATATTCGACTTCCTCTTGGGGTTATTCCAACATGGTGGGGCATTGACTGACATGAAAAAGAAGCCTAGAGCTGAGGAAAGGACTGGGAGAGAATCCTAAATGAACTAGAGCACTTGGAAGTCTAGCTTTCTTGTTTAAAATTTTAGCAAGCCAAAAAAGAAACTTTTAAGAAACGCCTCTTGTATCCTGTCTTCCTCTCCAGGCTTCACACAATTCAGACAAATGCTGCCATCTCAATGATTCTTACCCTAGGTGTCCCTACTACTTAGGAAATTCTCTATCTCAAATAGTGTTGCATAGTTTCTCAAAATGCTTTAAAGCAGTTTATGTTTATTTTTTATCCACTTTTTTTTTTATTATACTTTAAGTTCTAGCGTACATGTGCATAACGTGCAGGTTTGTTACATATGTATACTTGTGCCATGTTGGTGTGCTGCACCCATCAACTCGTCAGCACCCCTCAATTCGTCATTTATATCAGGTATAACTCCCAATGCAATCTCTCCCCGCTCCCCATGATAGGCCCCGGTGGGCCCACACTATTATAGGACAAATTTCTTACATTCTCTGCTATTTAATGCTCTTCAAAAGACTTACAATACTTTACTGGTTTGATTACCAACTACTTGAACACAGGGACCAAAGTACTTATTAAAAATTGTGCATATCATGAGGGCATTAACTTTTAAGTATTCAATTGTTAAGACAATGAATATTATTATGAACTATGGAAGGCACACTTATTACCTCCTTAAGAACCAGTCTCTATTTCTCTGGTTCTTCCCAGTTCATAGAGGGATTGGACATCTGTGTCTTCAACTGGCCCTCTTCAACCCTAGGATAAAGAATAATTAATCTAAGCCAGTGGTTTTCAGCTCTGTCTGACCCAATGCCTCTACTTCATAAGAAATTCTTCAAAGAACCCTTTACTATTCTAAACTATTAGTGAGAACACAATGTATGCATTCGAGTTGTTGAAAATATTAATGTTATGCTGCAGCTAACAAAGGAGAAATAATTTACCATCAATATAGAATCCAAAGTGTGTATAATTGTGCCAGAACATTACATATCAAATACAATGGAACATAATGAAATTTTCATATCTGCGCCCTTGAATTTCATATCTGCACCTTCAAATACCTTCAAACATTGTAAATAAAAGGTTACAAATACAGTTTCATTGAAAAACTAAATGCCAAATCTGCCATTTCTATTGTTGACATGATTGGTTTGCACTGGTCAATGTGATGGATACTTTCTGTTAGCCCCTTGTCCCCAGTTATACTACCCTATTTACTGGTTTTTGTCCAAGTGGGATGGTCCATATTGAATATCTCAATAGCTTCCCTTGCTCATTGCCTTCTATGCATGTTCACGAGATTAAAGGGAAGGAGGAAACGGGATTGGGGATTATTGCCTAAACTCCCTCTCTGCTAGGTCTCCTTGACCTCTCTTTTTCATAAGAAAATCAGTGTTTCCTTGTGTGATCAGGGCAGTTTGCTCCCCAGAACTCTGCCTGCTGCTACTAACCCAGAGTTATTGTGGGGTGTGATTTCTGTGATTCCTTCACCCTTCTTCCCTGACATTTTTGTAAGTAGTCTCTTTGGAAATAAACCCATGTGAAATTATTTTAGTTTGAGTGTGTTGTCTTTGTCCTATTGCGACTCTGAAATGAGTATCTATACCAAAAAATCTACCATCTTTTCTCATGTATAGTTTCATTCCTGGAAAATTCATGGCATATTAAAACCATGCAAAAGTACTTGACACTTAGGCAGTTACATTTGGATTTGTATAATTAAACAAAACAGGTTATTCACCTTCATTACGTTAGAAAGTCATTCAGGACATACAGCAATCCTTGATTAGGAGTGGTTATCCCATGTTACTGGACATTTGGCAGCCCTGTTTTCCGATCCTTAAAGTTCTTCCTCAAAGTTCCCAAACATCCTCACTTATCCTTTCCTGCCATGGGATTTTGTCACATTAAGTTGTAAGGCTGGGAATGCCATAGCCATCTTGAAAACACAGGTAGTATGATAAGAGAATCACAAAGAAGTGGATCATGTTAACTAATCATTGATACATCTGTTTGTTGTGCAATTTGGTAAATTGTTTTTTTTTCTACAATTAGTTGACTATTCTGTTGCTTGAAGCTAAAAACGCTTTTTTTCTTTTTGACAGAGTCTTACTCTGTTGCAGGATGAAGTGAAATGGCATGATCTCGGCTCACTGCAATCTCTGCTCGCCTGGTTCAAGCAATCCTCCCACCTCAGCCTCCCAAGTAGCTGGGACTACAGGCACATGCCACCACACTCAGGTAATTTTTGTATTTTTAGTAGAGATGGGGTTTCACCATGTTTTCCAGGCTGGTCTCAAACTCCTGACCTCAATTGATGCACCTGCCTTGGCCTCCCAAAGTTCTGGGATTGCAGGCATGAGCCACTGCCCCGGCCAAAAACATTTGAACCAATAGCAAAACACATTATTTCATTTCATTTTTTCAAAAGTTGCCAGTAATTTCAATTAAAAATATTATATAACATGCTTAATGCAATACAAATGCTTTTCAATGTACAATGGGGTTAAGTCTTGATAAACTGATCATAAATTGAAAATACTGTAAGTTAAAAATGTATTTAATATACCTGACATACTGAATATCACAGCTTAGCCTGGCATACCTTTAATGTGCTTAGAATACTTACATCAGCTGACAGTTGGGCAAAATCATTGAATACAACACCCATTTTATAATAAAGTATTGTATATTTTATGTAATTTGTTGAATATTATACTGAAGGTGAAAAGCAGAATAGTTATATTCTATTGAAAGCTATCACTTTTGCTTTATCATAAAGTAAAAAATCATAAATTGAACCATTATAAGTTGGTGACCATCTGTGTATATGTATGTGTGTGTATATGTGTGTGTATCTATATAAATATGTATGTTTATATATATTTGTGTGCATATATATCCTCTGTGTGTGTGAGAGTGTGTGTGTGTGTATGAAATGGTAGGAAAGTAAAATTTCTTATCTTGTAGATATAGCATTGTTAACATGTTGGTGCCTGTCGTTCTGAGATGTAAAATTTTACATGGATAGATGTGTACATTTACAGTTGTACACAAAGAGAAACATATTCTCTAGGCTCTTTGTTTTTCTGCAGTTTCATTCAACACTATCTGGTTTATATGGATGATTACATATATAATGCTAGGATGAAGGTTCTTCCCTATAACTTTGAAACTTCCTTGATTATCAACTTGGCATATTCTTAGAATAGGATTTTATTTTAGAATTAGGATCCTTGTTTCAAGACTCTTGCCTGTTAACACACAGAGCCAATAATTATTGAGAATGGTCAGGTTAGTTTACATTCCCACAAGGGACATGAAATGTCTCGGCTGCACGGCCTCATTAATGCTAGATTTTCTGGATGATTTATATAGTATTTCATCTGGTATAAAAAGTAGAATTCTAATTTAGTAGTGGTCATTAATTTATTTTTACTTTCTTAGTCATTATGAAAATGTTTAACTACATGAAAACCAGGAAAGGGTTTTTTTTTTTTTTAGGTAGTACTTCAGAAATATTTGTGACACTATTTCTAAAACTCACTCTAGAAGGCTCTTGAAATGTCTGTTTAATAAAATAGGACATAAATATTGGTCACATTAGTGAAAAATACGTGTTTAAAATTAAAAATCTCTGCAAGCAATCCCTAATTAAATATTAATTTTTTAAAAATAATGACAACTTCAAAATATTAAATGTTAATAAAACTTATAATCGGTTAAATATGCCTTATTAAAATAGCATACATAGATCTAAATTAAATTGGAAGACTTTCAAATTCCAGGTTACAATGTAAATTTTTTCATATACTGTGATTTATTTCAGGATTTTGTAAATATTGAACAGAATATTTCCCTAACCACAATGTCATTGTCTTTTTCATCATTACCTAAAAATGATATTTTATGAAAATTGTTTATAAAGGTCAGTTTGTATGTTTGAAAAGCATCTTGTACAATGTTACACAATATGTTGCATATTTGGTTATATTGTTTTAACTATGTAAATATGGCTTAAATCTATGATGTTATTTAGTGCCGATCATGATGCAAAGCAAATTTATCTGTATAAAAGGCTCCTGTTAAGTTTTAACTTTCAAAAGATTAGATACATTCACACTCTTCTGAATTTTAATTCCTGATGCAAAGATTATGAAATCTCAAGAGGATAATGAATCAGCATCTGATTATATTGTGGAGTCACGATTTGATCACCCATCCAAGAATGCATATTCACTTTCCTTTACATTGCATTCTTAATACCATGCTGAGTAGTGCTGGAAGAGGTGAGTCTTTAGTAATGCCTTCATGAAACTACAGTCTCACTACACCGAGGTATTTTCTTTTTAACCCTTTCTTTTCTGCTATGAATAAGTGCCTTCCAAGAGATGAACAAGTGGAAAAAACTGAGAAAGAACCTTCATCCAATTCAGTAACTAGTTTTTGTATCTTCTAAGAATTTTGTCTCCAAAATCTCTAATTTTCATTCCATTACAAGTTTTATTTCTCTCTCCTTTCCAACACCAGACTTTTCCCTGTTTGTTTTCTCTACCTTTTTACAGAGACGCCTACAATAGAAAAAAAGTATGACATATTCAAAACATCTGAAAATTTTGCATTGCCATAGATAAGAATGAATTATCTGTTTATGAAGAAAAAAGCGTTAAAAATATGAACCAAGAAAGCACAGAAGGTAGTAACCACATTTAGATGTTTATCATGGAATCATCTTTACAATCCATCTGTCACAATTCCACAGAGCAAATTACAAGTAATTGTGAAGTTTCCCTCATTTCATGGGTTTGGTCTTGTAAAGCATACAACACAAATTTTATTTGCTTTTCTTTTTGGTATTTGGATCTTAATTTGGTTAAGTGGCCACTGGGTAGATGATGGAGCCTCTTGGGACATGCAGTCTTCTTCTAGCTTTGTTGATGTAAATATTACTGTATATTTTTCATTCACTTATTATTTTATGAGGCATACTTCATTAAAAATATGTCAGCATCACATTGACAAATCACAAAATTTAAAAGGAGAAAAAACCAATTTATTTAAAGCATTCCTGTGTAAAAGTAGTCACCACTATTACTATTCTTCAAATATTTTTATTCTATTTAAATACAAGTCTAGTTTTATCTCAGGTGTCTGATCTTCATATCGTACACTTTAAACTCAGAAAAAATTGAACTCTATTAAAAATTTCCTACAGATCAGCTTTTCTAGATGCCAAGCACTTTGTTTTAGCCACGGTGATGACAACAAATTGGGTTCTCAGGGATTTTGGCCTCTGGCATCATCTCAGTTGTTTATCATTGAAGTGGGCTGTGACGAGAACTCAGCTTAGATGCATGGTTGGACAGGTGGGCTTCAGGTTGGCCTGCCAGGAGGTTGCCTTGAGGTGTAACTAGGCAAAGAAAGAAGGAGGTTGAGCAAAATTACCAACAATCTTCAACTATGAATTTTTATGAGTAGGGGCTTCCCACACCATCAGGGATGTCAAATTGAACGTTTACATTTTTAGGTTGATAGATTAGGGAAGTTTTGGGTAAACTTTTCCCTCCCTAGTGTCCTCTCCTTAACTTAGGGCCAACTTGGGACATGGATTCAATGGAAAAGAGTGCCAAGATTAATGAGAAATATCCACCATGAACATTGGAGGCAGACGTTCTGGCCGAGGGGTGCGTCTTCCCGCTTTGTAATCCAGAGTGCGATTTCTTCTTGCTATCTGTCCCTCCATAAATAAGTGTTCAGCAGAGGACAAGCTGGTTACAACTGAGGATGGAATGAGATTCTAGCAGAATTGCAAAATGAACTGAGAGCCACAAAAGTGTCCCTCTGCGAACCAGCAGAGATTGCTATGGAAGACAAAGGAAGAGGAGTCGAGAGGCCAGATAACATTCCTGCTTCCCCTACATTGTGAGAGTGAAATTGTCAGCAACCTATATCAATAATTAACCAGAGGCTTTTTAGAGAGTAAGACTTCTAACAGATACCTCATAGCTGAAGTCGCTCTTTAGTACTGCACATAACCTGTGGATTTTCATCATTATTCATTTATTCAACAGATAGATATTAAATTCAAGGCATAGCTCTAAACTATGCTGTCAATTACAAAAAATAAATAATAATGAAGGGCATTAGTTCTGCCTCATAGGATGTTAAAACTCTAGCTGCTAAATGAGACAAATACGGTTCCCGCATCATGTACCTGGCCTCCTGTTATAACCTGGACTCTGCTTCCAGTGGCTTCTCTTGTTTCTGTTCTGGTAAACGCACCATTTGGTTTAGTCCCTATCATTGCCATGGTCACCCACCTGTAGGTGGACCTCCTTGACTGTAGCTATAGGCATAGATCTTTGTTTCTTTTCAAATGTCTGCTTACTTTAGAGCTGCAATCAAATGTTGTTTGGACCATAAGACTCTGAGGCTGTGTGTGGTTGAAGCTGTCTTGAGACTCAAAGAGCTATTGAGGAAAGAATTTGGTAGCCGAACTCTTTTGAAATTTTTCTCTGTCTCTCACACATCTGGGCTGAATAGCTGAATATCTTGTTTAATTTCTACATTGATGATAGTTTAATAGGCAGTCATGCGCTGCTGGGAGTTTATTATCCTACTCCAGTTACAAGTAATGTATTCCTTAAATTCAGTGTAGGTATAACTTCTACATGGTAAGTGAAGCCGTCTTTATGAATTGCTGCTATAGAATATACTAGATTGTGTAGGTTTTAGTACAATCCAGGTAATTATCAAGCCTTCTAACATTTTCAGGAAAGTGATCCTTTCACTTCAATTTATGAGATTTGGAAATTTTTCAGTTGTCACCCACTAGTTAGATTATAAACTTAATTCTATGTATCTGAATTTATTTTTCTATTTATAAATTTATCTGGATGCTTTCTCAAAGTTTTCTCAGGTTAAAAACCTATGGCTTTGTAAAAGTAAATGAGAAGTAATAAGAATCATGTTAAAAAACAGGATCAGGCCAAGCATGGTGGCTTATGCCTGTAATGCCAGCAGTTTGGGAGGCCGTGGCGGGAGGATCATTTGAGGTCAGGAGTTCGAGACCAGCCTGGCCAACATGGCAAAACCTCACCTCTAATTTAAAAAATATGCAGATTAGCTGGGCATGGTGGTGAATGCCTCTAGTCCCAGCTACTCAGAAGGCTAAGGCAGGAGAATCACTTGAACCTGGGAGGCTGAGGTTGCAGTGAGCCAAGATAGTGCCACTGCACTCCAGCCTGGGTGACGGAGTGAGATCTTGTCTCAAAAAAAAAAAAAGAAAAGAAAAGAAAAGAAAAGAAAGAAAACCAGAATCAAACAATGAGAGAGGCTGTGTAGCCCTTTTAATTGTCCATAATGGATCCATTTCTTTTTCTGTGTAATAGTTTATCAGCATGAAAAAAGAGTCACTGAACACTGATAATTTTCTTTCTCTCTCTCCTTTTTTTTTCCTTTTTTTTTAAGATGAAGTCTCACTCTGTTGCCCAGGCTGGAGTGCAAGGGCAACATCTCTGTTCACTGCAACCTCCACATCCTGGGTTCAGGTGATTCTCCTGCCTCAGCCTCCCCAGTGGCGGGGATTACAGGTGCATCCCACCATGCCTGGATAAGTTTTTGTATTTTTAGTGGAGATGGGGTTTCATCATGTTGGCCGGGCTGATCTCAATCTCCTGAGCTCAAATGATCTGCCCGCCTCAGCCTCCCAAAGTGCTGGTGATGATTTTCATTTAATGGTGTTCTACAAAGTGAGTTTAGGCAGTGAAAGGGCACATGTCATATATAGTTTACCAGAAAGTAGTACTGGTCACCAGAGTAGAAGCATACTCCTAACCCTGGAAATTTTCTTCAGCTCCTAGGATTAATCTCAGATTTTGAGACTGGAGCAAAGACTAATTTGGCACGTGTTCATCCAGATTAGTAAATCTCCATGGTGTTCGAACTGTATAATATCAAATCTAAAATAAGCCAAGAGAGTCGGACAATTTTTCATCTCTCAGAAAAAAATGCATCATTTTCAAGAGATTTAAGATTGAATTTCAAATCCAACTGCCTATTCCAGTGGATGTTTCTCCAGAATAAGGCCAAGCCCCACAAATTCTGGATAGTGTCCTCCAAGTTGTGTTTAAGTGATAATTGACACATCTATGGTTTAGATACATATGGAATTCCATGTAACTCTAGCTCCAGTCTTTGCGAGTAAAAATTGGCAGTAATCATGGCCTTAGTGGAAGTATGTGGCTAATTGGAATTTTCGGTACCAAAAGTCTTTGTGTTATCAGGGTGCCCTATAATAGTATCCATAACTCATTGCCCACTTGTCTGTTTTGATTTCTTTTTTAAAAAGACAATTTTAAACTTAGAGGTTTTGTACGTCAATTCACATACGTGGCACATTTATAAAATAATCATGCCTTTGCATAGTTTTCCTTTGATATCTTAACTATATATCCAAGCCATTTATGTTTTTTAATTGCCACAAATATTGCACCCAAATAGAGCATTAGGCACAAAAATGTCTGGCACAACATTTCTTCTTGTTCTTGAAAGTTATTTTAATCCCCATGTTTGATATATTCCTAGACAATTATATGTAACTATAATTATTTCTGCTAGGTAGAAACATTTTTGTGGTCAATATTTGTGAAGTGCTTTGTAAATAAAAATATGCTTGAGTAGAAACAGTATTTTGCAAACATAGCCCTAAATAGAGCTACTGATTTTTCCAAGAATTAAAGACTCCAAACTCTGTCTTTGTCTTTCAACTTTGGTTTATAGGAACATCTCATTACAATGAACCAAAAACTTATTTGATCACTAATGAGGTAATTTTGACACTTCCAAATGACACAGCTAATTTGTAATATATTTTTGAAGTGCAAATTACATATTTCTGTTTAAATAATGAGAGTAAAATACGGACACTATCTATTCACACTCTATATACACAACTAACCCCAACTTGTCTCTAGAAGAAAGGTTTAATTTTTCAGGTCTCATCCACAAAATGAAGTGTTAATAAGCTGTATCTTTATTCCCACTTTTAAGTGATTTCTTTTTAACCATTGTATAACACTACTACAGTTTGTATGGAGATAAAGTAACTCATGGTGAGAAATCCAGTTCTTGAAAGAAATCATTTTACCTTCAATCACATTTAGGACATCTATGCTTTTAGAGTAAGGATGAAAATTTATAAACATTTGTTAAATTATGCAACTGTTTTGAGGATGTTTTGAAATTACATTTTCCTTATTGTACAGATAGTTTTCATGTATTCACAAATGAGACACGAGAATTATTAATGAAAAGCATAGCATATCGACAAAGTTTATAATGTAAATAGTTTCATTTGGAAAGAATGTAATGAGTGAATTATCAAAGCTATTTTATTGGTTCCCAGATTTACCATAGAAGAAAACAAAGCACCCTTATACAAATTTCTCCGCACTGAGTCCATTTAAGGTCCATTTTGTATGCCGTAAGTTCTAAAAAATGTTATTGCCGATAACTACTGTGTGCCTCAAAATTGCCTACAGTTGTGTTAAAATGAGATTCCTGAGGCCTGCTCTTAGAATTTCAGATTTGGTAGATCTGGGGGTGTAACCTGAGAATATGCAGTTCTGGTAAGTTCCCAGGTGATGCTGATGCTGTCAGCACAGAGACCACACTTCCAGAAGGACTGAGTGAAGCATTGTCATTACTTGCAATAGCAACTTCTCTGTAGTCACAACTTCATTCATCCCATTCTCTGAGCTCCTCCTTTAATCATTCCCTTTCATACCCTGACATAAAATCTTTCAGTCTCTCTGAGACCTCCAAACTATTATTTTATCATATTCACAATGACCCTTACCTCCTTGAGGTACTCTCTTGCCTGTTCTCCTGCCTAAATTCCATGGTCAACCATTCCCAGGATTGTTTCTCTTTCACTTTGCTGAATCTAACTAGGAAAATAACCCTAGTGAGATCCAAATTTCCACCAAATCCCCACATATATTTGAGCAACTAGTTATATGGAACAAATTGAAAAATATCCCACTTGAAACTGAGGATCTCAGTGCCGCCTATCAATCAATCATACTACATATGTTCCAATCTATTCACTCTCTAATTTACCTAGTTTTGTATCTTATCCTGTCTCTAACCCCTAACACTTCCCCAGAAATCCTGATTCTCTTTTTGGTTCTGCTTCCCTGAGAACATTGAATCACCCAAAGACAACTTCCACAGACTCCTGAAACCATTTAAACTCACTTTCCCATGTCTACACCCACATACTCTCCCTTCTCACCTATTATCTGTGAACTAACTGGCCCCTATCTGTATATTGCCTGATGATTTCTGTATCACAGATGAAGAAAATGTGAATAGGTTAGTCATTATAACACAGCTTAGAATCAAACCCATGCAGTCCACCACTGAAACTGGGGTTCCAAATCAATGTATTTGGAAAAGGAGAGC
Organism: Rhinopithecus bieti; assembly: GCF_001698545.2. Lineage (NCBI taxonomy): Eukaryota > Metazoa > Chordata > Mammalia > Primates > Cercopithecidae > Rhinopithecus > Rhinopithecus bieti. The sequence continues at coordinate 151,496 of NW_016812636.1, forward strand.
TAGTAGAAAAACAAGGATGAAAAGATCCAGGATGAAGCTTCCAATGGAAGAAAAGGACATTTTTGCTATTCTGAGCCCCTTGAAGTAGACCTTAAGCATTCTCATCTGGACAAATGTCCATTCATCCACTCCAGTGAGTGACGAAGGGTTAGGATTTTAAGGGTCAATGAATAATTATTCCTCATTCAGCAATCGAAGAAGAATTAATATGAATATTATCTTGAAGAAGTTTAATTTAAAGCATATTTCATTGATCTTTGGCAACTGTCTTCCATCAGATCATTACCAATCCACATGATTTGGGAGGAACGGAGAAAACCCAAAACTTAATCAGATGCCTGAAGTTAGGGAACATTTTATAACCAATGCAGAGGGAAAAAAAGGCTGAAAAAGGGAAAGATGAGGACATAGAAAATACATTTCAAAGATTTTAACTTTTTGACAAAATTCTGTGCAAGAAAACTGATGATTGTGTGAACATAACTTTGTCATTTACATCTACCAATGTGTTCAGAAATATAGAACCTGTAAGTTTTTTAATAGTAGTGTGTTAACACAAAATTTGTTCATCAAAGTATCTAAAACATTCTGAAAATACTAAAAATTTTCAATTTGAATATGAAACTAAACAACTCTGATAAATAAGCTCAAACAAACGGGCATGCTCCCCAACAATAACACTGCCACAGGTATTGACTGGTGGTTTTGGTTTCATTTCATTTTATAATGGCACATCTGGTTAAAACCCAGATTCTGGGCTGGGCGTGGTGGCTCATGCCTGTAGTCCCAGCACTTTGGGAGGCCAAGGCAGGCAAATCACAAGGTCAGCAGACCGGGACCATCCTGGCCAACATGGTGAAACCCCATCTCTACTAAAAAAAAAAAAAAAAAACACACACACACACACAAATTACCTGGGCATGGTGGCATGTGCCTGTAATCTCAGCTACTCAGGAGGCTGAGGCAGTAGAATCGCTTGGACCCAGGAGGCGGAGGTTGCAGTGAGCCGAGATTGCACCACTGCACTCCAGCCTGGTGACAGAGAGAGACTCTGTCTCAAAACAAAACCAAACCCCATATTCTGAACTGAATCTCAGAATAAGGACCTCAAAGAGGTCAATATGTATATAATATATTCTGAAAGGAAAATTTTCTCCAATTGTTTATTGAAATATCACACAGGCTCTGCCTTTGTTTATACCCTTGAAAAATATCTAGATGTATATGTAGATTTTGTAAAGTGAAAGCTCAGAATGTGTATTCTGTTCTGGTACCACTTTCGTTTAATTGCTGGAAAATTTTAATAAAATGAATTGGTCAACAAATGGAAAATTTGAACTTTGTGTTAAATTTTTACTTAATGTTATCAACTCTTGAAAAATAAGTGTGCATATTAGAAATGACACTCATTTGACTATACCATAATATATTTCAGACGTTTTATCTTCAGGTACAGAATTTCTGCATCCTTTGAATCATGTCAGCAGGCTTTAGTTGCCCAGCACTGGGGATCCACCTCCACTAATTCACAACTCTTATTATATTACCCCAGGGGTGCATTTCCATAGCTCTGCCTTGTTATGAGTGTCATTTTTTCCTCTATTTTTTTGACTGCCATTCAAATATTTTTGGCTTTATCAGAGATTTTCACTTTATTGTTTGTCACCTCCTCATTTTTTAGTTTTTCATAATTTGCTGTGGTTATATCTGCCTAGGCTTTTGGTTCCTTTACAGATTTGTTTTAAGGCTTCAAACTTTTCATTTTATTTTAGCTTATGATACTTCTAAAGTCTGTACCCTTTTAATTTTCACTTGCTTCATCTTCACATCCTTGTGTTTTGTTTTCATTTCAAAATACCAGAAAGTGAAATGTCTCAGCAGCTTGGTTAGTGGAAGTTAGTGGAATAGTTTATTTATAATTCAAAAAAAAAAAAAAAAAAAAAAAAAAAAACCCATACTTTTGTGAGCTCTCTGCTTATAAGTAAAAGTTTCATTTATAAATTCTTGAAAAAAACCCTTAAATTTCTGGGGATTGAATGAGATTTTAAAATCATTCCATACAACGACGGGTGCAAAATTTGTATTCCTCTACTCGAGAGAAATAATTAACGAACATTTGTTATTAGTTTACTAACGTCTAAATGTTAATGTATTCAATTATACATTATTAAAACATGATTAAGCTTAAGAGGTGGAAAAGTATAAAACAAACAAGTGTATAATTTACCTTTATTCATATGAAACATCTTTTTCTCTGCTGAAAATAAAGATTAGCCAGTGTATGCTGGGGTGGGAGGGGGTGTGCTGAAGGGAGAAAAGCCATGGTTTGTACAACTTGCCCATTTCCATGTTTTAAATACTCCCACCCTGGCCAATTTTAAGCTACCAGCAATTTGGTAACCAGTTCACAACATTTTTGAAAATTAAATGATCAGCTCTCAAAAGCTGGTACAGGCCAGGATAAGCCAGCTTCAGCACAAAACTGAAAATGGTTATTACTCTTTACTAGCTCCAGATATCTTTTAACATATATTGAAACCTATGACCCTTAAAAAGAAAACATATATACAGACTTTGACAAAATTTTGCAGTTCCACTCATGGATCCCTGTATAAGAATCCCCTTTCTATGTGTGCTTGTAATTTAAAGAGTTCAGAGTTTATGATTCACAGGTGACAACTAATGGTTTAATCTCAACACTCGGGCTTTTATAATTTGGGAGTCAGGTGTTTAACTGCTGTAGTAGTAACTGCTTCTTCTCAGAGAAACTTAGGAGCTAAGACCAGGGAAATGTCCCTTGGTCTGCAACACACCTCTTCTTTCTGAACATGTTGTATAAGAAACTAACTTTGTCTCAAAGTTTATATGACTGTTGCATTATCAATTACTAGCTATTCTCTTTTGGAATGGTAGGAGTGGGAAAACTTTCCCTCTGCCCTCTGAAAGTGTGATAACTGAGTCTATGAAATAAATGGATAACAGGCACATCGAAAGAAGAAAAGGTATACACATTTATTACACGCATGGGGGAATCACAGGAAAGAAAATTGGATGTAAAAACAAAACAAAACAAACAAGACATCACCAAGAAAAAACCCCAGTTAGATTTAGGAGCTTATAGGGAAGGCAGGAGGGAGAATGTAGGAAACTTAGTGGGGAGCAAATGACTTTTGGGAAAGATGGCCAGATTCTTAGAATAGTTGATAGTTTGTGACAGTCTGTCTTGGTGTGGTGTGGACTCTTAGTCTTCTCTCCTGTGATATGAGGAGTTAATTTTCCCTGGCTAATGAAACTCCTAGGAAGGAGATGAATGTCTTTGTGCTGACAAGACAGTATCTCAAAGCTTTGTTTTCCAACTCAGTTCTAAATCTGCAGTGTATCAAAATCTCCTCATTATGCTTTGGATGTTATGGTAGATAAATGGTATCTTCACAAAAATACATTCATTCTGGTATTGAGAATTCCTTTTGGGATTATAAATCATGCTGCTATAAAGACACATGCACACGTATGTTTATTGCAGCACTATTCACAATAGCACAGTCTTGGAACCAACCCAAACATCCATCAATGACAGACTGGATTAAGAAAATGTGGCACACATACACCACGGAATACTATGCAGCCATAAAAAAGGATGAGTTCATGTCCTTTGTAGGGACATGGATGCAGCTGGAAACCATCATTCTTAGCAAACTATCGCAAGAACAGAAAACCAAACACCGCATGTTCTCACTCATAGGTGGGAACTGAACAATGAGAACACTTGGACTCGGGAAGGGGAACATCACACACCGGGGCCTGTCATGAGCTGGAGGGTGGAGGGAGGGATAGCATTAGGAGATATACATAATGTAAATGACAAGTTAATGGGTGCAGCACACCAACATGGCGCATGTACACATATGTAACAAACCTGCACGTTGTGCACATGTACCCTAGAACTTAAGTATAATAAAAAAATTTTTCAAAAAGTTCCTTTTGGAGGATATCTCTTCAGGAAGGTAAAGAGAGTTCAGAGAAAGCATGTCCCGCATTTGTTGTTTTTCACATATTTTCAGTTCGATGTAATCAGTACACCTAAGCAATACATTTAGGGCTGGCATTTCCTGAACACCTTCACAACTCTTTTTGATCCCATGTTATTTCTATCAGATCACGTGATTTAAGAACAACTTTTACCTGCCACTTACGTATATATTGAAAAGGCAAACTTTCCTTTCATAGTTTGCTAATTTTGGCAAAGTACATTAACAAAAGTTAAATTAAGTAAGTGAAATTTTCTGTTCTATTGTTTTGAAAACAATTCTAGAAAGTGTCCTTGTAAGAACAGCAAAAGAGAAAAGATAATTCTCAATTGCAGTTTCAACCATTCTTGCTTAACAATATATCTAATTAAAAGGCAAAACTCTCTATTTCAGGTTTATACGTCTCAATTGTTTGATTAGAAAGTAAATTCTCTACCCCATATAATCTGGTGTCAAAAAACTTATAATAAAATTACTTTGATTTTATTGCTGGTTAAGTTTGTGAATTTAAATCTCAACTTACAGTGATGAATTTATTTGCTTTGTGCTGACAAGACAGTATCTTGAAGCTTTGTTTTCCATCTCAGTTCTAAATCTGCAGTGTATCAAAATCTCCTCATTATGCTTTGGATGTTATGGTAGATAAATGGTATCTTCACAAAGATACATTCATTCTGGTATTGAAAGTGCCTACTTAAAATTCTGCACGAACAGTTTTATTGAAAAAATATGTAGACAAGCCATTAATTATACACAGTGACTTGGAACAAATTCTTATAAGAAGCATGGCATGTCCTCCATTAAATGTATACATTTTATAAAAAGTTACTGAAAGTCTTCCTGAGGTTAAACAATAAATCTTTTAAATTTAACCACTGTGCTCCCTCAAAGGTAATTTTTTCTTTATGACACTCACTTAGAGCAGACAGTCAGATCTGAGCCTACTTTAAACAACTAGGCAGTATTTTAGTGCATTTTCTGTTTGTTAAAAAGCTAGTTGTTGAGAATAAGTTGCTCAATTATCTTCCTCAATTACCTTTTGTTTTGTTTTGTAATTATTATCCTATTTTGGTTTTCCTTTAGAATTGTGAAGTGTCTTCAATCAGAAATTGCAGAGAATATACAAATGAATAAGAATACACTCTGCAATCAAACTAGATCTAGAAAGTGTTTTGTTGTAGTTTATACCTTAAATCCAAAGTGCCATTTTATACAAGGCACTTGAGAAATTTTCAAGCTCATATATTTCATAATAGTACAGAATTTATTGTTCTTTTATTTGCAAGGAGATAGACCAGATAAAGGGTCACTTTATTTCTTACAGTGTTGACTTTGATATTCTAAACTTGTCAGTTTATACAGACTAATGAAGACTCCATACATGTAAAATTCACTATAATTTTTTTTCTGATATGAGAGTGAAAACAAATAGTAACTACATATTCAAACAAATAAAGTAAAAATTTGCAATAGCTAGACAAGAAAAAAAAAGAAACCCTTACACATGCCTTAACATTCTTAAACTCTGAGGACCAAATTGGATTCAAAAGAAACATTTCTGGTGGGCAGGGAAAGGGCTGAAAAGCTTAAGTACGTAATAAGTAAATTCCTCATTGCTGTCAAATGTGACCAGCACGACATTTCCATACACGTTAAACTTTTCTGAAGATAGTTCTAGGATAATAGGATTTCAACTCTTGATTCTACAGACATCATTCTTGTGATTGATATGGGAGAATCATCCTCTTCATGTACTAGTGGGTTCAAACAAAAAAAAAATCAGGCAGCTAATTCCTTTCCCAGAAGCCTTAGAGATTGTTGTACATAAAAATATGATCCATATTTCTGATTCAAATTTTAATTAGAAAATTCTCTTTGTTCCCTCTTCTGCATAAAATTATGCACGGGCACTCTGCTCTCCAGACAAGAAAAACTTCTTGCCTGCTCTCATTTGAGATGCCCAAGACTCAGAACATATTATTTCCTAGTGGAAAGTCCCAACAAAGCTTCTCAGAACAAAAACAACAAAAAGTTAAATACACAGAGATAGAGTATAAAACAGGGGTTATCAGGGGCTGGGGGTGAGGCGGGAAAATGGAGATAGGGAATTCAAAGGATGCAAAGTTGCAGACACGTAGGATGAACAAGTTGAGGGATCTAATGTACAACGTGAGGACTGTAGGTATTAATATTTATTGTACTTGGCATTTTACTTTAGGGTAGTTTGTAGGTACTGTTTCCTCACACACATACCCAAAAGAAAGGTTACTGAGATGATGGATATGTTAATTTGCCTGACTATAGAAACCATTTCACTACGTATATGTGTATCAAAACAACTTAAATATACAATAAAAATGAATGAATATGACATTAACTTCTCCTGTGCTGTCACTTTGGATCGAATCTTTTGGCCATTTCAGTCTGCTACTGAATACCAAAAGGTATAGAGATCTAATAATCACTCACCATACTCTAGGTATTATGGAATATGTTGGGGGAGTGGTGATAGAAAAATCGGTAATTCACAATTATTAACCTCAGGTTGCTTGAAGTTGATCCTGTGTGCCCTGTAGCTAAATTTTCATTAATTCACAAGATAATCCCTACTGATATAAACATTATCCCTCCCAAGTTGCCAATAGTGGCAGCCTTGAAGTGTTGGTGAAATTTTTAGTTCTTGGCTGTATTCATTTGCAGGCTCCAGTTTCTGTTTTGTTTTTTATGTAAGTAAACATATGGATGTTGGCCTCTCGTTCTTTAAATTACCTTCTGTTATAAACTTCTGTGATACCGTATTTGCTTGGCTTACTTATGTTTCTAAGGTCTCCCATTGCCATTCTTTCTAGGCTTCTCTCATCAGCTCTTAAATTCTGGTGCGTCTCAAGAGCTGGCCCTCCATCCTCTGCTCTTCCCATCTGTAATCTCTGGCCCTCCATCCTCTGCTCTTATCCCCTATAATCTCTGGCCCTCCATCCTCTGCTCTTCCCATCTATAATCTCTGGCTCTCCATCCTCTGCTCTTATCCTCTATAATCTCTGGCCCTCCATCCTCTGCTCTTATCCCCTATAATCTCTGGCCTCCATCCTCTGTTCTTACCATCTATAATCTCTGGCTCTCCATCCTCTGCTCTTATCATCTATAATCTCTGGCCCTCCATCCTCTGCTCTTATCCTCTATAATCTCTGGCCCTCCATCCTCTGCTCTTACCATCTATAATATCTTACTGGTTATTTAATTTGTAGCCATGGCTCCTGAAACACCTGTCATTTTATTCCTCTTGAATCTGTACCTATATTTTCAACATTTATTTTCTGCTAGAGACACACATGGGCCTCCCTTCTGGGCCTCCCCAGTGGGAAACCGCACGGTACTCACAAACTCCACATGCTCATTTTGGAACTTCTCCACTTCACTTCTCCCATACTTCCTCCTCCAACTCACTCCTCTGCCTGCTTTGCACAGGCAAGTTAGGGGGGTACCACGCACCTGGTCATCAAGGCCAGACACTCCACCTTTATTTTTACCTCCTGTCCATTCATCTCACCCCCTTCCTCCACTTTATCTGTTACATCGCCAAACCCACTTAATTTTACCTCTGGTATAATTCTACTCTATCTAGCCTCATATTCCCTGCTATCATCCCCTCTCGTGTGGACTATATTATATTTTTTAAACTTGTCTTTTCCCCTTTTCATTTTATTCCTCTATAGTCCATCCTTTTGAACTGGTATGACACTCAAATCTTCAGAATAAAGCAAAAATTATTTTTTGGAAATTTAGGCTCTTTAGGATTTAGAGACAGTAGCTATCATCCTTTGCTTGATATTCAAAGTATCTGGGTAGATTTTTAAAAAAACACAGGTTCATAGGCCACTCTTCCTGAAATTCTGATTTAATTGATCTGGGATAGGGTCTAGGCATAAGTAAGTCTTTCTACAAAAAACCAAGGAATGGAAATATGCAGTAAGAGTATACCTATGTAACAAACCGGAATGTTCTACACATGTATCCCAGAACCTAAAGCATTAAAAAAAGTTGTATTGGTAGAAGAATAATGGTTCCCAGAGGCAGTGGTTAGGTGAGGAATGAAGGAATGGGGAGTTACTGGTCCAAGGGTACAAAGTTTCAGTTAGACAAGAGGAATAAATTTCAAGATCTACTGCAAAGCAGGATGACTTTAATCAATAATAAGATGTTGTTTATTTCAAAATAAGAATAATTTCAAAGGTATCACCACAAAAATCTCAAGGAAGATAAGTGATGGATATGTTAACTAGCTTGATTTAATCACTCTAAATTGTAGACGTATATCAAAACATCACGTTGTACTGCATAAATGTAATATAATTATGAAAAAAAATCAGACCTGATGTTTGAAATGATCATTATTTTTATAACCTCACTTCAGATTTAACAATCTCATATTGTATCTTAGCATGTATCCATATTACCCACATGGGAACTACACGTCTCTACAAAGTTAGCCAGGTGCTATATCCAAGGTATTTAGTCAAGAGGGAGTGTCTAACTGTTAATTTTAGTCTTCACTTAGGTTAGTACTGCCCATCCACAGTTTGTACAATAGTTTTCCCACTTTACAATTTTAAAAACCTATCATTTTTGATTTATTAACTTGCCCATTCTATCAAATTTAAGCGTGTTTTTATTTTTTAAAAGACCATGTCCAAGTGGCAATTCTATGTGTATCTCCCTGAAAACAAGCATCAGTTGAAGAAATCTGAGAAATTCAACCAGCTCTGAACTCACATCACTATTTCAATGTCCGTTATTTATTTATTTATTTATTTATTTGAGATGGATTCTCACTTTGTTGTCCAGGTTGGAGTAGAGTGGCACGATCTCAGCTCATTGCAACTTCTGCCTCCTGGGTTTAAGTGATTCTCCTGCCTTAGCCTCCTGAGTAGCTGGTATTACAGGCGCCCACCACCACGTCCAGCTAATTTTTGTATTTTTAGTAGAGACAGGTTTCACCATGTTGGTTAGGCTGGTCTCGTACTCCTGAGCTCAAGGGATCCACCTGCCTCGGCCTCCCAAAGTGCTGGGATTCCAGGTGTGAGCCACTGGCCCAGCCCCATGGCATTTTTTAAACCAGGACCTCTGTATAATGAAGCTTTTCCCAATATCTTTTAGCCACACCCTCTTATTTATTATACCCACTCCAACTACCTGTCTTCATCTCATCACATTTAAGTACTCAAATTGTCCATAGGCTGCAGAATGAATTCATTAGGACTCTATATAATTTTTCAAATCATGAAATTGCACAATCTGTTGAAGATGGACCTGGGAGGCCTTTATGCTACATTCAGTAGAAACCTGGAACGCTTTTGAAGGCAATCTGCTTGACACCTTTCACCTAAGAGCACAAACCCTGTGAAGTAGCAGATGCAATTATTACCAATGTGCTTTATAAAATGACTTTCAGAGTTTGAGATTAAATTGGCTTTTCTGAAATATGTAAGTCTCTGGAAAAATACAACATTTCTAATCTCTCTTTGGAAAGCCTTTGAGTATGTAAAAATCAATTTCTTATATTTTCTTCGAAATCAACATGGAATAGGCTAAGGTTTTATTCATGTTTTATGAATTTCACAGCACTCATCATATTTTAAAGTTATTTTTGATGCTTTGCATTGTACTAAAATCTCTCTTGAAATGAGAGGCCTGAAAAACAATCATAATACACGGTTGTTGTCTAACAATATATCAAGTTTTTAATCACTCTTACAATGCAATATTTTTATCATTCTTGTAGTTTATCCTACATGTATTTAATATTACTAGCAGAAATTTAGATTTTAGTAAATTAATTCTGACCTTTGTAAAATAAAATACTTTTGTTTTCCATCTATATCTATTAATTCTTTAGTCCATGAATCCTTCTAACAATTATTATTGAACAAGGTCTAGGAGATAAGCACTATATAGTTGCTAAGAATTCTGAAAAATCATCTTATACCTATTATACAGAAGCAGAGCAAGACAAATGAACCAAAACTTACATAACACTGTGACATGTATTTCAAGTTTAAATATCTTAAAAAATACATTTCATAAAACTAAAGATAAAAACTGATACTTGTTTCTACTACATTTGATTTTATATACTTAGGCATATTATTTTTGAGTCTGGTATTAAATAAGCCAACATATGTTTGCAGTCTATATCTTTATTCATGCCATTGATTAAAAAAATTGAATAAGCAAGATCTAAAGAAAAGTAACATACTGAATATACGACTAGAAACCTCTCTCCAAGTGACCAGGCTGGGCAAAATGCTGAAATCCCATCTCTACCAAAAAATAAGACGTGGTGGTGCACCCCTGTAGCCCCGGCTATGCTGGTGTCTACTCAGGAGGAGGCTGAGACGGGAGGCTCACTCGATCTCAGAGGGTGGAGGCTACAGTGAGCTATGACTGCCACTGCACTCAGCCTGGCTGACAAAGTAAGACACCGTCTCACAAAAAAAAAAAAAAGGGAAAGGAAACGTCTCTCTAAGATGAAAAAGGAGTAAGAGGGTATTTAAGGCACACTTCGCCAATGAGGCAGCTTACATCAATACAAGCATAAAATCCTTCCTCAACAACATTTAGTTCACTTATATTGTTCTGTTATACAAAATCAAAGTATTCCTCTTAGAAACAATATTTACCAAATTTTCCTTTATTATACCAATTGAGATACAATTATGCCACTTCTCTTTAATCCTACCTAGTCGTCCATGCTATCTGGCATACTGTTCAAGTGTGCGGGCTTCAAGCCACACCACATGGGCACAAAAATTTCCTCTGCCACTTAAAATTGGGTGACTGGCTTCACCTTTCTATGCCTCAGTATAACACTAGTTGCTGCCTCCTATAGTTGTGAGGATAAAATGAGTGTCTACAGGCAAAGCACCTGGTATTTAAATACAAGTTAATTATAGTCATAATTATTACTATTACTATGATTATGGTTGTCATTTGATTAACTCCCTCGATAAAAACAAAGCATATGAAGTTGAATTAGAGAAGATTAGAAGGATGTTAAAGTTGGGTCCTGTGAAGTAAAGAGAAGAGTCATGACAATTCCTTTGGCCACAGAAGCCTCAAAATAGAATCTGGGTTTCAAAATCTACTTCCAAAGTAGAGAGAGACGAAAGATGGAAATGACATACAGCTATCTAGTTAGTCAAGTGAGTTTTCTTCTAAATCCGTAGCTTTCTTCTAAATCTACAACAATCAAAGAAATTAATCCTTTTCTTTGCTCAGGTACCTGTTTTCAAAGTTAAGCCATTCTGGTTGCAAATTCCTTTGAGTTTCAAGATGATCATGATGGTCTTCACTCAGTCTTTCCCCCAGGTTGACATGTGGTTATTTCATTTAATCAGTTTAAAATCAATACCTGGAAATACAAAGAAATGTATTTTTTAATTTCTCAAAAACTAATATTCACCAGTATGGAGTGAATAATTGCATGCCTAGTTCTCTGTATACTTGCTCTTTTAAGTAATATAGCTCAGTTTGCTTTCCTTCTTTTCTATCTATAATCAAATTCAAACTGCTATCACTGGTTCATACATAATCAATCAAATAAACTAAAAAGCTACTGAAAGAATTTTCCATTGTTAAGCTGCCTTTTGGAAGCTGTATAATTGGTCTGCTTTACTAGACAGTCAAATGCATGCAAATGCATTAGTGCTCATGACTTTCTTCCAGGTCATCCTCAGGCTAACACTGCCAATTCTTTTTGTCATTGTAGGTAGGTGACTTTATGTATTTTGGGACTTTTATTGTATAATAATAGGGACAAGAAAAATAAATGTTCACCTGGGCGTCAAAGATAATTGTTAAGCCACTATTTTAAATGATAGTTAATTATGGGACTCTACTGTTTTGTGAGGAATATAGAAAAATGTTTTGAATAATTGCTCTTCCTGGGACAATTTGAGGGGTCAAATGTATTCTGTTCTTAAGTATCAGTTAAAATATCTTTTGCATTCTCTCTGATCTTAGTGTTTTGATGTTGTGTGCAATGAACTGAAACATTGCATTACGAAAAGAAATATTTATACATTTGACAGCTTGTTGGTCTCTGAGGAATCTATTCAATTAGTGTCATGTACTGGTTCCCTACAGTATCAAAATTCACAGAGAATTGAGATGTCTTAGAAGTTGTATCCAATAAACCAAGAAAAGCATCAAGAAATTTTTTTCCTTAAAATGAAAGATACAAAAAAATGAGTTTCTGCATAACTCATGTAAAAACAGCAGCCTAGAATCTGGCACTTAGGTGATCATCACTGAAACGTGTTGTCTGGTCTGCTAATTTGACATTATATAGCTATAATGTAAATCAGATCTATCAAAACCTACCTTGACTTTGACTCATGCTGCCTATTTTTCTTCTCAAGGGAATCTGAGAAAATCCTATTTCTTGAGGAGGAAAGAACATCAATTTGATATTATAGATTGGAGTCCATCATTGGGATCATGTGGCATAGAATAGGTGCTCAGTGTGCAGGGGAATCAATAGAATCTTCTGGGTGAATGTCAGCTGCTATCCATGGAAGGTACAGAAAATGAAGACTAGACCAGAAGCCACGTTGAACTTTATAAAGGCCTTTTCTGCATCTATTGAGATAATCATGTGGTTTTTGGGTTTAGTCCAGTTTATGTGATGAATCACTTTTATTGATTTGTGTATGTTGAACTAGACTTGCACCCTGGGGATGAAGCCTACTTGATCATGGTGGATAAGCTATTTGATATGTGACTGGGTTTGGTTTGCCAGTATTTTGTTGAGGATTTTTGCATCGATGTTCATCAAGGATATTGGCCTGAAGTTTTCTTTTTCTATTGTGTCTCTGCTGGTTTTGGTATCAGGATAATGCTAGCCTCATAGAATGAGTTAGGGAGAAGTCCCTCCTCCTCAATTTCTTGAAATAGTTTAAGTAGGAATGGTTCCAGCTCTTCTTTGTACCTCTGGTAGAATTCAGCTGTGAATCCTTCTGTTTCTGAACTTTTTTTGGTTGGTAGGCCTCTCAATAAAGTAGATATTAAAGGAATATACCCAAAATAATAAGAGCTATACATGCAAGCCCAAAGTCAATATCATACTGAATGGGCAATAACTGGAAGCACTCCCCTTGAAAAACAGCACAAGACAAGGTTGTTCTCTCTCACCACCCCTATTCAACATAGCGTTGGAAGTCCTGGCCAGGGCAATCAGGCAAGAGAGAGAAATAAAGCATATTCAAATAGAAAGAGAAATTAAACTATCTTTGTTTCCAGACGACATGAACCTGTATCTAGAAAACCCCATCATTTCAACCCAAAAGACTCTTAAGCTGATAAGCAAATTAGCAAAGTCTCAGGATGCAAAATCAATGTGCAAAAATTACCAGCATTTATATATGCTAACAACAGGCAAGTCGAGAGCCAAATCAGGAATGAACTCCCATTCACAATTGCTACAAAACGGATAAAATAGCTAGGAATACAGCCAACAAGGGAAGTGAAGGACACCTTCAAAGAGAACTACAAACCACTGCTCCAAGTAGAAAAGACACAAAGAAGTGGAAAAACATTCCATGCTCATGGATAGGAAGAATCGGTATCATTAAAATGGCCATACTGCTCAAAGCAATTTATAGATTCAATGCATTCCTAGTAAACTACCATAGACATTCTGCACATAATTAGAAAAAAAAATTTTAAGATTTATATGGACCCCAAAACAGAGCCTGAATAGCCAAGGCAAACCTTAGCAAAAAGGACAAGGCTGGAAGTTATCACACTGCCTAATTTCAAGCTATACAACATGGCTACAGTAACCAAAACAGCATGGTACTGGTACAAGAACAGACACATAGACCAATGGAACAGGATAGAGAACCCAGAAATAATGCCACACACCTACGATCATCTGATCTTTGACAAACCTGACAAAAACAAGCAATGGGGAAAGGATTCCCTATTTAATAAATGGTGCTGGGATAACTGGTTGGCATCAGTTGAAAAAACTGGAACTGGACTCCTTCCTTACGCCATACACAAAATGAACTCAAGAAGGAATAAAGACTTAAATGTGAAACGCCAAACTATAAAAAGCCTAGAAGAAAACCTAGGCAATATGATTCGGGACACAGACACTGACAAAGATTTCATGACCAAGATTCTAAAAGCAATTGCATCAAAAGCAAAAGTTGACAAATAGGACCCAATTAAACTAACACATTTCTTCACAGCACACACACACAAACACATCCCCCCCAAAAAAATCAACAGAGTAAACAGACAACCTACAGAATGGGAGAAAATTTTTGCCATCAATCCATCTGACAAAAGTCTAATATCCAGCATCTATAAAGAACTCAAACAAATTTACAAGAAAAAACAAATAACCTCATTAAAAAGTGGGCAAAGGATATGAACAGACACTTCTCAAAAGAAGACATGCATGTGGCCAACAAACATATGCAAAAAAGCTCATCACTCATCATTAGAGAAATGCAAATCAAAACCACAATGAGATACTATTTCACACCAGTCAGAATGGCCATTATTAAAAAGTCAAAAAATAACAGATGCTAGTGAGGTTGTGGAGAAAAAGGAACTCTTTTACACTGTTGTTGAAAGTGTAAATTAGTTCAACCATTGTGGATGACGGTGTGGCAATTACTCAAAGACATAAAGTCAGAAATACCATTCAACCTAGCAATCCCATTACTGGGTAATTCCCAGAGGAATATAAATTATTCTATTATAAAGATACATGCACAAGTATATCATTGCAGCACTATTCACAATAACAAAGACAGAATTAACTTAAATGCCTGTCAGTGATGGACCAGATGAAGAAAATGTCACACACATACACCAGGAAATACTAGGCAGTGGTAAAGACAAACCAGACCAAGTCCTTTGCAAGGACATGGATGAAGTTGGAGGCCATTATCTTTATCAAACTAATGCAGGAACAGAAAACCAAATACCACATTTTCTCACTTATAAGTGGGAGCTAAATGATGAGAACACATGGACACATGGGGTGAGGAAAAACACACACTGGGATCTGTTGGTGGGAGGCAGGAGCAGGGAGAGCATCAGGAAAAATAGCTAATGCATGCTGAGCTAATACCTAGGTAATGGGAGAATGTGTGCAGCAAACCCCCACGACAAACATGTACCTATGTAACAAACCTGCACATCTGCACATGTACCCTTAAACTTAAAATAAAAGTTGGAAATAAAAAAATCAATATTAAAAAAAGAAAATGAAGAGTAGAGAATTTGGATCTACTACCAACATCAAATAATGAACAGAGTTCTATGAATGACGTTAAAATCTTACCAAAAAAGTAGGTGGAGAGTTAAATATAGGCATAAAATAAAGAGCAAGGAACAAGTAGCAGGAGGAAGCAACCCAGGGATATTTTGTTTTTGGCTCCTCAAGCTCCACTTTCATTGGTTATTGTCACTATATTGTACAGCCTTTTGGGTCTTGATTGTGTAATATTTGGTTGAAAGTTTTGGCATAAAGGTACAGTTTTATGTAGACAGCTTCCTTCCCAGGCTGCAGTGACCACACATGTGCTCCCGCGTGCTTGATACTGGCCCCTGCTCTTGGAGTCTACAGATGACAGATTGCTGCTTATGGTGGCATCAATGCCCTGATGGCTTGAATGATTTCTGAATCTACCTAGACCTACAGTCAGACTCCTTCAAATCCTTTGATTTTTTTTTTTTCCTTTCTATGCCTGTGTTCTTCCAGTTTTTCTTATTTACTGCCTGCTTAGATACACTTCTTTGTCTCAACTTCCATTTCTGGCATGATGTCAATTCCTGGTTGCCTACTTGCCTTGTGTCCAGGTGGATCTTGACCTCTACTCTGTGTATTGGTCCTGACTCTGCACTATTCAAGTGGTCACGATTTATCAATAGCTTCACACTTGGCTCTTCATTCATTTAATGGGCCCACTATTTGCCAAATTTTGCTTTCATCTTATAATCCTGGAAAGTAAATAAATAAACAGCAAGCATAAAATAAATTTTCTCCTGTAATCAGAATTTGGTACCTGGAAACTAAAATAATGACTGTCATCCTGGCAAACAAATTGATGATATTTGCTGGTGGGAGAGTTCTTATTTTGGAAACACTTTTGGCAAGATGTGCCTGATTTTCTAGCATTGTCAAGAGCAAACAGCCATGCATTTCAAAGATTTATGAGGCATGAGTATCTGAAGACAAATGACTATATTTTATACCAAAAATTACTCCTCCTGTGTATGTGATGTGACTCCACATGTGTTCTGGAGAACGTCATATTTTAATCTGTGCCAGGTGTGTCCTCATAGCGTAAGAAAAGGCCTAGAGAGCTATGTTCGTCATCTTGGAATCATTTTTGTTTGGTCTTTGTCTCATGATTAATTGTTTCCTTTGATTAATTAGTAAAACTTACATTGGATAAGCTTTCTGATTCTTATGATACTGAATGTACAATCTAATCCTTTTTGCATTACTATTTACCCAATATACTTTTGTTGTTATTAATCAATGTCCACAGTTCTAAGGCTGAAAAACTACTAAAATCTCCAAGAGTAAGATAGTTTCATTATAAAGTTCTATCATGAGAAAATAAATCGTTTTGAATGTATGAAAGAACTTACTTGAGCACTGCAAGGTAGACCATGGCTTTTACTTAAGGTTATTTATTTTAATATACATTGCAAAATTATATTTCCTAAAATTTTGGGTAATATAATTGTATAATGCAACCTATGGCAAATATTTAAATATTTATTAATCCAAAGGAAAATCAATTGGCTGTGACTAATAATTGCGAAGTATCTATTAAATACTAGGACATGTGCTATGATTAACATGTGTTAATTAAATCTCATACGCCCCACAATTTTTTTCAGGTAGCTATTATTATTTATAGGTGAGAAAACAGATTTGAGAAGTTAAGGAGTGGGTAGTCCCTGGATTATATTTAGAAAATGACAGAGGACAAATTAAATCAGAGTTAGTTGAAGGAATGCCCATCATGTCCTTCCTGCAGCATGCTATCTAATTTAACACTGATATAAGAACACATTACTATAGGGTAAACTTGGAAAAGAGTTGCTCTGGACTGTGTACAATTATTAGAACATTTAATAATAATTTTATAGTAACTTGATTTTTAGTCTAAAATTCAAAACAATTGATAGCAATTCATCTTTTAATATTTTAAACACATATACTTATATCTCTGTAACTGAATCAAACATTGTCAAATTAATTCCAACAAAACTACATTATTTATCATTTGCTATAAATTATTATTTTAATTTATTGATTGTGTGGTTATGCATGTATTGGATTTGTTTTACAATTGCATAAGAACTATAAACATGAAATGTTGGATAGAGATGTATAAAAGAATTTCAATCAACAGTAGGAGGTCAGACTTTTTTTTTGAAAAGGTGGTGACCTTGGACATTTTCAGAAACAGAGACTACAATTCCCTGTGCTTTGGCAATCATGGCGGCCAGAGCTCAGAGATTACAATCGGGGAGGGAACAGAACGCTCAGGCATTTTGGTTCTTATGGTCGTTGTTTCTCAACGCAAATCAACAATCTTTTAATTAAGTTACCTTTCTCGGCCGGGCGCGGTGGCTCAAGCCTGTAATCCCAGCACTTTGGGAGGCCGAGGCGGGTGGATCACGAGGTCAGGAGATCGAGACCTGACTAACAGTCCTGTTAGTCCTGGCTAACACGGTGAAACCCCGTCTCTACTAAAAATACAAACTTGAGCCGGGCGCGGTGGCGGCGCCTGTGGTCCCAGCTCCTCGGGAGGCGGAGGCAGGAGAATGGCGGGAACCCGGGGGGCGGAGCTTGCAGCGAGCGGAGATCCGGCCAGTGCACTCCAGCCCAGGGGGCAGAGCGAGACTCCGTCTCAAAAAAAAAAAAAAAAAAAAAGTTATCTTTCCCAAATTTGCACATATTTTCAGTAGTGCAAGTTTCTTAGAGTCTGATTAGTTCTGGGCTCTCGTTTAAAAAGTGAAAGATGAGATCATAGAAAACAATCCCCTAATATTGTTGTTACTAGCCCACCTTCAACTCCATATTAAATTTTATACAAAAAGTTACAAATTTCTAGGTTTCTAAAATGAGAAATGGAGGCACAAAATTTTACTTCATCAAAATGGGGACATACGTCATACACAAATGGGGAAAAAAGGAAGAGAGACAGGAAGCACAGGTAGAAAGAAAAATGTATCCACAATTTGACTTGAATTTAGGCATTGGGATAAGGATGTTTAGGCATTTGAGTTAAACAATCAGCTACCTGCATTCAATATTTCTTCCAAGTCTGGTTTTGCTTTACCTGGATGTTTATTTTTCTAATAGAATGGATTAGTTTGAAGGAAACTACCACCACACAAAATTGAGCTACCATTTTAGCTATCATTAGCAGTTAACAAAGTAGTAGTATTTTAAAATTCCTGCATTTTTAACTCAATGTAGTACCATGATGTTTCAGAGAGGTAGGTACTAGGATTGTGCCCATTTTACTGATGGAGAAGTAGAGAAACAGAGAGGCAGATGATGTAATTTAAACAGACTGTAGGGATAAATTCAAACCTTGTCAATTTGACTCTAGTGTACAGCTCCTTAGCCACTATATTGTATAGCCTTTTCATGACCTGGCAGATGACTTTTGGCAGTCAATAGTTTGACTTTTTGAAAGTCTCACTAGCGAACATGTTTATGGATGGTTTAGTTTAAGACATGGAATCTATAATAGTTGCTATTAAAGAGTATTGATTGTCTGTTGGGTGTGTCACAGCTAACTCTTATTCAGCAGCTAAAGCTGGTATGTGATGCCAAGGATTAAGGACAGAATGCATGCCTGCTAGTCACTAGTGATCTCTTTATAATACTATTCTAAGGAATGTATATCAATATTTCATAATCTATAGGCTCAATATTTGATGAGATATTTTATCTCTATTCTCTAAACTTATTTTGCAATTACATTTTTTTAATACATGAGTTATTATTTTGAGGTTTGTACATTTTAGGTTGAAAATGTTTCAGTAATCCTTCATTTTATGAGTAAAAATGAAGACTGTCTAATTTAAAGTGGAATGATTGGGAATACGTACATGCTGAGGCAGTTTCATGCTCAATATCTCACAAATCAGTTGGTAGAATCAACTTTTAACATGGTTAAAGTTTTGACTATACCTGCATCCTCATTATGATAAAAAAGGGCTCTGTACGAAGTGCAGTTTATGTAAAGAAATATAATCATATTTTATTTTCCTCATAGGAATATTTTATTTTACTTTGATTTGATTTCTATTTATAATTGATTTGTATCAAATAATGCTGATTAAAATAATTATCATATTAATTAATATAAATAAAGTATCCCAATCATAGATTAATTCTATTTTCCTCTGGTAGATATTTCAAAGCATTTTGTCATCATTTATGACAGATACACAGATGTACATACACCTTCTTAACCTGTTAATTTTCATGGTGGAGCCATCAGATTAAGCTTCTTTCTACTGAATTTTTAATCTGTGGTAGGTAGCCAGATGTAACTCTTTCAGTTGACTTAGTAGCAGGAGACATATTCACCCACACTCCTTCTGCTAACATTATGGTGGTATAGTGAGAAGAGAGTTTATAAAAAGAAGCATGCATAGTATTATGATCAGATACTTGAAAAATATTATTATGCCAGTGAAAAACTCAATGACGCTTCAGTGTCCTTACATTTATTTCCAAATGCAAGCACCTTTTATTCCTTCACACAAGTGTCATATCACAGCTATGCTTTCACCAAATCAACAGCTGGCAAACATTTACTTCCATCTATAAAAAGTTATTTCTGTATCAGCTACTTGATTGTTAAAATTATTTAGCTGTTGTTGAAAGATTATGATCCTTATTATGTTAAATAAGTTGATAAATGTAAAACATTTTGACCAGTGCCCAGAATACGGTAAGCAATATAGAATCTGATGTGCTATATTTTTTTCTCAAATTAAAGCTTGGTTCCTTTGGCAGATTTTAAGATGAGACAATACATCTAACTTTCTAGATTTAAAATATCATATGCACACTAACACATAATATTTAAAGTATATCTTTTAATTTCATCCAGCAATCCCAATGCTGGGTATATCCCCAAAGGAAAATAAATCATTATACCAAAAATATACCTGTATTTGTATGTTTATTTTAGCACTTTGCACAATAGCAAAGATATGAAATCAACCTGTATCCATTAAAGGATGATTGGATAAAGAAAATGTGGTATATTTATACAATGAAATGTTACTTATATTAGTCCATTTTCACACTGCTGATAAAGACATACCTGAGACTGGGCAATTTACAAGAGAAAGAGGTTTATTGGACTTACAATTCCACATGGCTGAAAAGGCCTCACAATCATAGTGGAAGATGAAAGGCACATCTCACATGGTGACAGATAAGAGAAGAGAGCTTGTGTAGGGAAACTCCCCTTTTTAAAACCTTCAGATCTCATGAGATTTATTAGTGATCGCGAGAACAGCATGGGGAAGACCTGCCCTCATGATTCAGTTACCTCCCACCGGGTGCCTCCCACAACACATGGGAATTCAAGATGAGATTTGTGTGGGGACACAGCCAAACCATAGAATTCTGCCCTGACCCCTCCCAAATTTCATGTCCTCACATTTAGAAACCAATCCTGCCTTCTTAAAAATCCCCCAAAGTCTTAACTCATTTCAGCATCAACTCAAAAGCCCACAGTCCAAAGTCTCATCCAAGACAAGGCAAGTCCCTTCTGCCTATGAGCCTGTAAAGTCAAAAACAAGTTAGTTACCTACTAAATACAATGTGGGTACAGGCATTGGGTAAATACAGCTATTCCAAATGGGAGAAATTGGCCAAAACAAAGGGGCTACAGGCTCCACGCAAGTCCAAAATCCAGCAGGGCAGTCAAATCTTAAAAGCTCCATAATGATTTCTTTTGACTCCATGTCTCAATTCGAGGTCATGCCAGTGTAAGAGGTGTGTTTCCATGGTCTTGGGCCACTCTGCCCCTGTGGCTTTGCAGGGTATAGCCCCCCCTCCTGGCAGCTTTCACGGGCTGACATTGAATGTCTGTGGCTTTTCCAGGTGCATGGTGTAAGCTCTCAGTGGATCTACCATTTCGGGGACTGGAAGATGCAGTCCCTCTTCTCACAGCTCCACTAGGTGGTGCCCCAGTAGGGACTCTCTGTGGGGAAATAGACGCCACATTTCCCTTCTGCGCTGCCCTAGTAGAGGTTCTCCATGAGGGCCCTGCCCCTGCAGAAAACTTCTACCTGGGCATGAAGGCATTTCTATAATCCTCTGAAACCTAGGCAGAGGTCCCCAAACCTCAATTCTTGACTTGTGAGAAACTGCAGGTTCAACACCATGTGGAAGCTGCCAAAGCTTGGGGCTTCCATCCTCTGAAGCAACAGCCCAAACTGTACCTTGGCCTTTTTAGTCACAGCTGGAGTGGCTGTGACACAGGGCACCAAGTCCCTAGACTGCACACAGCAGAGGGTCCCTGGGCCCAGCCCACAAAATCTTATTTTCCTCCTAAATCTCAGGGCCTGTGACCAGAGGTGCTGCTGCAAAGGTCTCTGACATGCCATGGAGACATTTTACTCACTGTCTTGGTGATTAACATTCAGCGCCTCTCTACTTATGCAAATTTCTGCAACTGGCTTGAATTTCTCCTCAGAAAATGAGATTTTCTTTTCTATTGCATTGTCAAACTGCAAATTTTCCAAACTTTTATGCTCTGTTGCCCTTTTAAAACTGAATGCTTTTAACAGCACCCAAGTCACCTCTTTAATGCTTTGCTGCTTAGAAGTTTTTTCAGCCAGATACCCTAAATCATCTCTCTCCAGTTCAAAGTTCCACAAATCTCTAGGGTAGGGGCAAAATGACTCTAGTCTCTTTATTGAAACATAACAGGGGCCACCTTTGCTCCAGTTCCCAAGAAGTTCCTCATCTCCATCTGAGACCACCTCAGCCTAGATTTCATTGTCCATATCATTAGCAGTTTGGTCAAAGCCGTTAAACAAATCTCTAGGGAGTTCCAAACTTTCCCACATTTTCCTGTCTTTTTCTCAGCCTTCCAAACTGTTCCAACCTCTGACTGTTACTCAGTTCCAAAGTCGATTCCACATTTTTGGCTGTCTTTTCAGCAGTGCCCCACTCTACTAGTACCAATTTACTGTATTAGTCTGTTTTCATGCTGCTGATAAAGATATACCTGGGACTCAGCAATTTCCTAAAGCAAGACATTTATTGGACTTACAGTTCTACTTGGCTGGAGAGGCCTCACAATTATAGCTGAAGGTGAAAGGCAAGTCTCACATGGTGGCAGAAAACAGAAGAGAGCTTGTGCGGGGACACTTCCCTTTTTAAAACCATCAGATCTCATGAGACTTGTTAGTGATCATGAGAACAGTACGGGAAATGTACCGCTCCCATGATTCAGTTACCTCCTACAGGATGTCTCCCACAACATATGGGAATTCAAGATGAGAGTCTGGTTAGGACACAGCCAAACCATGTCATTACTCAATGATAAAATATGGAATCATGTCTTTTGTAGCAACATGGATTGGATTGGAGGCCATTATCTAAAGTGAAAGAAGTTAGAAACAGAGACAAATACCACATGCTCTCAGTTATAAATGGGAGCCAAATAATGTGCCCACATGAACGTAGAGTGTGGACTAATAGACATTGGAGACTCAGATGGGGGAAGTGGTGCAAGAAGTCAATGATGAGAAATTACGCATAGAATGTACATTGCTCAAGTGGTGAATACCCTAAAAGCCCTGATTTCACCCTGGGCAATATATCCCTGTAACAAAATTATACAAGTATTTCATAAATTTATAGAAATGAAAAAGTAGCAAAAGTAATAACCATGAATTTATTTTGGATTTCAATGATTGTTTTCATTCATTTTTAAAACACTGCTTCTTAGGAAGATATTCTTATAAAGTTATTCCTTATGCCAGAAATAACTAACTCATGGGTGTCACCTTACATGAATTTCATAAAACAAAATTGTCTACTTTAAGTATAGCTACTTTTCTTACACATACAGTACACGTTGTGAGGTGTTTGCCTTGTGAATCTATGATGTAATTCTGAAAACTTTCCATAATTAAAACTTTCTAGACGCCTACTTTAAAAAGCGTACTATAAATATTTTATATAACATCTCCCCTGCTCTAGCAATGAATTTCACCCACAAAGATATGACTGGAAGTATGTATGGGTAAGCATGAGCATTGGGACTGTACACACTGTAATAGATATGTAGGGATTTGTGAATAACCATGTGGGAGCTCTGAATATAGATGAATTGAAAAAAAATCCTGTTTTGTGCTAGCCAGCGTGAACTATGGCCCAAGCAACTAAAAGAAGGACAAAATTTATATTTTTGCTGACCCCAAACTGATGTATAACAGAAAATTGCTGGTAAACATGATGTCAGCAGAAGCTATCTCTAATTTTTTTTGGTTGCTTTTTGCTGCAAAAGTTTGTTTTTTTCACATTAAAACTTAACCCTCAAAATAGTTTTAAAATCCAGTCCCAACAAATTTTGATTATTACCTGTTAAAGTTTATTTAACTGTTAAGATAAACAAAAGAGAACTATACCATGGCCTTTTGTTACTCATCTTTGTTTTAATATGGTTATCTTGCAGTCATCCGATTTTCTTTTTAAATGAAGTAAGTTTAGGATACTCTTGTTTATTGTTTATCTAGGTTATGCTTTTAAAGTAAATGACTCATTTGCCATTTGAGACCATTTTGAAGCAAGCTAGATTTCGATAATAAACAAAAAGCCATTATAGCTAAATTTATTTTCATTTATTTTTTCTTTCTAAGTATGCATCATGATGCATGAACTAACCCAATTAATTATCACAGTACAGTATAGAATTTGTCCTTAATGGGCAGACTTCTATAGGCCCAGAAGTAGATTGATTCTGTGATCTAAAGAAATCTATATGTGAGGAAAAAGACGTGAAGGCATGAGCGTACTCAACTCAGTCAGCTTTTTATCTTAAGTCTCTGAGGATCTACCACTTGGGATGGAATTTGTTTACCTTAGGGAAACATCCCATGAGTAAATGCTGATTATAAAGTATCATTTAATATGTTATCAATTAATTAAGAGATCTCCCCCAGAGTCCCCAGGTAACAGGCAACATAAAAAGCAATCAACGAGATGTGAACTTAGTTGTAAATTGTGAACATTGACATCTGCTCTGTAAATGGGTTAAAATGAAACAAGGAATAATGTCATTGAGTAAAAGGAGAAAGAAAATAGTGCAGATGTTAGTACTAACATTGAGAGTTAAGCCTACAATTCAGAGAGGTCCAGCTGACAACTTTCTCGCTGTGTGACACTGGTCAGGTTTCTAACCCTCTCTGAGCTCAGCTCCTCTCAGATCTAAAACTCAGCTAATAAAATTATTCTCATTGTGTTGGTACAAGACATAAATGAAGAGTACTTAGATAAGTCTTGGAACAGAGTTTGTACTCAATAAATCGAAGTTGTAATTGTTATTGTAATTGTTATTAGTATGACATATTAGAGTTGGACATTTTGAAAAAATGAACATTGAACATTTTTTTCACTGTAGCTGTAATGATAGTCACCATTTCTGACAATGGATAAGTAATTTTAAAGATGAATTTTACAAACTGTTTTTGTCTATGGAGAGTGACTATTCTTTACTTTTGAAAAAAACTTAATATTTTACTCTCAGAGGCACTGTTGTCATAGCTTCTTAGATTTTCCTGTTTCCTCTTTTAACCTGTTTGTTCTCTAAAGTGACGGCTGTTTACAAATTCTTCAATGGCATTCATTACTATGAGGGTCAAGGCAACTCTGTTGACCACAGTGACAAGGCATCCCAGCCTCATATCTTACTTGGTTCCAGCCTGGACACCATGCACTTCCTCTGTCTGGAAATCTCTTCTCTCCCACAAACTTTAATCTGAAACCCTAAGGACCACTGTACAAGGCTGTGTGCTTAGAGTAACTTCAGTATTTTCAGATCTTCTCCCCAACTCTAGATTCTGAAAATAGTATTTAAAAATATTTATTCGCTGATATTGTTGACAGGAAAGAATTAAAGCCCTCAAACTGTCTTTTCAAGATCACATATTTGATCACATATGACGCTAGGATTTTCAATTCTTCAGAGTCAAAATCCATTCCATGCCATCATTTTAGGCAAACTTTAGTTTCTTTTATGCCATATGTTAGAAAGTCAACTTCTATAATCAGTCCTCATGTGCTATCAATGACTTTAACAAGTTTTATTTCAGATGTTTATTTCTAATTCTGTACACCTGATTATAATTTATATTTCTCCACTCCAGGTCTAACCCAGGAACCATTTAATCAATTCTCTCCCCACATCCCAAATTTACATCAGTGCATACCACATCATGCTTCTGGAATAATCTTTCTAGCTTTCAGATCTAATATTGTCTCTCTCTTACTCTTAAAAAACTGAAAGTTTTTTCAAGATGTACGGTATTAGCTTCTATCTACAGTTTTAGGTGTAACTAGATAACTTGCTGTATCTCTCCACTCTCTCCCACCTGACTGCACTAAAGGGCAGGAATTGTATATTGCTCAGTTTTTAACAAACCCACCCTCTTGTAAGTACACACTCAGCCAGTCAACCTCTAGCAAAGTGGCACCTGCTGGAAATTGCTAATGGTAAACTTCATGATCACATTGCACTGTGACATAAACTATGTTGCTATAGCCAAATTCTAAGGAGAAATTTAATGCATATTTTAAAATGGTTTTTTTTTGTAGGATGTTAGCCTTTAGAAAAGGATATGTATAATCTTAATTCTCGTATAAGCTGTAATCCACACTTTTCAAATAAGCAAACTCAGAATTGTGAACAAAAGAGAAGGAACAGCCTGAACTGGAGCAATTCCTGTGTCCTTTGTCTGAGAAAACCTAGGGAATAAAGCATCAGATCAAATGCCATTTTCAGACAGCAGGTTGAGTCAGAATAAATGAATAATTTTAGGAAACTTATTTTCTGGCTTTAATATTTTTAGTAAAGCATTAAGGTCTAGGCACCCCTCACCACTCTCCACTGCTGTCCCCACTCACCTTCAACAACAACGTTCAACATCAAAGTGATTTGCTGCTGGGCATTTCAGCATATTAATATGACATTCTAATTAGTCCAAATAAGAAGTCCTGTTGCTTTTAGAAGCTAATGATCAGAGGAAAGCTATGATTAGTCATGTCAGGTTAAATTTCATCAGTCTCATACTTTCTTACATTACCAAATTGTCAGAAAGCGACAGTCCTTGAAAAAGATGACAGCTGTTTACCACGATTTCAGATAGAATCAAAACAAATCCAAACAGCACAAAACAGATAAAGCGAGATGAAGAAAAAGAGCAAGAGTAAAATAATGAGAAGAAAAGGATTATTTAGCTACTACTTTGTATCACGTAGTAGCAGCTTTCCATTCCAAGTAGAAAAGTCTAAGCCATCCGGAAACGCTCTTCAGCAGCTGGTGACACTTGTCCCGTATGCTCATCCTTCAAGCCTTTTCCTATCACCGCAGTGTAGGACGGAACTAGCCAATCACACCAAATGTGCCTTTCAGAAGGAAGTCACCATAATACAAGCAAGCATAAAATAATTAAAACGTGATGAGATTGATATAAGTAATTTTCAAATTATACTTAACAATGGATAGCAAAGATTTTATTCAATGATACTTCTGGTAAATATTTTTAAATATGAAATTTTCATATTTTTTCCTAAGAAATAAAAAAAGTTGACTTGTGTTACATGGAATGCATAATGTTATTGTGCTAACTGAATTAAGATTTGAAAACGTATTTTTATGTTTTAGCACAATATTTGGCATTCTAACGTGGTGAACAGTAAAGAAATTGATAGTGACATTCACAGAGCAGTACTTAGTTTCTTACAGATTATTTATAGAAGTCCCTGTGGTGGATGCTAAGAAAGACCCCGTGTACAGCCACATAATATAAATAAAATTAATTTTTACTACCCAAAATTCCAATGGAAAAAACTTACTGAAAATAAAATACAAAACATCTCCATCTAAAAAGCAAATGATTTCCCTTTGAAAGCAGCTTGAAATCACTCCTAACTAGCTCAAAATCAGGAATCACATTACCTGGGATGTCATGATCCAACTTCTTACAATGAAGATGTCCTCACATAGTTGCAGAATACTCCCTAGTTCAGCAAGTGCTGCCAATAGTCAGCGTGTTTAATTTACGGTGGAGAATGGGAACTGTGGTGGTTTTCATAAAATAGCCTCCACAAAGTTTTTAGAACTTTTTTCATTTTATCAATGGTCTATGTTGCCTACCCATGGAAATCTCAACAGACTTGAGCTGGCTTAGAAGAAAGTGACGCACACTGTCATCTGATGCTAAGTCATAAAAGGCCAGGCAGCTTCCAACTGGTTATCCTGGAATGTTTGCCCCCAGAATGGTTTGTCTTGGGTGTGTGCTACTGGGACACAACTGTCATGCTGTTGGAAGCCCAAGCCACCCACAGATAATACATATAGGTGTTCCTGTTTATAGTTCTACCCTTTGAATGGTTCCAACCTGGGGTCCAGACAAGTTAATGAAGACAATTCTAGACAATTCCACCTACTTAAGTCTTCCCAGCTGAGACCCCAGAGTTTGTGGGCAGATTAGCCTTCCTCTCTGTACCCCATCTACACCCTTGACCCTCAGAACCATGAGCATCCTAACATGTTTGCTGTTTTATACCACAAATTTTAAGGTGGCTAATACACATGAATAGATAACCAGGAAACAAAAAGCTAATTATCAAGGTAGTTTTATATACTAAATCTGTGTATTTAGAATCTTACACACACTTCATTTAATCTTTACCACAACCTAAGAGACAGGTATTTTTAATCTGCTTACACATGGAAAATTGAACTTCAAAGAAGTTCAGTAACTTTCCTAAGAACATTCTTTTAAGTGGCAAGGTTGCAATTACTCATGTCTGAAGTCTATTTTTAAAATGTTATTGAGTTTTTCCAGTCATGTTTATGAAAACTAAGAAAAGAAACGGTCTTCATAAGTGGCTATTTTAATGTTTCTCAAGCCCAATATTCTAGATATTGTCAAACATGATTCAAATTAGCATCCCCTCACTTCAATGAAAAAGCACTTCTGCATAACATAATCTGGAAGGGCAGCTGCTGAGTTCATGTTTTAATTAGTCTGATGTCTGACTCTGTTTAGTGGACACTTACACATACTTCTGAAAAAGATGAATGAATGAGTTAACCAGTTCATATTAACTTTAGAGTTCTTCAAGGAATGTCCTGGCAGACTGCTTGATACTTTCAAAGAAGCATGCAATAATATTTCATGATCATATTTGCTTTTCTCTGCTTTATTTATTGCAAGATGAGAGTGACAGATATTTATTCCTTTCATTACTTCAAACCAGTAAAATATTTTATTTAAGTGAATACTTAATACTTTTTGATAATGTCTTAAACTAGGAAGTATAGAATGGAGATGCAGAATGAATCAGCAGTATTGAGCAATTTATTCAAAGTGAACTTGAAATTACTGCACAGCAAGAATAGGTGTCTTCCAAATCTCATAGAAGTACTATAAGATTAAAAATGGTAAGACACAGGAAACTTTTAATGTTTGGAAGTTAAAATGCTGTATGTAATAATGTCTCTTATTAATATTATCATCATCAAAATATTGCCATCTTTAAATAAATGATATTAACATGTTTGTTGAAGCTTTTTTGTTGATGTTTCTATAATACTAAAAATCAGATAAGTAAAGACAAAAGATTGTAAGCCTCTACAAGTAGTTCAACACATCTTATACTATCATTGCAAAATTATTAGGTTAATGATGCTTTTAAGTGAAAAATCGCTTCAGGGAGTCATGGAGGCTAGAAAGGTTAGGCACTTAACTGACAGAAACCTGCTCATTCATCTCAGATTTATGATGACCCAAACTCATATTGATTTCATTTCATAATGGATGACCTTAGCTTTATAAGATTTCATAGGGGGAAATTTCTCTATAAAAATATGGGCAAAACATTATTAAAAAACATTTGGACTATAGAGGAAAATTCTTAAAAGACACAATTCTGTTACAGAAATAGGCAGTTAACAGATGTCTTCTGGAGACCTTTTGCTAATTACAAGTACTACTTGCAAATATAAACCATCAAACAAAC
This sequence comes from Rhinopithecus bieti, assembly GCF_001698545.2. Classification (NCBI taxonomy): domain Eukaryota; kingdom Metazoa; phylum Chordata; class Mammalia; order Primates; family Cercopithecidae; genus Rhinopithecus; species Rhinopithecus bieti. Next base: position 180,860 of record NW_016812636.1, read on the forward strand.
AGAGATTAATACATTAATTAAGTAGCTACGGCTATTTTAAAAAAGTATTTCTGCTTTTAGTTTTTGCTTTGAAAAGTCTCTACAGTCTAATTGGGGACACTAAGCAATCACTCGAACTTAGTTGAGAACAAAGCTTAGACTCCAGGAACATATTGCTGTAAGAGTGTTATTTAATAGGACCATTTTACTAATTAAATGAAGTGAGTGGATGTTTACTAAGAAATGGCTATGCTGAATTACAATATTGCTTCATCTGGCAGGGTTGAGATTAACTTTACTAATTAAAGGGTTTGAAATTTGGCCGGGCGCGGTGGCTCACACCTGTAATCCCAGCACTTTGGGAGGCCGAGACGGGCGGATCACGAGGTCAGGAGATCGAGACCATCCTGGCTAACACGGTGAAACCCCGTCTCTAGTAAAAATACAAAAAATTACCCAGGTGTGGTGGCGGCGCCTGTGGTCCCAGCTCCTCGGGAGGCTGAGGCAGGAGAATGGCGGGAACCCGGGGGGTGGAGCTTGCAGGGAGCCAAGATGGCGCCGCTCACTCCAGCCTGGGCCACAGCGCCAGACTCCGTCTCAAAAAAAAAAAAA
>NW_016812636.1:185606-212883 GCF_001698545.2 Rhinopithecus bieti
AAAAGAAATTCTTGGGGCACTACCATTTAAGGCTAAACAAAGTTGAAAACCTGTTTTTCTGCTCGTCAAAGTCCTTCCTCCCTGATTCTCATCTACTTTCCGGGGATCAGTCTTTTCTTAGCATGATTTAAAGAAGAAAATATGACCTGTCTTTAAGATAAATCTTACTCTACACACTACAGCCATATCCCAACTGCCGAGGCCACAAAGCTGTGAAATCACACTCATTTAATGAAGCCATATCTAGGACATCGGCACCCAGGCCTGGTGGAACTTTGCCAGCTGGGGTTCGTTTTCTTACAATCTCTCTACCGGAGAAGGAAGAGCAATGCTACATATGTTGTCTCCAGTGCTTTCTCTTCATTCCTTATTTCTAACGAATGACTCTACTTTGCAAGTGTTTGAGAACTACCCATAGTTCATCATATCTACTACCGGACGAGACCACACGTTCCCCAAAGAAGTCGCAGTATCTATAGAACCATAACTCTTTTAAAACAATCGCACAGCAATTTGAATTTCCTCCACAGCTGGATTTTTGGATTAAAGTATCTGCAATCAGGATATTCTAGTTTCTCTCAAGATAATGGGTCGTATTTGCTTCACATATATGTAAAGAAACGATTGATTTTTGCACTTTTCACAAAATGAAGGAATGCTATTTCTTACATTTGAATTTGTGTCCACTTCTTGCTAAACTGAAATAATATATGGTTGTTCAATAGTTCTTTCTGCTCCGGGTGCCACTCCACATGGTTCAAAAATTTCAAGGTTGTTAGAGCCAGGACACTCTTTGCTATTTACAAAATAAATTCTGAATTCTAACGGTGAGGAGGCAAAACTGATGAGCATATTAAAAATTGAGTTCTATGTGGCAATACATTAAGTTACCAAGTACGACTCTGAACTGTAGATTTTTAAGGTACTGTTCGCATTTACAGTCTTTGCATATTTATGGTGGAAGAAATATAAATAAAAATATTAGCTTAGATCGTTCATTCTTTACATATTTTTATTTAGATACTGCAGATAGAAAGATGAATAAGATATTCTTAAGAGTTGATGGGTGCAGAGTCATGCAAATAAAGAAGTATAGCTGAAAGATGTCTATAGAGTGGGAATGGTGGCTAATAGCAGCATTTTACTCATCAACTACAGAGGTTATGCTGAGTGTACCCAGGTGACAGCTGATCATTCAACCTGGAACCAAAGGTTAAAGGTCATAATAAATTAATTGACGAAATGTTTTTAAGTGAAATATAAATTTTTAAATACGACTGAGTCCTTTTACAATTATCAACAGTTTTGGTTTTCATTGAACATTAAGTGCCTCTTTGGCACACTCTTTCTTAATTCTCCACTGACTTTTCCTGTCACCTGTTACGCATTACAGTTCCCCCAACTACCAACCTTTCCTATAAAATGAAACTCATCTTAATTTTAGCATGAATAAAACATAATAAGCAGGATGAATCAGACACCAGAAGCTCACATAATATATTCCAGGAACAAATTAAAGTGACATTTGTTTAATAAACTCCTTTTATATCCATGCACTGGCATGTCTTCATTGAAAGTAAATATTCAAAGCCACTGTGATTGAACTAAATAGTCAGAGTAATGCTTTCGGACTCTCCCAATTTACTCTTGATTAATGACTGAGGTATTAGGTTTCATTTCTTCTCAATTCTAGTAAAATTGACTTTTAGTTTCTGCTAATGCCTTTTCATAAAATGTAAAATACTGATTACTCATGATTTTCTTCTGTGTTGTGTAATTTTTAAAAAATAAGATTTAATTTTCCCAGTAATAAGCACAGTTTTAAAACTTTTTTCCACATAAGCTTATCATTCAGAATTTCAGAACTTGCTATAATTACCACAAAAAAAGTCTCGATGTCACCTCCTCTGAAAACTATTTTAGGCAGAATAGATGGGTCAAACTGAGTCACAAACAGTAACTGTGTCTTGTAACTCTACGTACTGTTATCCAGAGTTTCTGTTGTGCCACAGTGGTGTCTAGAAGAGGAGAAATTTTCCTTCCTCTCTTGTTCCGTTTATTGGGAGGGCTCCATGTTGCAGATGAACTCCTAATGTTAAGTTAGTCAAATTCTTTGAATTCACTTGCTATGAATTCATATGATATTGCTATGTCATATTTTTTGCTATTTCCACAGTACACACCCTGCCAGTAGGATGCATGGACTAGAAGGGATTGTGGTGTCAGTTGTTTTGCATATATCGAACTAAAATTTCTTCTCCATCCAGCTTTTGTGGCAGAGAATTCATTAACAAATTTATTCTTTTCCAATTCCTACAGTCGGTTCCCTAAGACACCTTATTGTCCTTTGCTCCTATTTGGACCTGGTCAAGTATCATAGCCTATGTCATCAGGTAAGTTATAATACCTGTAACCCATAGAGACATAACAGGTCGTGAGCCCGGTGACCATCTCCTCCCTGTGTAAATTTGTGGGCACAAACAGAAATGTGCTTTTACTGAATACATCATAATCCTGTGTGTTCTACAAATGTTTTTACTTATTCAGGAAATTATTGAAGTTTTTGTGGCCTAACACAGCAGTAATTTTCATAATTATGCTATGAATACTTAGGAAATACAGATCTATAAAGTATAGATTTTACTATAGAGCTGCTTGATCTTTCTTCCTGATGTTATTATTACAGGATCATTTCTACTTTATTTACAGGACTTTTTACTTTGTCTGAGGGTGATTTCAAGTCTCTCTATACGATCATGCTTATTTCACTTTGTATTTCTTGAATGTGTCCAAATTTTATGTATTTCTACAGTATCTTATTCGGGACATAAAGATTTCTAAATATTATATATTTATTATAAGTTATATCTTTCAATATTAAGATGTCCTAACTAACTTTGATACTACAATTTTAATTCCTACTTTCTTCTCCTGTTTCTTTCCCAGGTTGTATTTTTTTCTATCATCTTACTTTCTGTTTTAGGTACTCTTACTGGGTCTATAGTATATACTTTCTGTGTGTTGTGTGTGCTTTTGTGTTTTCATAACACACTTTAATGATCTGTTTTTCATGTTTTCCCCAATTTTTGGTTGTAATAGGTATTTTTTCAATTTCTGACATATGAAGGTTTTTTTCCCTATTTTTAATAGTTTCTATTTTATTTGACCCCATATTTATCATAGTTTTATTGCTATGTCATATTTTTTGCTATTTCCCAGTAATTTTAAAGGATTCTATGATTTTAAATATAATTTTAAATAGTTTTACATTTTTCAATCATATGTTTAAATGCACATTTCTCAATTTCATCATACAAATGACCATTATTTGTAAAGTGAAGAAAGCTTATATATATACCTCTTCTTTGCCCCTTGATTGGGAGTAAATATACACTGAAGTCTTGACCACAGATTATTGAGCCTGTCAACTTATATCCTGTTTTATACCTCTAAGTATAATTTTTATTTTAAAAAAGGACTTAATTCTATTTACCAATACAATATTAACATCAGTACTTTCATCTTAACACAATTGTTGTGAGTTATTTATTTTGTTCTATCAAAATAAAGTCATCTTCTAGTGGACACTTTGAGGGAGAGGGATAGATGGGTAATAGACTTCCTGATTTTATGTTTATTAAAAAATGTTTTCCAAGATCTGGGAATATATAAAGTCAACTGCACTTGACATAGAATATTTTGTTCTCACATTAAGACTTTGTCAACATCTTTTCATTTGTCTTTTGACATCAAGTATTCTGAAATGAAGCCTAATAAACAATTACTCTGACAAATTTTAAGAAATTTATTAAGCATCGAAGTTTAAGAGAGAATCTTAAAAGCATCTAGGAAGAAGCATGAGGTCACTAACAAAGGTTTCCACATCCAACTTTTGCTTTCTCATGTCTCCAGGTGAATAGTATTTGGTCATTATTTTTGGATTTATATGAGGTTATCTTATTTCTTTGTTTCTTCATAAAGTTGTTTCTTGATTTGGTGAATATTTAGTGCTGCCACTCAGGGGAAGATAATCTGTAAATAGGAAATACCACCACATTCTCAAGAATTGTATTTTCTCCTTTAATAATGGATTGCTAGTTACAAATACAATAAAATAATCAAAAAGAGATAACAACTTATTTAACCTAATTACAGACCAAATAGATCTGCCTGCATCAAGAGTCTTAAAAATAGTACTTCATTGGATTAAAATTCAGCTAATCTGAGCATTTTAGTTTTTTAGATGGGCCCATGGTCTAAAGATTTATCTATGTATTACATTTATTACCTAAATATTTAATAGCAACTCCGGAAATATAACAAGGTTTTCGCATTATCGCCCCAGATTTTTATCTATCACTTTATATTGTTCTCAAATATATTTGTGAGCTAATATGGCTGGTAGAAGGAAACAGCCCCTCTGTTTCAATTATGACTTGAAGACAATTGCAACATGATTACATTGGCCTCCGTGATATATTGTCTTGTACATCCTTTCTGGATGAAGGACTTATTTTCCTAGCTGGTGGGAGAACTGTGGCAGAGAGCCCTTAGCTGTCAGCCTTCTATGGGAAATTTCTTGGTTGTAAGAGACCCGCCCCATTCCCATGGTCATGTTCCTTCCAGGGAAGCCTTTACACAGTGACTGGCTGATGTGTGCGATACAGAAACCCACCCTCCATGTCCCAATCCAGACACCTCTGAAGAACTCTGTAAGTTTGGTGGAAGAATGTGTTGAGATTGCATCACAGCTCATCTTCCTCTGCCCAATACTGCTTCCTTTTAATCCCAAGGGTATTTCTTAATAAACTTTCAGCATATAAATTTGCATTTTAGGTTATTGGAAAACCCAAACCAACATGGGATAAGGAATAAAGAACAACCCCCTTTGGTACTAATATAGCTGGACGTATTTTTATTATATAACCTGAATATATTTTCACTTTAAGAATAAGAGTACAAGAGTAAGGGAACATGCCTACAGTTCCCCAAGGTTTATTTGACGTTATCTTATATGAGGTTCATTATGCAGTCAGTAAGCTGTTGTACTCGATCCTGTGCCAAGTGCTGGGAATTAAGGGATGAGGACAAAGGAGTAGAAACTTGGCCTATGGAGATATTATTCAAAAGGTTCCCCTCAATATAAATTAGTAATCATATAAAGAGATAATATATTGATATATTATAATAAATACCATGAAGAAAAATCAGACTGAGGGTTTTTAAAAGAGGTTGAAGATGAAATGAAATAAGGTGGGATCAAGAAAGGCCACTTTGAGGAAATTAAGCTCAGGCCTGAATGAGGAGACGATGACAGGAGAATTCCAGGCAACCAAAAGAACACATGGCAAGGCCTTCTCACAGGAGAATGGTTAGTGTGTATGAATAATAGAAGGCCATGGTGACTGGAGCATAATAAGTGAGGGATGTATGACATGAGGTTATAGATACATTTGGAGTTAGGGGGTCAGAATATGGGGTGTGAGCTTTCTTGCACAAGTATTAGGAAGCTTCTGAAAGATTTATCTAGGGCAGTGACCTGCTGTAACTCCTTTCCTGTTTTCTTTTTCTTTTTCTTCTTTTGGTGATTATTCTCTTTGCTTTCTAGAGAACAGATGGTAGAAGGCGGGAAGTGGAAATATGCAGATACATTAGGGACCCATCAAAATATTGAATTTATGGGTTTGACTGTGGTTTGACCTAGAGTGGTTATTACAGAGAACGTGTAGAATGGACGCATTAGAGATATTTCTCCAGTTTGAAATGGTTGAGCTACAGACTGGATACAGGTAGGAAGATGGTAGAGGAAGGGGTGACATCAAGTATACTTCGAGCTTGGTGTTGACAAACAGTGTACACGGGAGAGTCGTTTATGAGAAGGCTGCGGGAGAGCAAGGAGACTCTGAAATTATTTGGAAAGGTCAGAGACTGTGTTCTGAATCTTGTGGTAGAAACAGGAAGGATTCTATTGTATACAGTAACAGGAAGAAGAATCCAAATGCAACTTTTTTGACCAGCTTTCCAGAGTTCAGCCAAACAAGCCATACCCAGTTCAACCTCATGTTAGAGATGAGCAAACTGAACTTCAGAACCCATAAACAACCTGTCAAAATCATCTGACTAGCCAGAAGAATATTTTGCCCATTATGTGATACTTTGTTTATTTAAATAGTTATAATTATTTTATATATTTTATTTTCTTGATTTTATTATCAGTCACAAATAACACTGTATTAAAGTTTATCTCTATTTTTTACTTTTCTTATTTTATCATAATTTTAAGTAAAAATCAATCAAAACATTATATTGAAATGGAAATACTGAATTTTATACTAAAGACAAGGCATCCAAATGAAAATGAAATTTTCCAGGTGAAAATTTCCAAATCATAAATAAGTACGGACAAGACATTTTATTTTAAAGAAAGATACAAGATAATTCTAATTAATTGATGACTCAAAGGTTTCCAACTTTAAAAGTAAATATTATCTTTGAAGTAAAGTCCATTTAAATTATTTATGCAGCCGAAGTTTTAGGAATTGTATATGTATATCATGTAAACTTTTTTGAGAAAAATTGAATTGGAAATGTTAGAGTATTATATGGAGAAAAAAATTGTCTCCTTATGAAGGATTACTTTAGCCACTTTGACAGATGTCGGTAAAAGAACGTTAAATGCACATCAATTTGATTAGCAGATATGTGCTTAGAAATATCTTATCATTGAAAAGAGAATTGCATTATCACCTTTGCAGGGCCTCTTCTTTTCCTTCATATTTGTGTAACTTTGTCATCTATAGAAAGATTATGGGAATTTCAAAAGTAGCTGATAGTTAAGAAACATCCCCATAACACTTTGCTGAATCCATAATAAAACATTTCCCTTCCCTCTCTAAGCCTTTTAAAATTATGTACCATAATCAGTATAGCTAGAAGAGGGTACTTTCCATGTTCAAGTTCTCCTGTTTCTTGAGGTTGAGAATTCTTTTATAGTCTTCTGAGGATGACACTGTACTGTGTTTTTAGCCTTACTATTTTCACCTATTCTTTCTGTTCCTTACCTTTGTATATTTACATTTTATATATTGAAATGTTATTTTTTCAAATATTTTATATACAAGTTTATAAAGTACAATGACTGTATGTACATTAAAATGACTTATTTGTACCATATGGAAGTTTAAATATAATTTTGCGATATCTAGTATTGATTGCTTAGTTTCTAATCATTGATACTTTACGTGATTTTTCCCAGCATACCTCAAAATACTCTTCAAAATTCTACTAATTAATTTCTGTAACACTTCTGAGGTGTATTAATAAGCTAGAGATGTAAATAAGATTTGCAGAGAAAATTAGGTTCCTATATTAGAAATTTTGTCCCACTATTGACTAGAAAGCTATTGAAATGATAAAAAACAGTAATACATGTCATAGAAGAGAAACAGTAAGCCTGCTGCAGCATGACTGCCTATGTGACCTCAGACAAGTTACGTGGGGTCCACACTTCATTTTCTTCACTCTGGTAAGAAATATTTGACAAATCTCATTTTCAAAAGGCCTTTAAGACCTTTCCAATTTTTTTTTTTTTTTTTTTTGAGGTGGAGTTTCGCTCTTGTTACCCAGGCTGGAGTGCAACCGGGTGGTCTTGGCTCATGCAGCCTCCGACTCCCGGGTTCAATTGATTCTCCTGCCTCTGCCTCCTGAGTAGCTGGGATTACAGGCACACACCACAACGCCCAGCTAATTTTTTGTATTTTTAGTAGAGATGGGGTTTCACCGTGTTGGCCAGGCTGGTCTCAAACTCACGACCTCAGGTGATCTGCCCGCCTCAGCCTCCCAAACTGCTGAGATTACAGGCATGAGCCACCGCGGCCAATGAGGGCTTTCTACTTTTAAGATTTCAGGATGTATAACCTGGGAGGTAAATGGCAGTATGTAGGTGTGTGTATATATATGTATATATGTATGTATGTATATGTATATATACATATATATACACACACTTATATGAGACAGAGAGAGGAGACAGAGAATTTCATGTGAAAATATAAACTGTTAACATAAAATTTTGCTTCTCTGAGGAATATTTAGCATTGTTCTCAATCTTCTCTGGAGAATTTAAGCATTTTTCTCAGAAGTCACCAGATAGAATGAGGGAGGGGCCATGTGACAGGAGCCAGAGATGAAGAGAGAGCAATACAAAGTGTGCTTTGGGAAAAATCTTACAAGGCTGGGGAATACTTCTCTCCAACAAAAAGACCAAGCTCATAGCTATATCTCTTCAGAAGCCAATCTTTCTTTAAAAATGTCAATTTCCATCTATTTCTTGCTTCACAGACATCCCATTCATTGCTGGATTTAAAATAAAGCCTTTCCATGTTCAATCTTTCTATAGAAAAGAGAAATATGGGGACAGTACAGTCTAATAAGTGATGAAGAATATCTAGTGGACTTTCCTAGACTGTAAATCTTTACACATCTCTCAGCCTAATGAGGTGATTTATTGTGCTATAATGCACAGTGAATTATACAGACGCTTCTTTTTGATCATACTGCAGAATGGAACTAAATACTAAATACCAAATAACACTCCCATGATTCTTATAGATGTCATTCATATGGCATATTTATGCATTTTTATATAGCAATTCTTATTCTTGGCTCTTAAGCCATTATGGAATCTTTTTTGTCATTTTAATAATCATGTTCCACTTGAGTTATGCAAGGTAGAATTTCTAAGTAGAAAGTCTTGTTTTATTGAATGCTTTTCAGTAAACATTTTGGAAAAGATCTCTGTTTCTTGATGCTACTTCTGCACACTTTCTCAACATGATATTACTTGGTATTGCCCTTATTAACCTGTAGTACACCGTATTCTGAAAATATTAGGCTTAAAAATCAGTCACGTATAAATAAAGCTGATGAAATAGAAATGAAACCACATTCAGGAAATGGAAGGTAGAAGCGAATGTATTAACCATAAGTTAGAAAGAGTTTGGTCTTTGGAATGAAGCAGCAAGAGTTTAAAAATCTTGTCTGTGATTCACTAGCTTTGTTACCTTGGAAAATTACTTACGATTTCTGAGTATCAGTTTAGTAGGTGATATCAACTGCAACTTCACAGAATTATACCAAGTATTAAATAAAGGACTTAGTATCTGGGAGAGCATATAAAATTACTAATAGTTACATTTTTGTTAATATTACCATTATTATTATCATCATATGTATAGTATTTTCTTTCACTGACAATGCACTCAGGACATAAGGAGAACTATAAAACGGTGCTTCTCCAACTTAAATGCATAGCATGAATCACCTGGAGTTTTGTCAAAATGCAAATTCTGACTCAGTAGTCCTGCAAACTAAGGAACTCTTGGTAATGTTGGTGCTGCTAGTTCACTGAAAGACCACACGTTTTGCAGCAGCTGTGTAGAATGTCCTGTTTCTTTTTCCAATCACAAAACATGGCAAACTCTAAAATAAAGCAGAATAACAGATTTAAATATTAATACTCATGTGCTCACAATTTATAATTTCTCCCTCCCTAACAAAGGCATAATTCTGATTAAAAATTAGCAAAAAAAAATTGAAATTAATCTTCCTATGTTTATTTCTTTAACAAATTATGGGTGGTTACTACTGGGTTACTTGCTGTAGGAAATAGAAAAATTGCTTTGACATAGATCCTTAAGAATTTGTCCCACTACAAGCTTATTTTTGTAGGAAGCTGAAAGATTTATATAAATAACCATAATTAAAGAGACAAACTAAGAAGTGCAATAAAAGACCCAGGCAAAGTGCTGGAGTAGTTCAGGGTAGAGTAAAATTATCCTAAAATAATACCTGTATGTAACGTTACACTAGCTTCCCTAACCAGCACGTGACAAAACTGTCACAGCGAACTTTGGCCCTTTCTTATATCTTGGTTTTGGTTGCCACATCCTTCTATTTTGGGAAGTTCTCGGTTTCCTCGTGTAATAATAACAACACTTAAACAGTGCTTACTAGATAAAAGGAATGATATTGCTTGCTTTATTTAGTTAATTTAATTTGCACAATGAACTATAAAGTAATCAGCATTATTTCCTTCACTTCACATATGAGAAAATGGAGAATCAGCGACATTAAATCATCTCAAGTTTCTAAATTATCTAGTCTCACCAGGCTGTTTACCCTCTGTTTTTGTCTATGTGCTGCTATAACAAAATGCCACAGATTGGGTAATTTATAAATAACAGAAATGTATTTCTCACAGTTCTGGGGCTGGGAAGTCCAAATCAAGGCAGCCGAGATTTGGTGGTTGGTCAGGGCTGCTGTCTGCTCCGAAGATGGCTCCTTCTTGCTTTGTCTTCACTTGACAAGAGTGGGCAAAAACGGACAATGGAAGGACATGGAGAAGAGACTGAGGAGCCAGGCATTCCTCTAAAGCCTCTTTTATAAGGGCATGTATCTCATTCATGAGGGTGGATCCTTCTTCACTTAATCATGTAACCAAAAGCCCCATCTCTTAATACCATTATCCTGGGATTTTAGTTTCAACATACAACCTTTGGATGGACACATAGGTTCAAATCATAGCACCCTCCAAATTATAATGCCTCTCTCATGCCTGTTCTCCTTGAAGTACCCTCTAGTTTTGTTCTCTTCATTTCAGCCATCACAGTTAACCCTTCAGTTCCATTTTTTAAATTAATCTCTACATTTTTAAGATAGTTCCATTTTTTGTGTGTATATAGCAGACTCTCAAACGTATTTGTCATATGAACTAAGTAGGTAAATATGTAAATGCCTGCTAAATTTTAGTGAATGATATAATGGCCTAAAGATTTATCTACCCTTCAGCCAAATATATTTGCTTTTAGTAGCAATCTCCTGCCATATACAAAGTCGTGACTCTAGGGTTGAACATTTTAGCCCGTGGGTAAGTGTAAAGCAGTGATATGTTACAGTGACAGCTCGCAGTCACAGCACTGGGGCACGCTCCTCTATCTGCTTCAAACTGAATCAGCAAAATATATTTGATTTTGTGAGATTTAAATGTATGCCCCTGTTATTAAAATAAAAGTATGGGAAAACTTTAAGGAGCAGATTCAATAGAAACGTTTTCCTGAGTTATCTGCCTTCTTTATTATGTTATGTTTTAAGTCTATGGTCAATGTATAGAGCTATGATTTATGTGCTTTTTTCAATTCTGTTCAGAACAGACAGGTTGATTTCCTTCTTTTAGAATCTTCTTGAATTTTGTCTAATATTTTTGTTCCAGTTTATTAGTAGATTATACTCCCTTCCCTAACACTGCTTTATGATTACTTATACACAAACAATGTTATGACATTTACAAATTGAATTCATTTTAGGGGATGATTTTGGTCATGAACATGAGCAGGTTGTGAAGTGTTTCAGCCATCCCAGGGCATGGCTGTTGGTCCCTTGTCCAATGTTTCAAAAAAATCTTGAGTTTGTGATGATGCTGTGATGGTCCCTCAGATATTCTTACACACGTCTTTGCCCCTTGTTCCCTCTAACTTCCCTTTTAGGATAAAAAAGCAAACACTGCCAAGCTCAAATGGAATTACATTTAGATGCAAGTGTCACTATGCGATGGTTGCCAGTGAAAGTACCAAAGGAATTTTATCATGGTGAATTAAAGGCAAATAGATTTCAGAGAAACGAGCATGAGCATGAAAATGGCACATGGTACACAGATCTCACTGGAAAGTCATTCAGTTCACAATATTTTCACTAGAAAAACCCATTAGCTTTAGCTAAAAATTGAAATTACTTTACAGGAAATCAGAATAAAATATGTGAAAACATTATATTCTGTGCAAGATTAACACCATGCATGGTGTTGAAAGGCTTGTGGTCTTGCTTTTGACAATGCTAAAAGGTCAGAAACCACAAAGATGCATGTGTGCTGTCATTTGCACAGTTACTAATTTTTCTCATTATTTCCATAATGAGATGCACTGTTTCAACAGAGAAACCCTCTTGAGAGTTGCTTTTAGTGTTTTCAGGCAGGCAGTGCTTTTGCTTTCATGTTTTGGCCTTGGCCAAGGAGTTCAGACAGACTTTTCATTTATTTTCGGCAAGAATGTATTCATTTATTGCTTTAAATAATAATAAATAGATTTTAAAATTACTGCACATTTCTGCACTGTAAACTCCATGAGGTCAAGGACTATATCAAGTTTGCACATAATTGTATACCCTACATCTTTCACAAGGTTTAGAAAAAGTGGCATGGACACCTATTTTTTGAATCAATAAATGAATACATAAAAGAAGTTAATAATGTGTTAAAATGCATAAAATTCATAGACAAAACTACTCTTATTTAGGAGCTTATTCTTTAGTTGGAGAGATAAAATATATGCACATAAAAGCTTAAGGAAAGATAATAAGCGTTTTGAAGTACTTGGCATGTGAAAAAATTAGCATAAACCTTATATCCATGATATTATTATGCCAGGATCAATAAATATTTTAAGTAGGAAGAAAATATAATTATATATCTTTGTGTTCAATAGGAATAGTAGTATTTATAAAGTAGAAGTTTGTTACACCTTATTCATAGTCTTTTAAAGTTGTTTATAAAGAAAATCTAATCTTAATTAGTTAATTAATGGTTGATATTAATTTAGGTGCTTTAAAATTGCTCACTTGTGAATAAATTCCCCTTTCATTTGATCCCTGAATTGCCTTGTACGTATGGAGAAATAAAGCTTGCCTAGAATAATTTCTTGAGTGGAGAATGAATGATCTGTATAGATTTGCTGACAATAAACATATCTGTACTTATTTTATTCTTTCATCTTCATGAAGAAAATATAAAAGTCATATTCTAGTATTTTATACCATGGAAAAAAATTCTTATTGTTTTCCTAAGGAAAATACGCCATGACACAAAAGTAAAGTTAATTAAATTACTTACTTTATTAATTAACTGTCTATTATTTCTATGGGTTGAAGTAAATTTGACATTCATTGCTATTTAATTCTAAAAGCTTGAATGAGTAATGATTTTTTCATGTAAGATTAGTTGAAATAAATTATCATTGATTTTTAAAGTTAATATTAATTAGCTATTGCATATTCTTAATGGGAAACAAGTGTTTACAAGGCCTTGATTGCAAAAAGACCATGTCCATTGTAGACTTCTTAGAATACATCATATCTGCCCTCTTTTTTAGAGTGGGGAATTCAACTCATATGTGGCTGGACATTGATTCTCAACCTTATGAACGTTATTTGCCTGTCTTAACTCATACTGGTTGATGTTCTTTTATAAGTAATCTGCATGTTTAGCATGCACTTGAACTATTGTTACATAGGGTGCTTGACTATTTACAAGTCTCACTAGGATTCTAGGTATTCATTAGTCTCTTGATGTGTATTTGCTGATAGTCCTATTATCTTTGTTGGTTCAATTACACGGTATCATCCAAGATGCTACAACACATTATACACAGGGTATGGGTTGTGAGGGCTACAGTTTTCAGTTAGTATTCAGGCTCAGAAACTTAGAATCTCTGCGAGCTTGAACAAGTTACTTAGTCTTGTTTTAAGACCTTCTTGTTTTAAAAGTTAGTCTAAAATTCTTAAAATATACAGTAGGGATGCTAGTAGTGCTCACAGAATTGTAGTAAAGATTAGCTGGGAAAACAAGAGACTATTAAACAGAGCCTGGTATTCAGTAAGTATCAGTTGCCTTCGATTAGGAATCTGTGTTGTCATGATTAGAAGATTGCTGGTTTATGTTACAGATCTGTAAGTATAGTCAAAACACGTCAAAATAACAACCAGACAGAATCATATACCATTCCTTGAACATTTCATCCCTAGAATCTAGCCAAATTAGCATCTCCATACAGACAATACTGTTAACACAGATATGTGCTCAAACCCCGCATTTACTTTTCTGCGCTTGTAAATTACTGGAGCTATTTGGGAAGAAGTCTGGGGTGATGGCTTAGTCAAGCTGAGTAGCCAATTATGTATGGGACCTAGGAGGTGCTAGGTGCTAGAGGGGTACAGATGGTTGCCTCCTCCAGCTCTTGTCTCCAGTGGCCGCACAAGGCATATCCCTAGCTCTGCTCCGGGGAAGTCCAGTTTCTGGCGTGGGGCTTGTGCGCACCCCTGGCCGGGAGGAGCCCGGAGCCCGCTGGTTTGCACCGCGCACAGCTCGCGCGCCCGGAGGAGGAGGCGGAAGGAGCCCTGCGCCACCGCCAGGAGGAGCGAGCGCCGCAGCTGCAGGCAGAGGAGGAAGAGGGAAGACAAGGAAGGACGGCTCCCAGACAGAGTGGGAGAAATCCGGGAGCAGCCGGAGCAGCAGGTCCGGGGGGAGCGGTTCCGCGGCGCTGCGCTCGTGATTCGCACGGACGCTGCGGAGTTCCCAGGGCTGCTGCCCAGTGCCCCTGGGTGGAGGCTGCCGTCTCAACCTGACTCCGGGTGAGTTCAGCACAGAGGTGAACCGAGGGGTCTCGAACCAGAGACGTGGAACTGGCGAGGCTGCTCAGCTCCCCCAGGCGCTGCTGCCTTTACGCGTCCCACATTCACGGAAGGTTTTGGCGGTGGCTGCACAGGCTGGGAGTGGGCGGATGGGCGGTGGGTGGCTGCGATCCTCACAGCCAGCGTGGGGGCATTCGGATGGCATTAGCTTAAGTGAATGGGGTTTTAGGAAACGTCCCCAAAGGCACGCATTATATATGTGTTTCTATGCAAGCTTTTAAGACAGAAATTTGGTTTCCCGGATGCCCATTTTGGCCTTCTGTCCTTCCTTTTGCTTGCCTCATGCCCAATTTTCCAAGCCAAGGAAAGGATTGGAAAGGCGTGGACGGAGAAGGTCTGGGCACAGAATGGGACAGGCCAACCGTGGTCTCTAAGTTAGGGGGTGGGGTTGGGACTATTCCTTTCAACCTAATTTACCAGGGGAAAACCCTCAGAGTAACTTGCGGTTCCTTTGCTCTGCACCCTCCATAAGCTTATTAAAGGGAACTTCAGGCTCTCTAGACAGCCTGTGAAATGTGATGGCAATTTAGCTTAAAAGCCATGTTGGTTCACTTCATCTCCTCTTTATCCTTTGTCGCAAAATTGATACCTTTTTGGATTTCTTTAACATAAAGTTTAAGTGGCCGACTGACAGGAAATATTTCTTTTGAAAATTCTATGAGAAAAGTGATGAGTCAACATTGAGAGAAAGGCAACTTTATTTTCTTCGGAAGAACTTTGGGGAAAGGGATTGATAGAGAAATTCTGGGCATGAAATTATGGACATTTCCCACAGAACTTCTTTCGTTTATTTATTTTTTTACATTTGCTTCATTTTTTTTTTTATCGTGTGTGTGTGTGTGTGTGTGTGTGTGTGTGTGTGTGTGTATCAGAGAGACAAAATTCCTTGGAGGTATTATGACTTTATTAGGTTTAGAAGTTTCTTTCTTACTAATAGCACTAATTTGTGATCATCATGATTATAAGAATTAACTAAGTGTTTTGCTTTTCTGTGTTTTGGGTCTTTTAAAAAAAAAAATTCAATACTTACTTTGCGGGCCTTACTGAATACCTGTCAATAAAATCGGTGGGCATACGGTTAGTCACATGACCTACTGTGGATTTAATAGCAGGTAAGTATACAAACGATAAGTTTAGGAAATAAATGTCAGAATCCAAATTTAGGTGTGAAATTGAAATATCTTTCAAAATTAACCAAATTATCTGTTAGGATCCAATGTCATTTTATGGTCAAGGGAGCTTAAAGGTTTCTCAATTGAGATATATGTATCTACTTGGTTAATCAAAATGTAACATTTTATTTTCTTCTTTCTTTAATAACAGTTTGAATTCAACAAATAAAACTTGCGTATTTAATGTAAGGTTCTTTCACATATATTATTTCTCCAATTTTAATAGAAATTTAAAGAGAAAAGCGATATTAATTCCACTTTGTAGATGAAGAGACTGTGTCACAGAAGTGTTACTTTACCTCGATTTCTGTAACTATTATGTCATACACTTAGAAGTTCCATATTATGGAACATATAAAATATATGAATGTTATAAAGAATTCAGACCTAATGCTGTTTAACTTCAAGGTTAGTTCTTTACCCAAAAAACTGCACATTGCACCACAATTGCACTACACTGAGACTACTGAAATAATTATATATGAACATGCTACATGAAAAAATACTGAAAACATTTATTCTTTTTTATTTTATTTCTTATTTTTCTGGTTTCTCTGATATAAAATATACTATAATTTTATGGAGTTATTTTCTGTATTTAGATGCTCCTAATTTCCAAATAATTCCTAAACTCCTAAAAACTGTCCTGTGTCCTTCTTAATAAAAGTGGATTGACAGGGAGACTCAATTTTTTACTAAGAATATTCTTGGGATAATTTATGTCTTATAATCAAGATAAAGGCAGGCCACATTTAGTTGTATTTTTAAACCACTTAGTGTGAACTTGAAATGCAGACATAACTTGCTTTCAGGCTAAACTGCCAGGCTTCACAGTGAATAGTCTTTAAGATTCCATGGAAACATTGGCAGATACATCTAATGTATATCTGATGTAGGGTTTATGAGAAAAGGAGAGGTAGAAACTGAATGCTCTTACATTTCATATGTGACCACATTCATAACACTTTATTGATAAGGCCTTTGGTGTCTGACATGGGCTGATACAAACAGGCTTCTTCAAGGGTTGAGGGAGAAAACAAAATCCCTGTAATACAGGCTTTCTCCTCCTTTTCTTTCTTTCTTTTTTTTTTTTTTGAGACGGAGTCTTGCTCTGTAGCCCAGGCTGGAGTGCAGTGGCCAGATCTCAGCTCACTGCAAGCTCTACCTCCCCGGTTCAGGCCATTCTCCTGCCTCAGCCTCCCAAGTAGCTGGGACTACAGGCGCTGCCACGTCGCAGGCTAGTTTTTTGTGTTTTTTTAGTAGAGACGGGGTTTCACCAGGTTAGCCAGGATGGTCTCGATCTCTTGACCTCGTGATCCGCCCGTCTTGGCCTCCCAAAGTGCTGGGATTACAGGCGTGAGCCACTGTGCCCAGCCCCTCCTTTTCTTTCTTAAGTGGTAATAGTTGATCCTACATAAGCTCTTAAAAAAATGAATTCCAAAGAGAGTTTGTGAGTTTTTTGGAGGGAGGGTGCTTTTGTGTGTCTATGCATGCTCAACACAGGTTAGGGGTATAAGGAGAAGTTAAGCAAGAATATTAAATGCTAGCTAGGAAACTTTTTGGAATCTCAAATACTTGGAAACAGTTTTTTACATTATATAATAAAATTCATAGTTACATTGGGGAACTAAGTATATTGTACACAACTTTGCATCTGATTACAGGATTCCTTGTACATTTATAGCTCAGGTATTCTGGAAGGAGTCAAGATAATTAGTTTTATGGCTCTTGCCCATGTGACCTGTTCCTTTCCCATCCTGACATTAAAAGGATGACTTAAATTTTCTGGAATGTCAAAATTCTCTTTTCCCTCGGATCCTAAAAAATAATTCAGTGTATGTGTGATACTCACTGTCATTTCAACATTTCCAAGGAAAAGAATCCTCTTGAGAATGCTAAACAATGCCCTATATTTCTTCCATTGTAATTCTTTCAGATAGAGGGTTAGCTGAGTTAGGAAGAAGGGAGAGAGGAAGATAAGAAGAGAGATGACATTTTATCCCTCAGGAAAGAACAAGACCAATTGTATTCCTAATTTAGAAATATTATCCTACAAACATTCCTGAGCGAGAGGGCTTTGGACATACATTAAAGCAGAATACCTAGTCAACTTCTAGTTGTGCCATGTAGTGAGCTGGAAATAAGATGAGCAAGCCGAGATCATTTTTGTTGGAGAACTATGAGACCATATGAAATAGGTAACAGAGTTACCCCAACTGGGGGCAAGAGAACTTGGAAGTTTTTTCCATAAATTTGCATTGTTAGTACAGGGTTGTTCCAGTGATCAGAGTCATTAAAGCCCTAGAGTTTCTGTATAACTGTGTATACAGGCTGAGACAGCTCCGATGGCCCAGAAAAGCCTTTGGACGGAATCACTGGACATTGTCCGACCACATGTACGAGAATAGTGAGTGCTGAGGAGTTGTGGGTAGCTCGGTTGACAACTCTTGCTGAAGGAGTGTCATAAACATTCATTGCTGAAAGTGAATTTTTTGTTCATGTATGTGATGCCTATTAGGTCATGCTTTCTTGGATACAAATTTGTTGAATATATGAGTTAATTTTTGAACATCCTTTCTTAAAAGTACCATGTTTATGTAGTTGCTCATTTTAATATGAGTAGTTCAGATGGGACATAATATATTAGAGAGATGATTGAACATCCTAAGATCTAGTGTACGTACCTTTGTTCATTATGAGATTCATCCCCTGTCTCCCTTTGCAGTGACATTAATGGCATAAGGGAGTATTAGATGAAATTGAATGCAGAAAAACATGGAGATATATGAATGGTAGATACAGCTGACAACCACCATTTTCACTGAAGGTGTTTCAAAGCAAATAAATTTGGGATAAATTCATTTTATTTGCTCCTGAAGGGTAATTAAGAATAGGTAGGAAATGTGAAGGGGCTATAGCATTGACATTAAGAGAAGTTTTTGATTCTTAAAATAAGATATATTACACAAGAGTGAACAAACAGAAGATACTGAACAAACATTCTGTCATAAGTAAGTGAAGGATTATTCTGACTTGTTGAACTATATTTTTAAATGTAAATTTCAACATTTAAATATTATTAAAACCTTAAATAGTATTTAAATATTATAAAAGTTATAGAAAAGTATATTTTCAATGCAAATATACACTTATAAGCTATATTGTAGATATGGGAGTAAACAATCCATTTATTTTTTACTGAGTGAAAATTTAGTTTTTTACAATTCTAACTGGAGCTAACAGTTCAGTGTGATATATATTTTGAGTTTCAAAATTTGCAACCAAATAGGATAAATGTGTTGAACTGTACTTTTCTTGAAGAACTGTGATAAGAATGAGCAGTGAAAAAGTTATAGCATACTTATCAGGGATCAAATACTTGCTTAGGGTTTAATAAGAAAAATCTCAGCTAATGCTAGAAATTGTGTACATGATCTATCACAGACCCATGATTAAAATGGTCTCTTGTTAGCTATATGAGCTTGAAAACAAATGGTATAGCTTCTCTTTACTTCAACTGCTTCTTTTGTAAAATGGGGAGACTAGGAGAATGTAACTCAAAATTCTTTGTTAATGATTTGCTTCTTAGAGCAGTGCCAGATCCAATTAGGATTAGATTGTTACTTTTATTATTGATATTTGCCCTAGTTCTGCCTTTTATTGACTGTGTGAAATTGGTGAAGATTCCTTTCTGAAACCTTGTTTCTTATCTACAAGCTGGGAATAGAATGCCTGCTATGAAGAGTGGTTGTTAGTACATTAAAAAGGCTAGATATTTATTTATACATAAATTTATTTATATATACTCAGCACATGGTAGAAATTTGATAGTATTTTTTCTTGCCCTCCCATATATTACTGTGGAGATATCCCACATATTATGTCCAAGATTTTATTTTCCCCTCAAATGCAATGTCAGTCTTGCACAAAACATTCCCATCTCCTACTTCTCTTCTAATGTTCTGCAACCATTAAAGTATAGAAAACAAGAATGAGTATTTTTATAACTTTTGCTGTACTTAAGTATGTGGAGAGAAGAGTGCTAGATCACAGGACAAATTTTGGTAAGAAAAGGGAAATATTTACACTACAAACAACTTACTTCTCCCCACACTTAACAGTTTTATGCTGTCATTCTGTCAGCACCAAGTGAGATTTTCCTATTTAAATAGTTTTCTATTTGTGGTATGATAATTCATGTATGGACTTCATGTAATTAACATAAATATAATGGAGGGTTGAGAAATGGTTTATTTTACCAAGAGGAAAATATGTACACAATTTTTTAAAATATTGCTTTGAAAATCTTTAAAATTAACTTTGAATCGGTTGGCGGAAGGTAGCATCACAAACTCACTGCTAGTGGTATTCTTGAGAAGCAGTGTTTGAATTTTCTAGATATTGTCCCAAGACTGGCTTAAAAGAATTTAATTTTAGATGTGAACTTTCTGCTTAACGTGGAAGATTTTTCCATGAAAATACTAGCTCTATCAGATACACAGGTGCTTAGGAATTATGCATGGAATTATGGGAAGGGTAGCTGCATGGAATTATGGGAAGGGTGGAATAGAAAAAAGTTTCATCTCTGAGTTACACATAATGGTGTAAGCATATTGATTGGATGATAGTGGTAATTACAGCAATAACATGATTGAAGGGGTAAGCGAGTAACATGTAACACAGTTACTAATGTCAATCCTGTGACTGAGGTTACCACTTCATTTCTCTTTTCTGGAACTCCTTAGGTTTGTTACTATTGCAGTTTATTTCCTTTGCTTATTGTAGTGGTGTGTTAGTTGTAGTGCTGCTTCGCTAACAAATTACCGCACGTTTAATCACTAAAACAACGCATATTTACTGTCTTACAGTTTCAAAGGTCAGAAGTCCAAAATCACTGTAATTAGGCTAAGCCAATGTGTCTGCGGTGTTGGTTCCTTCTCCAGGTGTTGAGGGGAGAATCCATTCTCTTGCCTTTTTCTGCTTCCAGTGGCACCTGTCTTCATTGTCTTTTGACCCATTCCTCCATTTTCAAGGTGCATTGCTTTTATTTCTGTTTCTGTTTCCGCATTGCCTCTTCCTTTAACTTTGAGTCCTTCTCTCTACTTCATCTAAGGACTCCTGTGATAACTTCGGACTCACATGGATGATCTAGGATAATCACCTTGTCTCAAGATCCTTAACTTAATCATATCTACAAGTCCCTTTGGCTGTGTAAGGCAGTACATTCTCAGGGCCTGGAGATTAGGCCAAGAATGTCTTTTGGGACTAGTATGCAATCTATCACAAGTGGTAATAATATTTGTGTGCCTTGAGACCCTGAAATTAATGTGCTTGCTTACACGTGGAAACAGGATGTATCTGTGGGGGTAACAATTTATTTTTGAACCATTAGAAGGTATTGATGGGGAAGATTTCATCTGACAACAGACACTGATAAATTAAATACCCTTAGATTTGTCAAATCTAACTTTAGTAAAATATAAGTAAAAGTATTTGCACTGCTAGGGTCAAAAATATTAATTAAACCCATTATTTATCAAGGCCAACACCTGGATTACTTAGGTTTAAATTAGAACATTATCTTCCATAGTGCTTATTTGTGAAGCTTAGTTCTTGTTTACAAAACCTCATCCATGTAAGAAAGCACAGAAAGGTTGGTCTTTTTTTAACTTTTGCAGAACATAAATTTTCAAAGGGATGTTAGACAGTAGTTCTATAGCAATTGATGCAGTTCACAAACATTCATTGTGAATATTTTATCTCATGAGTTATATCTATGATACTAATCATAAACTTCTAGAAGAAATTTAGCAGTGGTCATGTCAGCCTTTCAAATCTTTCTGGAACTTAGAAGAGGACCATTGCATAAGATAGATTCATTTTCCCCTTTATTCCATTGTTGCCAGAGAGAACTTTAAATGCCCTGTTCAAATTAATTTAATGCAAATGAATTATTGCTGCCTCAGAAGTAGTTTGTCCTTCACTTTTCTTAAAATTATATTGTAAATGGATGTGACATGCTTTACTGGTTGTTGTGCAGGGAGCATTGTCCTTCCTAAAAGCTCCCTCATTTGTCAAAATGAAGCCATTAAGAGTAAAGTAAATTATATTATCTGATCATAGTATTACAATTGACCTTAAAACCATAAATTTTATAATCAGTGCAAATTGCTGAATAGTGTTTGCAGTTGTAGAAATTTCAAAGGAAACCCTGATTGAGATACAAAGCTGCTATAATCATTTTAAACATCTTTGTTTTCTTTTACTTTGGAACAGTAGTGCAGTAAGTACAGAAACCATCATTCAAATATTCTAAGTTTTAAGTCTTTTCATTACTTTTAATATTGTAACATTTAACAATGTCAAAGAAAGTATAAATTTTCTGACGATCAAGCTAAAAATAAAGAGAGGTTGATGTAAATGAACATCAAATTAACAAGATTGATTATGAAAAGTAATTTCTGAAAAGGGCCAAAAATTCCTTTGCACATAAATGCAAACGAATTTAGTGAAATAAGATGAAACTGGAATAAAGAACTCTACTGATGCTTCAGTAACTCTTAATGAGAATGAGTAATGTGCATGCATATTTTTAGCTCCCACTTTCAGAGAGACAGTAGTTGTACAGTAAATGGTCCTTTCCTGCTATTAAGGAAGCGTCTCCTCCTCCAGCCATGCTATTCCTCAGAGCAAGCACTTCAACTGAGTCTTCAGCCATCATAAGTAAGAAGGGTGGTACGATAGGCTGCGTGTACATATGGCCCTCATTAGCAGGCCAACTGTTCCTTTTACCCACCCACGTCACTGGGGACATATGGCATTACTTTGACTGTGGAAACAAGTGTGTGTGGACATATCTCGGTATGAGTATGAGACTGTTGATTGTCTTTCTCTGTCGCTCATGCAACCAGCTGTCTCCTCGTGGGAATCATATTATCCATAACACTAGATCTGAGGATGATAAATGATGTTGCTGTTATTATTAACTGAATTTGCCTCTCCAGTTTGATCACAAAACCAGTGAATGTTTGCTTATGGAACATGTAAAGCTTATAGAAGGTAGAAAGCTTACAGAAAGAAAGATGGCTTTTCTAAGTGTAAGAGTCAGGTCTTTTCAATCAAAACTAACTCATTCAAAATTCAAGAATTATGTAAAACTAGAAAAGCAGAGGGTTCAGAAATGCTATTGAGATCATTTATTATAAAATAGCCAATAATGAAATGTAATAATGAGTCTGCTGTTGTTAGTTGTGACTATGTGGAGAAAATAACGAGAAAATATAAGATAGGCTGGAATGAAGAGAGTCATCTGATCTCAGCGTAATTCATTTTATACAGTTCACAGTATTGTAACTTTTTAAAAGAATATTAATTTTTTCAATACTGTGAATTCTGAATTTGCAATATGAGACTTTTCAATACTTGCAACGAGTGTGTATTTTTCAGTGGTGGTTCCAGAACTCCCTATCGGGCTTTCAAGCTGCATTCTGATAAGACGAGATGAGAGGACTTATGTTGAGGTGACGTTGGCACAGAACTTGATTTAGGTAACATACATCACTGATGCAGAGAGAAGAGTGGGTGGTGTTGGTGAAGATTATAGGGGAGATAATAACACGAAAGGCACCTTTTGCTACCTTTGCTGGCCTGTTTGTATATTCAGGTGTGTAGCATATTTCTTGTATAATTACATAGTAATTTAACACACTACATTAAGAAAATATGAACAATTTTTACTAAAATCGTGTTTTCTAAATATTAAGTAAATAAAACCAAGATTTGGATAGGTAACATTTATAAAAATGGTATTGTTAGATAGATATAGATGATATTTTTTCATCCAGATCTGTAGAGATGATAAATTTTCAAAACGCTTTTGAATATCATTTGTACTACAAAGTCTCATTTCAGTTTCAGTGCCATGGCACATTGATAAATCGCCACTAAAACAGTACATGAAATATTTGGCAACATAGGTATCAAGATATCTGGTAATGGTGATTGATGCACAGAATACAGCCTCATTATTGTTATGCACTGGCCTTGAGAACTTTAGTTTTCATCTTCTTTCACCTTGATAGAGAACAAACTAACAGCTTTTTACTTTCACCTTGCTGGAGAACAAACTAACAACTTCAAATCATCTGATCCATCAAAAAATTTATTTTCTTGAAACTCACTGATTTATGTATTTCTTGTTTTGGGGGAGCACTATTATTTGCCATAGTAAAATATCAAATGATCAATGTGTTATACCAACATGGCAGCTCAGATGGTAGGCCACAGAATGAAAACAAACGGGTTGACTACCAAGAATTATACTATATTGCTTTTATTGACAGAAAAAGTGTACAGATAATTTTATTCAGAGATTTTATGTGAATTATTTTCATAAGTGTACACATATATTTATAACTGAACTTTCTTTGTCAAGTGTGTGCCCACACACATATTCATACAAAATCAATCTTAGAGATCTTACTCAAAGA
Organism: Rhinopithecus bieti; assembly: GCF_001698545.2. Lineage (NCBI taxonomy): Eukaryota > Metazoa > Chordata > Mammalia > Primates > Cercopithecidae > Rhinopithecus > Rhinopithecus bieti. Next base: position 209,785 of record NW_016812636.1, read on the forward strand.
TTGAATTTCTTAAAGTGATTGTTTCAAATATGTATAATTTATGGCAAGAAAAATCACAAAATGGCAATAAAAGGAGGCATAAAACTGAAAATAATGGTTAAAAAACACCTGTAAATGAATAATTTTGATTTAAATTCTCTTTAGTTCTTAGCTGATGAAATGAATATAAATGAAAGTATTATGCAAAACATTTCTATTTGTTGTATATGCATGTACACATATATGTGTTACAAATACAAAACTGATGGCATATTAACATATATTCACACTCATAATGTGCATATATGTACATCATGCAAATGAGTGCACGTTTTATATATATATATGCACACAGACATATTTTATACTTTCATTTTTTTAACTTTTAAGTTCTGGGATACGTGTGCTGAACATGCAGGTTTTTTACATAGGTATACATGTGCCATGATAGTTGCTGCACCTATCAACCCATCATCTAGGTTTTAAACTCTGCATGCATTAGCTATTTGTCCTAATGCTCTCCCTCCCCTTTCCTCCTACCCGCCAACATGCCCCAGTGTGTGATGTTCCTCTCCCTGTGTCCACATGTTCTCATTGTTCAGCTCCCACTTATGAGTGAGAACATGCAGTGTTTGGTTTTCTGCTCCTGTGTTAGTTTGCTGAGGATGATGGTTTCCAGCTTCATCCATGTCTCTGCAAAGGACATGAACTCATCCTTTTTTATGGCTGTGTAGTATTCCATAGTGAATATGTGCCACATTTTCTTCATCCAATCTATCATTGATGGGCATTATGTTGGTTCCAAGTCTTTGCTATTGTAAATAGCACCACAATAAACATATGTGTACATGTGTCTTTATAGTAGAATGATTTATAATCCTTTGGTTATATACCCAGTAATGGGATTGCTGGGTTAAATGGTATTTCTGGTTCTATATCCTTGAGGAATCACCACATTGTCTTCCACAATGGTTGAACTATTTTACACTCCCACCAACAGTGTAAAAGTGTTCCTATTTCTCTGCATCTTCTCCAGCATCTGTTGTTTCCAGACTTTTTTTTTTTTTTTTTTTTTTTTTTGTAAATGTGTGGTGTTATTTCTGAGGTCTCCATTCTGTTTCTGTCTACATATCTGTTCTGGTCTGTATATCTGTTTTTGTATTAGCACCATGCTGTTTTGGTTACTGTAGCTTTGTAGTATAGTTTGAAATCAGGCAGCATGATGCCTCCAGCTTTGTTCTTTTTGCTTAGGTTAGTCTTGGCTCCTCAGGCTCCTTTTTGCTTCCATATGAAATTTAAAGTAGTTTTTTTCTAGTTCTGTGAAGAAAGTCAATGGTAGCTTGATGGGAATAGCATTGAATCTATAAATTACTTTGGACAGTATGACCATTTTCACAATATTGAGTCTTCCTATCCATGAGGATGGAATGTTTCTCTATATGTTTGTCTCCTGTCATTTCCTTGAGCACTGGTTTGTAGTTCTCCTTGAAGAGGTCCTTCATGTCCCTTGTACATTGTATTCCTAGGTATTTTGTTTTCTTTATAGCAATTGTGAATGGGAGTTCACTCATGATTTGACTCTCTGCTTGTCTATTATTGGTGTATAGGAATGATTGTGATTTTGCACATTAATTTTATATCCTGAGACTTTGCTGAAGTTGCTTATCAGGTTAAGGAATTTTGGAGTGAGGTGGTGGCGTTTTGTAAATATACAATCATGTCATCTGCAAACAGAGACAATTTGATTTCCTCTCTTCCTATTTGAATACCTTTTATTTCTTTCTCTTGCTTGATTGCCCTGGTCAGAACTTCCAATACTGTTAAATAAGAGTGGGGAGAGAGGGCATCCTTCTCTTGTGCCAATTTTCAAAGGGAATGCTTCCAGCTTTTGGCCATTTAGCATGATATTAGCTATGCATTTGTCATAAATAGCTCTTATTATTTTGAGATGTGTTCCATCAATACCTAGTTTATTGAGAGTTTTAGTATGAGAGGTGTTGAATTTTGTCAAAGGCCTTTTCTGCATCTATTGAGATAATCATGTGGTTTTGTCATTGGTTCTGTTTAAGTGATGGATTATGTTTATTGATTTACCTATTTGAACCAGCCTTGCATGCCCGGCATGAAGCCAACTTGATCGTAGTGGATAAGCTTTTGATGTGCTGCTGGATTCACTTGCCAGTATTTTATTCAGGATTTTCACGTTGATGTTCATCAGTGATATTGGCCTGAAATTTTCTTTTTTTATTGTGCCTCTGCCAGGTTTTGGAATCAGAATGATGCTGGCCTCATAAAATGAGTTAGGGAGAAGTCCCTCTTTTCTATTGTTTGGAATCATTTCAGAAGGAATGGTACCAGCTCCTTTTGTACCTCTGGTAGAACTCGGCTGTGAATACATCTAGTCCTGGTCTTTTTTTGGTTGGTAGGCTAGTAATTACTGCCTCAATTTCAGAAATTGTTATTGGTCTATTCAGGGATTTGACTTCTTCCAGATTTAGTCTTGGGAGGGTGTATATGTCCAGGAATTTATCCATTTCTTCTAGATTTTCTAGTTTATTTGTGTAGAGGTGTTTACACTATTCTCTGATTTGTTTTCTGTGGGATCAGTGGTGATATCCCCTTTACTGTTTTTTTAATGTGTCTGTTTGATTTTTTTCTCTTTTCTTCCTTATTAGTCTGTCTACTGGTCTATCTATTTTGTTACTGTTTTCAAAAAAACCCACTCCTGGATTCATTGATTTTTTTTGAAGGTTTTTTCGTGTTTCTCTCCCATTCAGTTCTGCTGTGATCTTAGTTACTTTTGTCTTATGCTAGGTTTTGAATTTGTTTGCCTTTGCTTCTTTTGATTGTGATGTTAGGGTGTCTATTTTAGATCTTTCCCACTTTCTGATGTGGGCATTTAATCCTATAAATTTCCCTCTAAACACTGTTTTACCTGTGTCCCAGAGATTCTGGTATGTTGTGTCTTTGTTCTCATTGGTTTCAACAAAGTTATTTATTTCTGCCTTAATTTTGCTATTTACCCAGTAGTCATTCAGAAGCAGTTTGTTCAGTTTCCATGTAGTTGTGCAGTTTTGAGTGAGTTTTTTTTTTTTTTTTTTTTTTTTTTTTTTTTTTTTT